>NC_050452.1:48292652-48613763 GCF_903995425.1 Onychomys torridus
GAAGAAATGAAATTCTACTGCTGGAAAAAAGTCATTACTTATTTTTAGAAAACCATGTTTTTACAGTGCAGCTCTTCCTTACTGTATTTTGATTGATGACAGATTTCTCATACTCTTTACCTTGCTTCTACTACAATTTGAGGACAATCTTGTTTAACTTCACAATCTTATTTTATATATTAATGTTTATTACTAATTAGTAATATTTTTTACTATACTTGTTCTCTTACTTTGACCCTTGAATTTCAATATTAAGCCTGGGCTCCTTTGTCTTCAGTTTTGTAGGATTCTGATCTTAATCATAATTTACTCAAATTGTTCTGTCACTACGTATGTTTCATATGTTTTTCCCGGTGATCTATAGAGCTGAAATTAAGGTTATTCTTATAGATCCTGACCAGTCTGCTTTTCTCAAAATTTGTTCTGTCTTCCTAGATAATCCAAGTTTTGACCTCCCTTACAGAACACATTTCAACTCAAATCCTCAACTCAAACTTAAGAATACTGGTAAGTATTGATGTTGGTTAGGAGATTATTTTGGAAGCATTAATTATAATATTGGTGCTCAATGTTGTTATCTTCTGTAATTAATAATGCATGTGACTGCCGCAGACCACCCAGAGGGAGACCACCACTGCGGGAGAACCAGGGAGAAGGCTCAAGGAGAAGTCAGGAATCGGCGAGGAGAATGACAGACAGACACATGTGTTGATGTGCTGCTGCAATTTTACTTCTGTATAGGCAATGCTTATATACTTTTACAATCAAGGAACTTGGCAGGGGGTTACATCAGGTCATTATTTTTTACAATTACTCAGAGTCAGCAAGAAACAATAATAAGAGACATCCATATCTATTTTTGTGTATCATTTCCGCAGTGCGGGTTTACCGTGGCTATTGTCTGAGGGCATGATCTCAGAATTTTGTGAAATCTGTCTCGCGCCAGTGACCACATCTGTGGGGAGCCAAACTCTTGCCAGTCTGGGTTATATTTTACTATCATATACCCATTTGCTTTCCAAGCCGTTCTTTATAGTTTACCCATCTGTTCCCAACTTTATCATAACTTCCTGTATATGGGAGCGGCTCTAGGTAACTTCCACCTTCGGGGGTCCACCTAGGGGCTGTCCACCAGCTCCCTCCTAAGAAGTACTGTGTATACCCCCCGGGAAGTGTGTGTTGGGGAATTTTCTCTAACTCTTTCTCTCTAGAAGGGTCTGGCACGCTATGTTTATTCCCTCGTAACATTTTTATTTTTTATTTTTATTTTTGGGCTCTCTGGCTGTTTCTGACAAGAGCTCGCGCTGCTCTACTCTAAACAGGAACGACCCCAGAGATGTATTTGAGGAAGTCTTTTGAAGTTCCTTATACATTGGTCTGATAAATGGAGGTGCTCCGGGTACAGGTGACCTGGGTCAGTCATGTTGGTGCTGACCTGTACTGGTTGTGCTGTTAACTGGAGAAGACACAGATAAGACATACAGAGAAAGATCATGATTAGTGCCAACAAGGACTGTCGTCAAGGCCATTTGGTTCTCCAGGGCTTCCTGGGATCCTCAGGCTGTATGACGATTGCTGATTGTGGGGGAACCGCCTGAGGCCACGCTCCGAGAAGCTCCTACCTCAACCCTTTAGTTGCTGGGCCCCAGCGCAGCGGCATATTTGCTACAGCTACACAGGTGTCATAGCTGTAGGCGTAGCAGTTCTTTCTTTTTTGTTTTTAAAATGAAGCTTAAACATGTCCTGTTGCACTGTCTTCACAGAAGTATAGAGACAGTTAATAAGACAAGGAAAAAGAAAAACAACAAGCACTACTAGTAAAATGAGCACTCCAATAAAAATGAAATATTGTAGCCAATCTATGGGGTTCATATCCTTAATTCCTTTTTTTATTTCTGTAGCTAGATCTTGTAATCTGTCTATTTGTAAATGAGCCTGACTCATAGCCGAAATATCTTTCTGTAAAGAGGCCAGATCATGGGTAATATCTGTATCATGCCAGATTCCCTGTAAATGAGCCTTAACCTTCTCCCAAGGCTGGGAAGCATTATAAGGCAATGGGGTAACACAGATGGATTTGAAGTTACCATGGCAGCGAGCAGACATTGTGGTTTTGAGGTTGGAAATGTCCTGTCCTAGGGCCAAAACCACTTCTTCCAAAACATTGATCTTAGACTCTAATTTTTTATCTATAGCTTCTTGCTCAAGTAAAGCCATAGTAATATTCTTATTAAGAGTATTGACATAATGAGCTGTATGAATTTCCTGAACTAATGTGGTTGTTGCAACAGCAAAGGTAGTAATAATCGAAATTAGAGCAGTAATACCTAGAATCAAAGCAGCAACAAACCGTTTTGGACGAATCAAATCTTTTAAAGTATTTAAAACTTGCAAGGCCGAATTGTCATACCAAGGTTCAGGGCCCAACTCTACAGGCAACATGACAAATGGAGGTCGCCGGACTATGAGAACCGTCCCTAGATCTTTTGGCTCTGCGGAAGTGATACAATTAGTCAATTTACAAGAATTACATATTATTTGAAAAGAATTACCATCCTGGGTAATATTAATAAAGGAAGATTGTGCTAAGAGCATAGCATTAGGGTAAGACACGCAGGCTCTAAGGCCAACGGCCTCTGATTGAGTATGGTTAGGTCTTTTTTCTAGCATCATGTTGGAAGCTGCAACAAGCCTAAACAAACCAGAATGTCTCCTAGTAATGTTGCCTTGTTTTGCAAACCATGTAGGTTTTACAAAGCCTGGAGAGAACCATCTCCTAAGAGGCTCTCCATGTCTTTCAAAAACATAATTATGAAATTTCTCCTTATGAGTATTTAGATAACTTTTATAAGTGTCCTCCTTATCATTAGAATTAGAGTAATCCCATATCCTGAGGGATCCTGACGACCCCTGTGGTTTATACCTTGTAGCTGTATTTGGAAAACCGCAAGTTAACCATGTTGGGAATTTGGACAGAGAAGAATCCCAAAATTGATCTTTATCCCGGTATTTTTGAATACAGGGAGTGATAGGAATGAGATTGACTTGAGTAAAATTATCCTTATACAATTGATTCCCTAAAGTCTGTATCTGGAGCTCCCATACCCACCTCTTGTCAGTGTTTGCTCTGTCTGGGCTGTCAGTCAGGAAGGTCCTGTAAGATGTTGGAAAGCAGCCGTAAGGCACCTTCCCCTGCAGCGTCAGGCAGATTGGGAGCGAATCTGCTCTGCCCTCAAAATTTATTAAGGAGGAGGAGCTGCTACGAGCGTCAGAATCCTGTGCTCCATCCAATCTGACTGAGTCATTGGTTAACACCTTGATAGGCTCCCGATCTAACCATCCTACAGGCTGAATAATCGGGGGATTAGGGACATACGCCCAGTAGGAAATTTTCTGAGTGACCGGCAGTGGGGTGGAAATTAAAGCTAGAAAGGCAAGGAAATAAAAAGAAGCTGTAAGGGGTTTCCCCTGTTTAATTAAAAGTTTCTTTGCGTTCTGAGTCAGAAGCCGAATCTGCGACCAAGTCACTTTCGGTTTCTCGCCACTGAGCTTCATCTTTTTCATGTCCGTCACCAGTTTCCTTTGCTGCTTTCTCCAGCGGCGCTTGCGCCTTCTCTTTTCCCTTTGTAGGTCGGATAAGGCGATCTGGGATCCAGATGGGGGAGTCGGCATCCTGTGGGAAGACATAAGCGTACCCTCGTCCCGCGGTTATAAGAACATCCGGTCCCTTCCATGTACCGGACAACAAGTCCCTCCAATACACTAGTGGCAAAGGAGTCTTATGGAATTCACGATCCCAATGAATCAGGGCTGCACTGAGTCCCTTGTCATTTGTATTTAGATGATTAAGCACAAACAGGGCATGGGATAAGACATGATGAGGAGTAAAATACCCATTAGAGGCTTGTAGCCTCTCTATTTGTAATTTTAAATTTTGATGAGTCCTTTTTATAATTGTCTGTCCTTGAGGATTGTAGGGTATCCCTGTAACATGGGCAATTCCCCATTGGCCACAAAATTGTTTGAAAGCTTTAGAAGTGTAAGCAGGCCCATTATCTGTTTTTATTTGTGAGGGAAGACCCATGATTTGAAAACATTGTATAAGGTGTTGAACCATATCTTTGACTGCTTCCCCAGTCCTAGCTGAGGCACAAGTGAAATGGGAGTATGTGTCTACTGTGACATGTACATAACCCATTCTTCCAAAAGAAGAGATGTGAGTCACATCCATTTGCCAAATGACATTAGGCTTTAAACCTCTAGGGTTTACACCCATCTTTTGTGGGTGATGTACTGGGGGGCAATGAGTGCATTCTTTTACTATATGTCTGGCCTGTTCCCTTGTTATAGAGAACATCTTTCTCAGAGCAGATGCATTTTGGTGATGCATGGCATGACTTTTTTGAGCCTCATGTACAGAAAACACTCCCGAAGAATTTTGGGTCAATAAATCTGCCATAGCATTACCTTGAGCCAGTGGACCAGGTAATTTGCTATGTCCTCTAATATGTCCTACATAAAATTTTTGTGACCTTTTTTGGACTAAATTTTGTAATCTCTGTAAAAATGGTAAAATGGGGGACTTTCCTGACAAAAGGGCAGTTTCCAGTGCTGGAAACAAGTTAGCTACATATTTAGAATCTGTAAAAAGGTTAAACTCTTGAGAGAACTTTTCAAAGGCCAAAATAGTTGCTCTAATTTCTGCTTGCTGTGCAGAAGTTTTCTCTCCTTCCTCTATCCACAGGCCATGTGTCTGGGTAAAAACCACAGCTCTTCCTGAGGAGGAACCGTCTGTAAAAATATTTACAGCATGATCTAAGGGGCTATGAGAGAACCAGACAGGAAATATCAATTCCACATTTCTTGCAAATTTTAATATAGGGTGTCTAGGATAATGAAACAATATCTGACCTGTAAAATTCTGTAGTGCCAAAATCCAATCTTCATTGGATTGATATAAATGTTCTAATTGTGCTTTATTATATGGAATAATAAGCTTATGTGGTTCCTTCCCAAACAATTCTTTTGACCGATTGCGGCCTTTACATATTAATATGGAGCATAAATAAGGATAATCAGCCAACATCTTAGCCTGAGTATGTGGTAAATGTAACCATTCCATCACTCCGTCTTGCCACAGGCAAGCAGTGGGTGTATAAGAAGTTGCAAAAAGTATCAAAGACCATGGCTCTGTATAATTTACTTGTTTAACCTTAGCTGCAGTTAAAGCCTGTTCTACCAATTGCAAGGCCTTAATAGCTTCTTTTGTCAACTCACGTTTGGATTTTGGATTAGAATCACCATGTAAAGTTGAATATAGAGGGCTCAACATACCAGTGGTAATTTTTAAATAAGGTCTAAGCCAGTTGATGTCACCTAATAATTTCTGAAAATCATTTAAAGTCTTTAATTTATCCCTTCTGATGGAGACCTTTTGAGAGGTAATATAATCTTCCTTAATTATTTGTCCTAAATAATTTAGAGGCCTGTCTTTCTGTATCTTGTCAGGGGCTATCACTAATCCATACAGGGTTAGTGCCTCTATGGCCTCTTCTAATATGTGTTCCAACTGAGGTTTTTCTTTATGGGCCAGAAGTATGTCATCCATATAGTGAATGAGATATAAATCAGGATATTTTTGTCTTATTTTCTGCAAAGCTAAATCTACAAATTTTTGGCACAATGTAGGAGAATTTTTCATTCCCTGAGGCAATGTTACCCACTGATATCTTTTGAAAGGCTGCTTAAAATTCTCTGAGGGAACACTAAAGGCAAAATATTCACTGTCTGAGGGGTTAAGTTTGATGGTAAAAAAACAGTCTTGTAAGTCTATGACAATTATATGCCATCCTTGAGGCACAGCCACAGGAGAGGGCAGGCCAGGTTGCAATGGCCCCATATCCTTCATCACTGCATTGATGGCCCTAAGGTCCTGCAACAGTCTCCATTTTCCTGATTTTTTCTTGATAACAAAGACAGGGGTATTCCATGGGCTGTTAGATTTTATTATATGCCCTTTTTGTAATTGGTCTTGCACTAGTTGTTCCAGAGCCTGTATCTTTTCCGTTGTTAGGGGCCACTGACTCACCCACACAGGCTCCTGAGTAAGCCATTCTATTTTGTCTGCATACAGATGTTCTGCAGTGGCCCCTATGAAAAATTTTGATAACTAATTTGATCTGATGTCACTAGTTTAATATCCATGGAATCAAGCATGTCTCTCCCCCACAAAGTGAATGGGAGAGATGGGAGCACATAAGGCTGTATCAAGCCTTCTTTACCTTCACTTTTCCACTTCAATAATGCAGTGCTCTGCATAACCCCTGAAGCAGAGCCGAGTCCCAACAAGGAGGACCCTGTTTTTTGAATGGGCCAATTACTAGGCCATTCTGAAGCAGCTATACAAGTCCTGTCTGCACCTGTGTCCATTAGACCCCGAAATTTCCGTCCATTAATCAAGATGCACTTAAAGGGTCTCTCTCCAAGATCCTGTACCATGAACATTCCTTCAGTGGACCCAAATTGTCCTTGCCCCCGGGCATCCTTCATGACAGGATTGGGTAATTTAACAAGAGGTAAGAGGATCAGCTGAGCCAACCTCTGTCCCTTGTGAATCTGTATGGTCTCTGCTGATGGCCTTACCATAACTTTAATAGTATTTTCTGTATCTGCATCAATTACACCTGGAAGAACCTCAAAGTTCTTTTGATAATTGGAACTTCGTCCAATGACTAGTCCCACAGTTTGTGGCAACAGAGTGCCCCTTACATTGGTAGGAACTAAAGCTATTCCATCCCATCTGGACAGTATCATGTCCTTAGTGCTAGCAAGATCCAAGCCTGCACTTTCTGGAGTTGCTCTAGACAAATCATGAACAGTGAACTCTGGAGCCTCAGGGTCTAGCCCTGAGTGAGGTGCTTGTTGCCTCCTCTCCTCTCCCTTTGGTGCGGGGTTAGGAGAACACCCCTGACTTAGTTTTTTGTCTCTTCCTGCTCATCATCAGAGCCCCCTTTTCCTAGGGGCGTTCCATCCTTATGGAACTTTGATTTACACTCGTTTCTCCAATGTTTTCCTCTCTTGCAGCGAGGGCATAGGCCAGGAGACCCCTTTTTAGGTCTGGCTCTGCCTCCCTGTCTGCACTCTTTTTGCATATGTCCTTCCTTTCCACATTGAAAGCAAGTTGGAGATTGGGCAGTTTTCCTGCCATTCCCATATGTTTGTTTGATATAGGCGCTAAATTTCTGTCCTTTCATGGCTGCGGCGTAGGCCATTCCTTGCACTACAACCGGTGAGGCATCCTGACATGCTTTTATGTAGTCCTGGAGGGTTCCAGTTTTTCTTATTGATCTAATCAGATCTTGACATAGAGCATTGGCATTTTCCCATGCTAACTGCTTCAATAGAATACTCGTCCCTTCTGAGGGGGGGAGCATTCTAGAGACAGCTTCCTCAAGCCTAGCTATAAAATCCTGGTAGGATTCTTCAGTACCTTGTTTAATACTAGCCAATGCTCCTCCCTTGGTTCCCTGAGGGGGAATTTTTCGCCATGATTGTACGGCGTTAGTTGTTATCAATTGCAAGATATCTCTAGGTATCTTTGTCTGTGATTGTGGGGTGGCGTAATCCTCTGTCCCCACTCTCTTCCATTCATCCACAGTCAATGATCCCTCCTCAACGAACCAAGGGCTGGTCTTCTTTAAGAAGGCAATGAATTGCTCCACATCTGTAACTGATGTCCGAAACCCTGATTTAGTTAACATACGCTGTATCATAATTACCAGCATTTTCTCATTCTTAGTCAATGCGTGCCCCATGGCTCCTTGATTACTTACACTTAACCGGTGATCCTTTACCGGCGGGACTGCAGCTCCCTGGTAAGAACCGTACCTGACTTCTGAAGAGGAAAGAAAAAGGGGGGAAATGATTACCTGTCCTTCAAGTCCCTGTTCGGGCGCCACCTTTTTTTTTTTTTTTTTTTTTTTTTTTTTTTTTTTTTTTTTTTTTTTTTTTTTTAATCTCTTTCCTTATCACTATAATATATTAAACTGTTATTCAAGTGTTTCTGCTGACCATGAATGACACTGTGTTCTTTTGTGGCTACATTTGGTTTTTATTTCCAGTGCATGAGAATGCTATAGCAGTATAATTTCCTTTATACAAAGGCAATATTCAAAAGATTGAAATTATCATGTAGATTTAACTCTTCCACATGTTTCAATTCTCCTTGAGTTCTTCAAGGAAGCTTTTAAGGAGTGACT
Organism: Onychomys torridus; assembly: GCF_903995425.1. Classification (NCBI taxonomy): domain Eukaryota; kingdom Metazoa; phylum Chordata; class Mammalia; order Rodentia; family Cricetidae; genus Onychomys; species Onychomys torridus. The sequence goes on from NC_050452.1 coordinate 48,300,911, forward strand.
TGGGAAATGCTGCAGAATCCCTTTGAAACATAAACATTCAATTTTGTTCTATGTTCTGAAGCAGGAATCTTGATTTAAAAGAATTTCTAACTCATCCCAGTGGACATGGTAGAGAATGTAGAATAAAGCCTTTTCCTACCTGGTACTGTTTACTTTGTTATTGCCTATTAAAAATCATTCCCTGCTATAATTCCCATGAATGAGATATCATTTTTATGTTATTAGAAAACTTCTTTTCAAGGGCAACTCAATGTAGTTAAAAATAGAGCTTTGCAGCGAGCTTGGCTTTCTGCAAAGTTAAACCTTCTAATTGACTTATTCAATTGAAGGAGAATGCTAATGAGCTTAGCTAGAAAATTAGAATTCTATAAATTTTCTGAAGAAATGAAATTCTACTGCTGGAAAAAAGTCATTACTTATTTTTAGAAAACCATGTTTTTACAGTGCAGCTCTTCCTTACTGTATTTTGATTGATGACAGATTTCTCATACTCTTTACCTTGCTTCTACTACAATTTGAGGACAATCTTGTTTAACTTCACAATCTTATTTTATATATTAATGTTTATTACTAATTAGTAATATTTTTTACTATACTTGTTCTCTTACTTTGACCCTTGAATTTCAATATTAAGCCTGGGCTCCTTTGTCTTCAGTTTTGTAGGATTCTGATCTTAATCATAATTTACTCAAATTGTTCTGTCACTACGTATGTTTCATATGTTTTTCCCGGTGATCTATAGAGCTGAAATTAAGGTTATTCTTATAGATCCTGACCAGTCTGCTTTTCTCAAAATTTGTTCTGTCTTCCTAGATAATCCAAGTTTTGACCTCCCTTACAGAACACATTTCAACTCAAATCCTCAACTCAAACTTAAGAATACTGGTAAGTATTGATGTTGGTTAGGAGATTATTTTGGAAGCATTAATTATAATATTGGTGCTCAATGTTGTTATCTTCTGTAATTAATAATGCATGTGACTTTTTATACTATCTTTAAAGTTACTTAAGTTGTCTTCCTCCCTCTTCCTGTATATTAACTGTACAAAACACTATTATATAAGCAAAGGGAAATTTATTATATATATATGTATGTATGTATGTATATATATATAATCATATAAAATTTAATTGGAATTATGTAATATGAGTGATAATACTTCTTCAAGAGCCATAGGTTATCTAATATAGATAGTATGCATCCACAGTACCATGCATGGGAGATATCCCTCTGGATTGCTGGTGAGAAAGAATAAAGAGAGTCCCACACACAATGCAGGCTATTGATATCAAGTTAAAAATACACAGCTGAAAAATCTCATGCTTGAGACACAGCATGTGGAAGACTGGAACTGGCATGAAAGCCTCCTTCTTGAGGACCAGCACTCACAGTAGAAGCTTCCAAGGGACAAAAGAGAATAGAAGGCTCACAACTTGTAAAACTTAAGGAAAACAACAATAACCAGCCTGACAAGGTATTCTCAAAAGGTCTCAAATCTACACACACACACACACACACACACACACACACACACACACACAAAGCAAGAAAAGAATGTTGATATCAAGAGATCAAGAGAAATAATCTTCCCTGGAGAAGAGCCTGCCATTAGTTATGGAATGCCAAATGGTCAACCCTGAAAACATATGTATGAGTAACACTATACAGACTTAGTAGGTTGTATGCATCTGTTTAGGGATGAATATATATATATATATATATATATATATATATATATATATATAACTACATATTTTGTTTGTTTTGTTTTTCAAGACAGGGTTTCTCTCTGTAACATAGCTCTGAATGTCCTGGAATTCACTTTGTAGATCAGATGTCCACCAACTTAAAGAGATTTGTCTACCTCTGCTTCCCAAGTACTGAGATTAAAGTCATGTACCACCCTTCCCAGTTTAGGAATATATTTATGTAATGACAAACAATGGGAAAAATAGGTCATAAACTTTACAAAGAGAAAGGAAAGTATATGATAGAGTTTCAAGGGTGGATGGAGAAGGGATAAATGATGTAATTATATTTTAATCTCAAAAAAGTAAAAGAAATAAAGATATTTATAATGGTGTAGTAGTGGTATTTTTGTCTTGGAAATAACTAAATAATTAAATAAATAAATAATTAAATAATTAAACTAAAGATCCACTTAATAGAAGAGAATGTGTGTCTAGTTCTATAAACGTAGCTTATGGTTGATGAGGTCAATGAACATGGAGGAGAGCCTACTAACTTAATGTTTCTAAACTAGCATGATTTCCAACTGTATTCTAAATGCTTAAACATCCACAGAAAACCATAGTTCATATCTTTACCAATGAAGCTTCTTTTCCAGTATACTGGGATTATTATATAGTTCAATAATTTTTCAAAATGTAAAGAAGAAGTGACCATGGTGTACTCCTCCAGAACTGGCACATTTATAGTAAAGCTCTAACTCCTTAGTCTCTGAAAGACAATTACAGAAAATGGAGAAGAAAGGTCATTAGAAAAGGAAATGATTCAGTTAGGGTTTATATTGCTGTGATGAAACACCATGACCGAAAAGAAAGTTGGGGAGGAAAGGGTTTATTTTACTCACAGTTCCATTCATCAGTTCATCATCTAAGGCAGTGAGGGCAGGAAATTAAGCAGGGTGGGAACAGAGCTGAGGAAGAGACCATGGATGGGTGCTACTCATTGGCTTTCTTGGTCCTTTTTATTTTTTTATTTTTTATTTTTTTATTTTTTATGTATTTATTTTTTTAAGAGAGAGGGTTTCTCTGTATAGTTTTGGTGCCTGTCCTGGATCTCGCTTTGTAGACCAGGCTGGCCTCAAACTCATAGAGATCCACCTGCCTCTGCCTCCCGAGTGCTGGGATTAAAGCTGTGTGCCACCACCGCCCGGCTTCAGCCCATTTTCGTATCAAACCCAAGACCGTAAGTCTAGAGGTGGCACCACTCACAATAGGCTGGGTCTTCCCCATCAATCACTAATTAAGAAAATGCTCTGCAGGGTGGCCCACAGCCTGATCTTATCGAGGCATTTTCTCAATCAAGGTTCTTCTCAGATGTGTCAAGATGACATAAATCTAGCCAGCACACAGCACAAGGAGAACTATTGCAACATAGTTTTATATATATATATATATATATATATATATATATATATATATATATATATAGAGAGAGAGAGAGAGAGAGAGAGAGAGAGCAGGGATACTTCACTACTTCACCCATATAATCACACCCAAATAATTGCTTAAAGAAGACATGCATAATGTGAACACCAGTTAATGTGCTAATGTGGATGGTGGGAGATTCACAAGGTCCCACCCCTAGCTGAAGATCTACATGCAATTAATGGCTGCTGAAAAAGGAAGAAACATTTTTTATCTAAGCATGAGATCCATGATACATTATCCCATTTTCCATGTCAGCAAAAACATACGCACAGTGAGAAACCTTAGATAGATTCTGTACCATATAAATCAATACAGTAAAGAAGAAGTCATGAGACTGAGAGGAGTGTGGGAGGATGAAGAGGGAGTTGAACCGAGGGGTGTGTGGAAAGGTCAATGCAATACTCAGAAATGAAATTCATAAAAACCATTTAAAGCTTAAAAAAGCAACAGAAAATGTCCATGGGAAGACAGAAATCAAGAATGGACATTTTTTTAAAAGAGACAACTTTGTGATATTTGTAAGGTTTTCTGAAAAAAATAAAATAAAAGAAACAACCTGAAGTTAACAGCCTCTTTAATTATACTTTATTGTTATAGTGAAGAAACAAACAGTATGAAGAGGAATAACAAATGTGTGCTTGATCTAAATGATTATGACAAAACTTAGTCTAATAATTAAATAATCATAAGATGTCTAAAGTTTGCTTCAAGTCAAACATAATTCAACTGTGAAAAATGTCCTGTGGCAGAAATAATGTGAACTCTTAACTATGAGATTCCCTAAAATTGTAGACAAGAAAAATTAGACAGTGAGATACAAAGAGCATCAGGCCATGAAGATCAACCTTGAATAGAAGCCTATAATTTATAAGAAGTGAAGTTTCTAAATCATCCATAAAAATTTCGAACATCTTTAAGCATGTGTAAGAAATTGTCCAAATGATGAATTTGGAGATTCTTGATATATATAAATATAGTGATTTTGATCAGAAACTAAATAAACATAAATTAGGATGAGATTTTCACATCTTCTGTAACTTAACAGCAAATCCAAAAAAATGGAGAATATTGGAGATAAAAATTCAGTGAGGAGATTGATTCACAGGAAAGGTTCTACAAGTGACAAAATTGCAATTTATTTCACATGTGTTCATACATCTCTCTTTTACACTTCTCATTTCATGTTTAATTATTATTATCCCAAACCTGTATCATTTTGATGTGACACTGTCAGCATTTCCCATGGTTCTCAGTTCCTTGAATAAATATTATTATTTCATCACTTTAGATGATAGATAGCATATTCTATCATTTTCTCTCTCTTAATATGTGTCCAAAGGTCATGTCAGAGAAGGTCAAGCATGAAAGAAGCAGCAATCTCTCCACCATTATGAATAATACTAACTACAATGGCAGAAGTTCAGAGGAGATGGGCAAAGGTGATGGGATGTCTCCATTGTCTTCTCAGGTGCTCATGAGACCTCAGCTGAGCCTGAACCATGGGTCAAAACCCTGCTAGCAGGGTGAGAAATGTCTGTAAAGACCCATCCCTGTGTTCATCAGCAGGTATCCATCAAGGATGACAAGTCAGACATTGCCTTTTCAGGAAGGAAGCAGTGTTACTCAATTGCACTCGAAGAGAAACAGTTTTCCCACTTAGACATAAGTGAGTGCTTGGGGTATGTCTTTTGTATATTTTTTTTCTCATCTGACAGACTCTCAATTTTTATTGATTTTTTTTAAATTTAATAAAATATAACTGCATCATTTCTACCCCTCCTCTCTCTCCAGCAACTCCTTACCGTCGATCCCTTTCAATTCTATATCGCTATATGCTTTAATTAATGTAATACATATGCCAATAAATGCAACTAGCTGTGCTTCTTTTGTGTTACTGTATGTATTTATATGCCTTTAAGGCTGACCACTTGGGATTGGATGACCACCTAAGGAACTCATACATTAGAGAGAATGTTTCTCCCTTTATCAGCAATGTTTAATAGCTAGTCACTCATCACACTGATGATTAAGTTTATCACTTCTTAAACTTGTAAAGAATTTTCAAGTTGAGAGATGTTAATTATTAAAATGGTTTCCTTAAAAATGTAGAAGATCCAATTAATTTTATTAGTATGTGCAGAAAAATAAATATAACTTTGAAAAATAACCTAATAAAACACCATAGTCAACTCTTTAAACGTAGGTTAAGCAATGCCTAACATCAGCTGGTCTATACAACACAAATGATCAATGAAGAGTGAGATCAAATTCATATCCTATTTTTATTCATCGCCTCTGCACTCACATAACCTACCTGCTATGAATTATTCCCTTTACCAACCCATTCTCACTGGACTCCTTTATGGCTGTATTTAAATTTTGTTTAAATTTTTATTACCTAAGTAGTCTCTGAATCATCAATATTTATTTAGATTTTTCTTAATTTCAGCACATCAACTTATTAAACGTTCATTACTCTCTGCCTAAAAATATCTCATCTTGTTCGTTTACAGGATTTTGCATTTTTAGTAAACTAACCTTGCTATCTCAAAATTGTTCTTAAGTCTTGTTTTTCTGCTAAATATTCTCCAGTAGATTTCTAAAAATTATCTACTGGGCCTGGAATATTGGCACAGGGGATAAAAGTGCTTGCAGTAAAAGCATGATGATATAAGTTCAAATACCAAGCACTCATGTAAAAAGATACACCTGGCCTTGTGTACTTGGAACCCTATTGCTGGAAGTGGGCATACACCTAAGGCTCAGAGGTTAAGGTTCAGCCTGAGAGCTATCTCTAGGCAATAAATGAAGTTAGTTTGGGGACAGTTAGTATTCTGAAATCATCCTTTGACCTCCATGCACATGCATCTCCACAGACACACTTTCATGTAACACAGGTGTTCTCACTCCATGCATACATGCAAACCAAAACCTGTTGGGCTGTCTTGGTATGTAAAATGCTTGCCAAATTTGTCATATGAGTGTAAAGACATGAGTTTGATTCCAAGGACCCACATAAAAATTCTGGTGTTGTAATGTACACTTTTAATACCAGCACTGAGGTGTGGTAGTATTGTGTTCCCCAAAATATTGTGCACCCTAATAAATTTATCTGGGGTCAGGGTACAGAACAGTCACGAGATACAGAGGCTAGAAAACGGTGGCATTCACACCTTTAATCCTAGGATTCCAGAGGCAGAAATCCCTGTAGATCTCTGTGAGTTCAAGGCCACATTAGAAACAGGGAGGCATGGTGACACATGCCTGCCTTTAATCCCAAGAAGTGAGCCTTTAATCCCAGGAAGTGATGGCAAAAACAGAAAGATATATAAGGCATGAAGAATAGAAACTAGAAGCATTTGGCTGGTTAACCTTTTAGGCTTTGGAGCAGCAATTCAGCTGAGATTCAATCCTGATGAGGACACAGAGGTTACCAATCTGAGGAAAAAGGATCAGCTGAGGAACTGGCAAGGTGAGGTAGCTGTGGCTTGTTCTGCTTCTCTGATCTTCCAGCATTCACCCCAATAACTGGCCTCAGGTTTGATTTTATTAACAAGTACCTTTAAGATTCATGCTACACTGAGGAATCAAAAAAAAAAAAAAAAAAACCCTGATATTCCCTGGCGAAACAGCTTAGCCTGCTTGGCAAACTCTAGACAAGTGAAAAAACTGTGCAGGGACACTTTGCTCAGCCTGGGAGGAGGGGACTGGACCTGCCTGGATTGAATCTACCAGGTTGAGCTGAATCCCCAGGGGAGTCCTTGCCCTGGAGGAGATGGGAATGGGTGTGGGGCTGGGGAGAGGGTGGGAGGGGACGGGAAGAGGGAGGACAGGGGAATCTGTGACTACTATGTAAAATTAAATTAAATTATAAAATTTAAAAAATATGAATAAAAAACAAAAACAAAAAAAGAAAGAAGTGTTGAAGAGAGTGAACTATTATAACCTCAAAAAAAACATTTTTTTATTTTTCAAAAGCAGCACACACCTTTAATCCCAGAACCTGGGAGGTAGAGGCAGGTGGATCTCTGTGAGTTCGAGGCCAGCCTGGGCTACAGAATGGGGAATGGGTTCCAGGAAAGGCACCAAAACTACACAGAGAAACCTTGTCTCAAAAACAAAACAAAACAAAACAAAAATAACAAAAAACAAAAAAAAACAAAAAACACAACCAACCAACCAACCAAAAAAATTTTTTTTTCAAAGTTCAAGCTTGATGATCAATCTCTCATGTCCACATACTCCACATGTACATTCACATAGGCACATATGGGAACATCTCTCTCTCTCAAACACACACCAAAACAAAACAAAAAAATACAAAAACAAAAAACACCTGATACCTGCAAATAGTATTCTTCCAATTCTATGTCCTTTTTAAAATTCAGATCTAAAATATTTTAATGTTTTTAATTCTTCTGTTTCTTAAATCTCAAAAATTTCATTGGCTTTGTCTTCAAAATGTAAACAGAATCTGACCACTTCCCTGCTATTTTTCTGGTAAAACCTACCCTCAAAACTTGTTTAGAAACAGTAATTCACTCCTTATTTTCTAGACTTCTACCCCTATGTTCTACACCTCTACAGTTTATCCCCAAAATAGGAACCAAATATGCCTTCTAAATGTAAACTAGGTTATACCGTACCTTCTTATTGATAGTTTGCAAAGGCTACATTGTTTCCAGAAAAAAATTCAAGGTCCGAGAAATAGCTTACAATTCACCATTTCATTCACACCTTCTCATCATTTTTTGTTTTAATCATTTCTTTCTGCTCTGCTCTTCAGTTTTGAACTTAGGGCACATGCTTCCAAATAAAGTGTCAGGAAAAAGATGTCCTTGTGTTCTAGAAGGTACTTTCTTTAGGCATCAACTAATCTAGCAGCTTCATTTCCCCTTTTCAATGATAACTAGGTGTAATCAATTCACTGGCATTTCAGATCACTAAGTCCTACTTGTATTTTTTCTATTTTCAATGTTCTTTTCAGTGAATTGAATTCTTCATGTAACATTAATTTTTCAACACACTGCAGTCTGAATTTGATCCACCTATCTCTTTGAAAATATACTCCCAAAGGTCACTTTTAAGCTCTCATATCTCCGATTTCAATTTAAATGTCATTTACTGATAGAGTCCTGTCTTAACTTTCAAATGTGAGTTAGAAAATCTCAGTTGGTCTCTGTTCACAATTCTTTTTTTTTTTTCTCCCCCAGTTCTCTTTGACTTGCATTATACATCAGAATGTTTGGTATAATTATTTTTCACTAGATACAGTCTCCATGTAGAAGATCATGTCTACATTTTTCCTATAATGATGGGGGAAAATAGTAGTGTCTATATTGTATACTGAAACATATAATCATTACCAAAGAATTGAATGTCAAATTCTAGGACATTTTAATCTTTAATATTATTTTAGTAATTTGCCTAATGAGCACTCCTATTCCTGCTGGAATTTTATGGTTAAAAAGTCCTGGGGTTAGGTGTTCCTAGGCACTAGGATCCCAATGTGACATTTATAAAGCTAAGTAATGGTAGAAAGTTGATTAATAATGTTTAATCAGGGTGTCTATATTGGGCGGTATAGATAAAGAAGTTAATACATCTACTATATCCATCATCTGAGCACCCACAGGAGCTTTAGGTTTGCGTGGATATCTGATTCAGGCAGGAAAAAGAGGTAAGTTCAATTTAGAAACCCTGCACAAGGTCTTTTCTAGTTAATCATGATCTCAGTTCTGGTTTTCAAGGTGATTTGGAAAAGTCTTCACTGTTTGACATGGACAATGTGCTTTCTATAAGATGATTCTCATACTCTAGGGTGCACATTCTCCATCACCAATACTTTTCCTCTTCTGAGTGACAGCATGCCCATAAAGAGCTGCTGTCATTTTGCTTGTCATAGGTGTTCACTGATCTTTCCTGTTATAGAATCCAAAGGAACTGCAGGTTTCTGTGTCTTTGAGGGATTTAGAAGAGGATCTTGTACAATCTGACAGTAATATTCTGTAAAAGTGATAAATATAAAATGAATGCCAAGCTGTTTTTCTGCCTTTGGTTTCTTTCTGGCCCTAACAGCAGAACCAGTTGTTTCAGAATAGCTGTTATGTGTATCTATTTCATTTCTTTTTAAAGCTTTCCCCCCGTTTTTGCATTTTATTTTTATAACCCTTTATTCTCTGTCCTACATTTGAACCTATCATTTACAGATTTTTTTCCTATAATTAAATACCAACTCAAATGGTTAACTCTATCGTCTCTGTAGAAGATCTCAACTAAGTCAGTCTAATAATTGATTTAAACCTTGTCTACAAATATTTCTTACATCTGTGTCTCCTATTTTATTTTCATGAATATTAAAGCATTATAACATTCCTCTCATATTACAAACTTAAGTAGGAAAAACAGGATTTCATGTTTTTCTTAGAACAGTTCTCTCATGTTCTTCATACCCTATTTCATGCTCCTATTCCCTTATGTCCATGATGAACAACCCGCTCACTATTGGTGGTCCTTTAATCTTTTCTTGCTCTTAAGTCTGAAGTATTGTATTTTTTCTTAATCAGTCATGATGAGTATTTTATTTTTTCTGTTTTGGCTGCAAAATAATAGAGTTTAAAAATGTCTAGAAGAGGCAAGCTGTAAATCTCATTTTTCCAGAGGAGAGAAGAAAGGGAAAAATCATCCAGGTGGTTAGAGCCAACATCAAGATTAGACACAAGGCAGACCAGCAAGAGCAGGTTGGCAAAGGGAACTTTAAAGAAGGAGGAAGGAATTATGAACATTAGGAAAGTAGAAAGAGTTATAAAAACACACACACACACTTAAAAAAGATGTAGAAAGTGTAAACAGAGAAGGTATATATCTCTGAATAATTTAGAAAACTGAGCAGATTTACAAAACTGCATGGTTGTGGCCTGGTAAGCTAATGCTATAGGGGTAAGGTTTGTGCAGCATTTCTTTAAAGTTCTAAGTAGGTTCTCTAGCTCATTAACAATACTTAAGATTAACCTATGTGGTGGTTGAATAAAAACAGCCCTCATAATTTCATATATTAGACTGCTTATTTACCAGGGAGTGAAATTTTTGGATAGGATTAGAAAGATTGGACATGTGGTCTTGTTAGAGGAAGTGCATCCCTAGGGTTCAGCTTTGAGCTTTCAAAAACCCATGCCAGGTCCAAACTCTCTCTCTCCCTCTCCCTCTCCCTCTCCCTCTCCCTCTCCCTCTCCCTCTCCCTCTCCCTCTCCCTCTCCCTCTCCCTCTCCCTCTCCCTCTCCCTCTCCCTCTCCCTCTCCCTCTCCCTCTCCCTCTCCCTCTCTCTCTCTCTCTCTCTCTCTCTCTCTCTCTCTCTCTCTCTCTCTCCCTCTCTCTCTTCCTGCTTCTTGTGGATCAAGATGAAGAACTTTCACCTTCTCCAGCACCATGTCTGCATGCCTGCCATGCTCTCTGCCATGCTCATAATGGACTCAAATTGTAATAAATACCAAATTAAATGGGTTTTTTTTGGTAAATATATGTTTATAATAGTTGTCTTGCTCGTGGTGTTTCTTCAGAGCAAGATAGCAATGACTAAAATTTCTGTCTTATGAATTGGCTATTGGCAAGGCACAATGGAATAATAGTTTCCACATGGACCAGAAATTTATTATCTTGAACACTCTCTTTTTCTTAACAGAATTGTATTGCTACTTTAACATTATACTCTATGAAGAGGTAACCAACAACCATTTAGGAACAAGGACATAGATAAGAGCCTACAAATGTTTTTCACATCTTTGTTCTCTGCCAGAGACATAAACAAGGACATTTGTGGCTTTAGTCTAGAAAGACATTGGCTATTTCCTTTGGGGTTCTTTTTTCTCAAGATTGTAAGTTAATTATAACATTTCTACCTTCCCACTCCTTTTAAATACTCTCATGTTCTCCTTTATGTTCTCCTCATATGCCATGCCATGCTGGTCATTGATGGGGTTCAAAGGTGTCAAAGGTCCAAAGGACTGTGGCCTGCCTCCCTCCTTTGGAACCCAGCATAGCATCTTCTGGTAAAAGTGATCATTGGGGTCTTTTCTACTATAAAATGTTTAGCCAATTTCTGTTTCCCTTACTCATTGTTCCTCCATCTGAAAAGGCAGCACATTTATGGAATTGGTGCAATGGCTGGTCTGGCTTCTTCTTGCTCAAAATGTAAACAAACCTGGATTAGACAGACATTTTGGTTTCTTAACCAGTCCAGTCATTGTTGCCAAGAGCAGATCCATTAGATACATTGATTTAAGCTGAAGTGTAACTAAACTTTGAGCTTAGAAATTCTAAGACTATATAGATAATTTATAAGTCTTATCCTTTACTTACATTAAATAACTCAATCAAACCTTCATAATTCAAATTTTCTGGCTTTATTTCTCATTCTGGAAACATCTCATATCTTATCTTAATCTTTACATACAAATACTTATTTACTAAAATATTTCCATTTTTATAATATTTTAACATTGTATTTTAATTATTTGTTTTCTTTCTCAAGATCTTGTATCATAGTAAGATAAACAAATAAGTTGATCATCTGTTGTGAGAATTTTCATTTTGAGTGGAACTGGTAAATGTCTACCCCTTTCTTATAAATTCCCAATAACAAAGAAAAGTTCAATCCTACTAAAGAGAACCATGGGAAACAAATAAGTTTATTGGGCTTACCTATAGGAAAGCATGAATGAGGGGTTATTGAGAGGAGTGTTGGTGACCCAAAAGAAGACATTATTAAAAAAAGTCTCTTCACTTTGTATGGATCACTGCTTTTCCATAGCCTTCATGGTTGTATCCCCTCTCCCTAATCTCTCAGGTCTTCAAAGTATAGTTCTTCCCCAAATACACAAGGCCAGGTGTGATTAGGGCAGGAGGAGGGGTAGGCAACTTAGGTGAAGATCCAATGACCTTCTTTACCCTCTCTTCCTGTGAAAGAATATCAAAAGTCAACAATCCCATCTGTGATTATGATTTTGGAGCATGCAAATCTGAAGCGCTAAAGAAGGATGTTGCTTGACTTGCAAATTCATTTTATTAAAAGAATTTTGAATTCAAAATACATTCATAGATAATGTAATAAACTAAGATTAGCAGTGTTTATATTGTTAAACAATGAGGCTTTGAAATTTCTCAGGCAAATCTTACAGAAAATACAAGGCAGCCAAAATCATTTTTATTATTTGTTTGGTATAAAGAAAGATGTGCCACTTCCATGTTTTTGATACTGAATGAGTGAAAGTAGCAGGTACAGAGAATAAGCAGATATATAGCAAGACATCATCAAATTGATATTTATACCATCTAGCAGAAATCCACTAAGGAAGTTGAAACTACGGTGTTGGAGTTAGAAATGGAGGGTTTATGCACAGAAGATTGCCTTTGATCTCTCCAGGGATGTGTACTCCATCAGCTGTTTACATTGCAGACATATCATATCATAAAAAATAATAGTGACCTTTGTTGCAAATAGTTTATCCTTTACCTCTTCTCAAGGACATTATGTCCTTCCTTTTGAGCTGCTTTTTTTTTTTCTCATTTGCCCTGTCACAGAGACAGGGATTAGTCTTGAATTAGGAAAGAGGCTTTGGAGGATACTTTGGGACAAGCATGCTTGGGTTTGAAGTGGAAGAGTGAAATCTCATCTCTACAACACATGACAGCTTACCAATATAATTCACATCGAAATAGAAATGTATTTCTCTGGTATGTGTGGGACAGGAGACTTGTACTTGTTTTTAAGATTTCAAAAGTGAAAATACGTTTATTTTTATAAAACATTTTTTTTTTCAAGAAAGCCCTTAACACAAGATTAATTCAATTCTAAACCATTGTCATGATAATTAAACAAATTTAGACATTAGGAAACTGGTTATGGTGTTGGATTATCATGCTTGAAGGAGTAAGAAAGTTGAGGAAATTCTTGCCAATTTAATATTTCACTAACATATGTGTAATGGTAACTAATACTTTCATGACTATGAACATAAATTAAAATGAGAGAGAGAGAGAGATGAAGACAGAAAAAGAGACAGAGAGATGGAGAGAAACAGAGAGACAGAGAGGAAGTGAGAGAACATATGCTTGGGCATACATATGTTATGATAGAAAGGCACAAGTCAAGGTCAGAGAATTGTATTCAAATTCAGTTCCCACCTTTTACCAAGTGAATTCTAGGGATCAAACAGATTGGCAGGTTTACTGGCAGGTGCTCTTGCCACTGAGCCATCTCTCAAGTTTCATTTATTTTACTTTTTTTTTCCCCCAAGACAGAGTTTCTCTGTGTAGCTTTGTGCCTTTCCTGGAACTCACTTGGTAGTCCAGGCTGGCCTCGAACTCACAGAGATCCGCCTGGCTCTGCCTCCTGAGTACTGGGATTAAAGGCGTGCGCCACCACCGCCCAGCCTTATTTTACTTTTTAGAAACAAAGGACAAAGAGAAAATCCATAGCAGTCACTGAAGTACCGTCTTCAACAATAACACTACTTGTGCTAACATAGAAAGTAGAAAGTTCAAGAGGCCCCAGTCCTACACAAAGAACTATAGGCAATTAAGGAATGAAGAGAAAGACTTCTCCAGGGAATAGCATACCCACTGATTCTCCAATAACAAGTGGTCAGCCTTGAAAACACACATAAAAGTAACAGTATACAGACAGGCTGAGGATATCTAGGAAGAAAAAGGGAAGGAGGAAATGTAATGATAATCTCAAAAAAAAAAAAAGAAAGAAAGAAGGAAAGAAACACAAATGAATGTCCTTGGATCATGTTTACTTTCTACGTGCCATATTGCCTCTGTTTACCTTTTTCTTTCTTGAAACAAAATTCTCCTTCTGTTTGGACTTGGAAATTATGTGTACCTCCCTGCTACAGTAATTTCTCTCTTTTCAAGTATTTTCTTCCCTCAGTAGTGCAATAGTGCTTGCTCATTAATCCTTTCTATGCAATTGGTGATTTGTTCTGTCAGCATTCAACATTTTATTATTGAATTATATGAACATATATTGTATGTGGTAGAAAATATGCTTGCTTGTAACTATGTAAAGGACAAGTTATCTTTTGAATGAGGGTTCTTCTGTTTAAATACACATTGATGCAAGAGCACGTTCTTTATCTTATTGATTTTTTACATTAAAATTTAACCACAATTTTAATATGAATTTAAGTTTTCCAATGATCAATCCAAAACAAAAATACATTTTCAGTGAGATTTCCTTTCCTTAACTTGAACATACTTTTAATTGTGTTATAAAATTACATTTTGTATTTGGGCGACTGACATAGAAAAATGAATGGCCTGGAAATATTTTCATTTCTCAGTTCAGTCTTTTTCTTCCAGAATAAGTTTTAAATTAACTTTTTTTTTTTTTTTAAAAAATACCCATTTATTCTACAGAAGCTTCTATATTTGAATGCTTCCCCTTGATCTCATTCTCCAAAACTTGACACCCCCAATTTCTACATATTTAATTACCTATGTAGCAGAACAGCAAGAGTTTTTCAAATGGCAGCATATATGCATGAGTTTACTTACTGAAGTACAGTCCACTTTCATTATATTTTGAAATCATCTGACTGTCTAGTTACAAAATGAGCATAGTGAACTAAGGTTGAAAGGATCGGTAAAATTTTTCTTAAATAAACTGTGACCCTAATCTATTCCACCGTGAACTCCCATCTAATTTACTGAAACTACTTAGGGATTATTAGGAAGTAAATTCTGAGTTGAAACTCATCAATATTGATGAAATGTAGACTAACATCTAAATTCCCCATGTAAATATAATCCAAATATTTCTACATTATTGCCAACATTCTTCCTGTTTCTTCAAAAATATGGATTCTAGGCAGTTCATTTGTTTTTTGTTATCTGCGTAATATATACTTTTGTTAGTTATTGAAGTTAAAAAATGAAAACTACTAAAGTCATACAAATATTCATTTTCATCACCTAAATAATGTCTTAAATATTAAAGCATTTGTATCTACTTATCTTTGCATCTTTTCATTTATAATTTTTCTCAGTTCATTTTGTAACTTTTTGTCATCATTATTTCGTATTATGTGTCCTCAAGAATTAAAAGCATGTGACAATGGAGTAACAATATACAATAATAATAGGCATATGTTAAGCTCTTACAGATTTATGAACTGATGTTCATTTATATACTCATTGAAAATTTGTATTCCAGACCTTATTCCACCTTAGCAGAGGGACAAACCCTATTCCAAAGGATGCATTTCATCCTGCACTCCACGTATGTAGACGAAATTCTAAACAGTCTTATCAAATAAGAAACACAGATCCAAATACCAAGTTAAAAGCTCAAGAGATCAGAGCACTAGCAACTAGCCGTCAGCTGACCAGTCACTGCCATCCTTCCCTTGAGAGAGTGACCTTCTCCTGTGTGACCCATCTTTTTATTGCCTTTCTGTTCTACCTTCTCATTGGCTCTAAACCCAACCACATGATTTTCTTGTCACTGTCTGTCTATACAGAGCTCAAGGTCTCTATGGTTTGTTCTAGGATTAAAGATTAGGGTCATCATTTGGCTGTGTCCTTGACTATGCAGAGACTCTGCCTGCCATGTGATTGGATTGACATTCATTTCTTCCTTAAAATTTGAAATAAAGTGAGTCATTATATATTATAGATAGGAAAGCTTTTTAGAATATGCGTGCTGTAATTAATTTTCATTGTTAATTTTTTACTCTACTCATAAAATGTCTCTTCTGGAGAAGTATTTGTATATGTAGCATTCTAAAAATGTCTTCTTAATCTAAAATTGAGAAGATATTTTTTCTTTCACTTTCTATAAACTTAATTATGTTAGCTTTCACATTTACAGGATTATTGGACCTAGACTTCAGTATATGTGGTGTGGAACATGTGTAATGCCATTCAATTTTTATATGCATCACTTATTAGAATTTCTTTGATGACCAATTTTTTTCTCCCTATCCTATTAGGCTACATTTTACAAAAATCATTTGTGCATGTGTGAATAACTGTTAAGTTATTTTTTAGCATTGAACTATTGTTGACTCATAGGAGTATGTGGGTAGCATAATATCCTCATTGTAAACATAACCCAAATATTTCTATATTCTTGCCAACAATAATTGATAATTAGAAGGTACAGGACAGAAAAGGAGTTTGGTAGCTCAAAGCAATTCTAAATAATATTGTTTATAAATACCAAGCACATCATGGAAGTAATTATATAACCTACCACTGTCACTATGTGAATGATGACATTAAAATATTGTATTTACTAAGACTAATACTGATACAATTAACATAAATTTGTGGGTTTACATTTTCTAGAATTTTGAATTTTTTTTCATTTTTAGCATGTTTCTGTGACAATTAAAGACCATAGCCAAATAATACAATAAGACTGATACTCATGCATAAATTTCTATTATCCCGCAAAAATACTGCATTAAAGTGTATAGTAACTTTGGATTACAACTTTATATTTAGACTGAAAACTAAGCCTCACTTTGGTCTACATTCAGTTTATCATGGCACAATCATTCAAGTATAACACATACATTGTCACTACAAAATGTAATTTTGTTGTGGTAGCTAATAAATATAGAATGTCTTAAAGAAGATAAAAAGAACTACCTATACCCATTTTACCTTTCTAGAATATCATGTTCTCCTGAATTCAGTTGACATGGACGTGTCTAAAAGTAGCACAGGAATTGTAAACACTAGTATATAAAAACAATTAAACCTTTGTATTCAAACATATCTCTTCTCTTCAAAATTAATACTGCTTCAATTGGTTTATTGATCTTCCGTTTACTAGTCTGGCATTTAGTTCCACTAATCAGCTCATAGAGAGATGGTTTAAATTATCAATGCTAATTAATACTAGTAAAATGCTCTTAAATGTTAACTGATATTTTTTGTGTGCTTGTTTCCTTTCCAAGCTGCTCAGAAGGATTCTTTTATTATTTAAATTTTTAGTTATTGCTCGAAGTCACCTAAATTAATGCACCTGACAATTTTCACTATAATGCTTATTTATTTGGTGAGTAAGAAAAAAAGAATAGCAAATAAGTGTTCTTTTGCTTATCTCTGGGAGAGTACAGATTCAGGAGAGAAATCCATCCTTTTTCTGACTCATGCTTCCCTCCCATTCTTGATTCCTTCCAGTCATTTTCTCATCTTCTTGTTTATTTATCTTCACACACACACACACACACACACACACACACACACACACACACACAGTAAAAAAAAAAAAAAAAACTTTTAGGAATATGTTCTCTGTTTCAGTGTTAACAAACAAACCACTGGAATTTAGTGTCTTTTAAAAAATCAGGGATATATTTAGGTCACAATTCTTCAGGTTGGCGTTAGTTGAGTTTCAGCTGAGTTATTTTCCAAATCTGGTGTGCCCCTGCTGGTATTATTCTTGTTTCCTCATTAAGCTGGCAGGTTACTAGAGGCAACTTGTTCCCAGATGCCCATAGTTTCATGCCTGAATGCTTGATGTCTGTCAGCCTAGATAATGAGCAGTCCTGGTCCATGTCTTTCTTACCATTTGGCATTCTGGCCCACAGTAATTATAGTGTCTTTTCAGGGTTCACTGAATGGCAATAAGCAATATGCAGCATGCAAGCTCTTTACAAGGATATTCTTGTGTCATGTAGTATTGCTGATTGGCCAGAGCAAATAAGATAATAGGGTGTTGAGTTAAAAGCCATTTGCTACAAAATCTTCCACAATAGCATATTTTGTGAGCTATCCATGCTGTTACTAAGAACAGAGTTAGCATAGTGGTATATACCAAAAAGGCAAGTAGCTAATAGATTAATTGAAGAGAATAGAAAATAAATGGTTTTGAAATATCTGCTAGGTCTGTGGACTTTACACAATTTAATGTTACAAAACTCCTACTCAGTAGGATGTTTGTTGCTGCTCTCTGTTTTAAAATAGAGACAATGGAAAGATTGATGTTGCACTAATAATAAGATCCCTTGAGTATCACTAGTAATTGACACTAAAAATATCATACCTCCATCCAAGTTAACACACATCAAAGAGTGAGTGTTTCTAGTTCTCAATGAGATAGTAATTGACTCATACTCCAGAAGGAGTTCTAGGAAAAGGATGATTAGAGAAGGATTAAATTGAACAAAGCAAACATTAAAAATAAAGTAACTGGTAAAAATGTATAAAGTTTACTGGGGGAATTCATTCACACACTGGCTACATTCATGGTTGAATATGCACAAAGAAGACTTATTTGCCCCAGATTGACTAAGGGCAGGGAAGAAGAGACAAAGACAAGAGATATAAGACTAGAGAGAAGGAGTATTTGTCCCAGGGGGAACAAAGGACTGATTCTAAATAAAGAGGAGACAGCCATGGCCTATAGGTAAATTACATTTTATAGAGGTAAAATGGGAAAATGCATGCTATGATGAGGTGTTTCATTTTAATTGAGCTTGTAAATTAGATGAGTCAAAATGGGTTTTGATTGCTGTATTTCAAAACTTTGATAGCAGGATCTTGGTATTCAGCCTCAGGAGGAAGTGGCTGAATAAGGGAATAGACCTTGGTGGCTAACAGGGATTGTAATCTAATAGTTTTTACCAAGGCAGAAGGAATGGAGGGAGAAGGGCCAGGTCTGCTAGAGCCATGTTTGCCATGATCAAGCTGTCTAGAGTCTCTTCATTAACATTGGGGGTAATTTATGATAGCCACTGTCCATGCATCAAATGTCTCTTACATAATGTTTTATTTTCATCTTAAGTATGTTCTATTTCTATCCTCTCTTAAGCTCACACTCTGTCACTGGCACTGTGGCTTGGGTCTTGCTGTCCATGATACCTGGGGACAGGGGATGAGTAGACAAGGAAGCAAGGGCATAGACTCCAGGAGGTTGCAAGCAAGCGTGTTTATTAAACAAAGGGCTGAAGTATTTATGTGTGGGCTGTTTGGCAGGCTTTTGCTTTCAACTGCTGGGGCATTTCTTGGTTGACTCTGGGCTGCATGTCATCATCTTTTTGTTTGGAGCTTATGGGTCAGATTTCCTCTGGCCATAGTGCTCTCTGAACATGTCAAACATAGCTCACCATTTGCTTAAGGCGTGGCCCAGGGTTTGGCCTTACCCACCTCAACACCTCCAGGCTTTTTTCTTTCTCCTTGGCCAATTTGGACACTCACTCCTATTTAAACACAGAAATTTAAAGATTCCAGGTTATAGTTGCAATGAAAAATAAGGTATGATTTTTGTTTTCCTGAACCTGTGTTACTTCAATTACTGTATTATTAATATTTCCCAATGATATTTTTTTCTTACAAATTCTATAATCACATTTTTCTCTAGTGATAGTCTCTGACCATTTCCCTTTGTTGGCCATTAGAATTGCATGCAAAAAACTTATTACTGAAGAGACTCCACACTTTGCAAAGAGTACACATAGTAGTCAAACTGGAACTGAGCGAGAATTTAAAAATTTCTATGTGTCTGAGAGGGAGAAGTCACTGATGGTCTTACCCAGATATAGCTCCTACATGGTACAACACTTACCTGCTATGGCTATTTTAGGGATAGCCTAGAGCTTCCTGATTGGAATTGAGATTCTTTTTCCATGATGAAAAATATGTGATTAGTATTCTAAACCTGATCAAAAACATGTGGCTGGGAAAGTTACACAACCTGGTATGGAACTTACTACTGATGCTGTGTTAAGTGGAAATATGTTCAAACTGCTTTTCAAGTGTTTATATTAATATCCAAAACCTTGTGTTTCTCTTAATATCTGCCAAAGAAGCGTCTTTCCCCAGTTGACAATAGTTAATGCAGAGACTCAACACTGATCAAAACACTGAGAATAAGTGGTTGCTGAGCACACATCCTTAAGTAGAATTTCTATACCATTACATCAAATATAAGGAATACTACATAAAAGGAAGTAGAATTATATAGAATACAGAGAATGTGGAAGTGCTATAGAACACTGTCTCCTAGATATGATGTTGCTATTGAAATCATAAGCACACGATGGCTGTGGTACCGGGAGAAGGACTGAGCAACAATGAAACATATTAAAGTAGGAAGGGATTGAGTTAGGAAGAATGGAGTCAGCAGGAGCGGGCGTGAAGCAAAACAGGGTCACAGGAAGGCAGGAATATGATCACAATGCATTGTGTGAAATGGTAAAAAGAAAATTAGGGGAAAAAAGACAGTATTCTTTATGTGCAAGAGAGTAGGCAAAGGAAATGCCTCAAAGAGAATCATCTCACACCCAGCAGGCATGTCTGTTCCTCTCCTTTATCTCATCAATCATGTCCTCATCAATGATCAGAGCCTTCTGGCAAGGTTCCTCCTGTCCACTGCTGGACCACAGTGCTGACAATTTTTTTTTTTTTTTTTTTTTGTACAGTGCATTACACCTATTTGTGTCCCCTAGGCTGTTGTGTTCATTTACTTCGTGTTTTCTGCCCCATGTCTGTTTGTGCCTCTCCCAGCTCTGCTTTGCTCAGTAACTTCTAAACTCCTGTCACTTCATAGGTTTGAGTACTCTAGGTTGTCTTCCTCTTCCTCACGGTAACATGGCTTATAGGACCTGTGTGGACTTGTTTTGTTTTGTTTTGTCCTAATACCATTTTTATTTCACCAGTTATGATGAAGCTCAGCGGAACACAAAACCTCTACAAGAGTCAAAACTGTTGAAATTTTTTCAGTCTATAATCAGACAGCAAGGAACAGCATAACCCCAGCTTTGGTAGACAGACTCACTAACGCTCAGTATACTTAGATAGTTCAATGTTGCATTCTTTCCATGAGCAACACATATTTACTGGTGTTGGGAACATCTATATTAGTTCTCTTATTTTGTTTTTTTACAGACAATTTCACATTTTGTGAATCACATAGAAAATCCTTTTAGTTACTCCTGGGTGAGCAGAAAAAGCCCTTTATTTTTTTCAGGCCACTGATTTTTCTGTACGTTCATGCTTTCTATTCAGGAGCTCAAACACTGGGGATTTGACTGACCTTTGTTTATAATTTCTATACTAAAAATAGGAGAAAAAGAAAAAAAAGTAAAGTTTGTAATTATATTAACATTGTCAAAACTGCTTTCTAACAAGGAGGGAAAATGTGCATGAGAAAGTTATTTGTGAGCCCAAATATCTCCACCGTGTATGTCACAGAATACATTAAATGAATGTAAAAACATGCATAGCTGAGTTTTTATGTTGCTAGCACATTGCACATGGGTCTTAGTTCGGTTTTATTTGCTGTGAAGGGACACCATGACCATGCAACTATTATAAAGCAACACATTTAATTGAGGCTTTAAACTGGCTTACATTTCACTGGCTCAGAGGTTTAGTTCATTATCATCAACGCAGGAAGCATGGTAGCATGCAGGCAGACATGATGCTAGAGAAGTCAATAAGAGTTCTTCTTCTGGATCCACAGGCAGCAGGAAGAGACAGTGAGTCTCTAGGCCTGGCTTGAGCATCTAAGATCTCAAAGCTGCCCCCAGTGACACATTTCCTCCAACAATGTCACCCTTTCTAACAAGTGTATTCCCTATGCACCCACAGGGAACATTTTTATTCAAACTGCCACAACATGATATCTACAGTAGTCATGTTCTTCAAATCTCACTTTTTCTGCTGATAATTTGTGAACCAAGCCCAGCGGTGGTGGCACACACCTTTAATCCCAGCATTTGGGAGGCAGAGCCAGACCGATCTCTGTGAGTTCAAGGCCAGCCTGGTCTACAGAGCAAGATCCAGGAAAGGCGCAAAAGCTACACAGAGAAACCCTGACTCGAAAAACCAAACAAACAAACAAACAAACAAACAAACAAACAAACAAAAAACAACCAACCAACAAACAAACAAAAACCAAACCAAAACAAAACAACAAAAACTTGTGGACCAGAATCAGTTTAGCTGATTTATATCTCCGAGCTAATTCTCATCTTCATGGTTGCCAGTCTGATTTTTGAATTGTTACAAAAATGGTCCAAGTATGAGAAAGTCATATTATGACAATTGATCCTATACATCTCCTAGCCTAATCTGAAAAACAGCCTAGAACTCCAAGGGATATGAATATTTTCAGACAATACATATGGCCCTAGAAAGAATTCATGAGCTTCCTCTTCTACTGTATCCTATACTGTTCTTCAGTCCTATAACTGCTGTTTTTTCTCATCACTCAAGTCTTCTACCATAGGGAAAACCATTCAGTACATTCATCTTAATATTTTGGGAAAAAGAAAAATTTTCTGGGGGAAACAGAAACTTCTGTTGAGGTAAGTCAAGATAAAGTAATATGTTAACTTTTAGGGTTTCACAGTGGCTAAATTTTAAGTAGCTTGGATTAATTTAGCATTTAAATAGAGAAATTTTGAAAGTGATCATGGTATTAATAAAGATAAATCTTTGAATGCCACAAATAAATAAATTACTCCAAAGTAAACTAGGTCTAAATGTCTAACTTAAATGCAGTTATTCAAAATATTACTGTTCTGACTTAAGAAAAAAAAAACAATATACTTGCTAGTACAGATGTAAACACATATTCATATTTAATTTTTCATTCTGATAGTTTTGTCACTTTGCCTTTTTAAACTTTTAATTAAAATACAATTGCACAAGGTTGTGGTGGCACATGACTTTAATCCCAGCACTTGGAAGGCAGAAGCAGGAGAAATTCAGTGAGTTTGAGGCCAGCCTGGTCTACAAAGCAAGTTCCAGGACTGTCAGGACTGTTACACATAGAAACCCTGTCTTGAAAAAAAAATCAAATAAGATGCAATTTCATCACTTTCCCAGTTCTGCTTCTCCCTTCCAACTCCTCCAATGTCCCCTCACTCGTTCTCTCAAATTCAGAACCTATTTTCCTTTGATTATTATTAAATGCACACACATTGTCCATAATCATACATAATAAACATATAAGAATAACTTACTGAGTCTGTTTAGTGTTGCTTGTATGTATATAATTTCAGAGCTCACCATTTTATATTTGATAATCAACTGGAGACTCATCCCTGGGTAAGATTAATTCTCCCAGTCCCAGCAATCTACCTACCTGTATATAGTACTTTTATCTATGGATGGAATTTCAGGAAGCATGCTTGCTGGTATTGTCATTGTGCTGGTCTGGTTTAAGCAGCTATATTGTTGAGTTATAATGGAAGTTGCCATTTTAAGGACTCCATTGTGTTTCTTTTCTGGTTAACCCCGATAATCTTCCATTTCACTTGCTTGTGGTATGTTCTGGATTTCTAAATGTGAAAGTATTTCAGGATATAATTTCTAATGTTTGCATTTAGGTTTGTAACATGGCCTGACTACAGTATTTTCACCTCTATCAGGGAGACAGAAACTAATGATAGAGACAACATATAGAGGGACAGTGATTAGTAAGAGATGACTGAGATTCACGTAACAAACAATAAGTGCCTAACATTTATGAACAGGGTGGTGAGAATAAATGTCTTTTCTTCCCATGCTCTTTCTTGTGCATGGAAAACTAGTTTTATTCATAAAAATTTATGCTGTTTTTGAGGTTCCAAAACTAACTGGAAATAACTCTACTGCAAACAGTCTAAAGAAAATTGACAACAAAAACTTAAATTTCCTTTGATGGAAAATCTTCTGTTTTACTGGCATTCTGAATCAAGTATTCAACTCTGAAACTAGATACAAAGCCAGGAGCTTTGCTCTATTTACATTGTGTCTTTGAAATATAGACAACTGCAAAGGAGTCTTAGTTTCCTAAAATGCTAAGTTGTTTTTAAAAAGCTTTTAAATGAATTCTGTATTTTTTTGTGCATATCCATTATGGTTTATGGCATTTTAGTGAAGTTTAAACTAGGGTTTTAATGCTAGAGTTTAATAAATATAGACTAAAATAAATACTACATTTCAGAGTTAATTTTATTTGATAAAAACTAAAATTATGAAACAATGAAAGTGTATTTTATTTTATTATCATTTAATATATAGGAAAAATTTAATTTTGTGCCTTTCATGTGACAAAAAGTAGATAACGGGTATTTTTTAGAAGAAAATTGCTAATTTCATGGACAATTACAACACAGGCAGGTAATGCTTTCTAATCATACTGTAATTATATTTCATGCTTCATAGAAAAATTTAATCACTACAGATGTAAAAGAAAAACTATTTATCTCCTGAGAAAGCACTGTAGGCTAACTGAGGCATCACAGTTGATGTGCAAGACCTTCAAAGTGCAGAAAATTCTATGCTCTGGTCAAAAGGCCACTTACTTAATATACCATCTCAAAGATTAAATAGAGTAAATGCGGAGTGCACTGGAATTAATTTTAAATGGACTATCACTGTCTAGAAACATTTTTTCCTTAATTTTCCTTTTTAATTGTAATTAAATAAAATTCTAGCCACTATATATCATGGAATGGTATAAATATGGCTAAGGGAAAGAAAAATAGTTCTTAACTTGGTTTAACCTTCATATATTTAGAAACAGACAAAATTAAGAGACTTTAAATGTAATGGTTCAAAACAATTTGTTATTTTCATAGTAGTTTCAAATTCTGATGAAAAAATTAGTATATGAAATATGCCTTTATAGCTTAATTTATACTGGAATGTTCCTGATTTTCTGGTTGCCATTATTTATCAAACCATTGCATAGTGCTATGAATGATGGGTTATGAGATAACCCACATTGACAATTAGAACAATGGGATGTGAAATGAATTTGAAGACAAAGAGACAATATTCTGTATGTGATAAAGTCTTAGAAAACAACAACAACATAACCTTATCTATTTAATATTTTGCATCTGGAAATTACTGCTAGTCTTGAACTTGTTCCTATTGTTTTACATCTCTGAGTTTTAGAACTATATATGTGTCCCTAAGTTCTTCCTGATACTATCCAAGTCTGTAACATTGACTTCATACTACTAATTTTCCTTTTTTTTAGTTGTCCATTTGTTTTCTTAGACACACTGCCTTAGTACTCCATACTGGCCTGGAACACATTATGTAACCCTGTCTTTCCCTAGACTTGCCATAATCCCCTTGCCTTGTTCAGTATTGGGATATAGATGAGAGACATATTATCACACTGTTTACCTTTATTTTTAGTCACCAATAGCATAGATTGGTTCTCAGAATTACAGTATACCACGTATAATAGACAGAACATACAAAAGTTAGCTTTTGATCATTAATCATGGTTCTTTGAATACATATATAATATAATATATGAATATATTATGTGTTACTATGATATATACATTAAATATATGTTTATATATGGTATATAGAAATACCTTTATATATGTGTGTGTGTGTGTGTGTGTGTGTATATATATATACACATTGCTGAAAAACTGTACCAACATGGGAGTGTAAATACATTATCTAATTAAGGTTTGTTGACATCTCAAACATAATTGTATATGCTGTGCCTCATAGTCTTTCACTCTGTGCACACATTGGAGATTAAGGACTAGTGATAGGAGGTTTAAAAAGTACACACTATTATAATATTAACACAATACATGAACACTTGTGGCAGTTTATATAAAAAATATTTTTTATAGTATCCTGCATTTTACCAGTCTGTTCCCACTTAGAATCATTTTGGGAAGTTAAGGAACCTTTAGGAGGTATGGCTTTCCTGGAGGAAGTACTTCACTGGGAGTTGACTTTAGGATTTGTAGCCTCTCTCCACTTCCTATTTCTCATTATTTCCTATGTGAGAATGAAAATGTGGTCACTCAGCTTCTTACTCCTGCCACCACAACACGACTGTCTTAAAGTGATGGGCTCTCATCCCCTTGAACCATAATCAAATAGAGATCCATTCTCTCCCCTAATTGCTTCCAGTCATGGCTTTTTAATGCAGCAACAGAAATGTAAGGATCTAACATATAAATTGTCCCTAAGAGATGTGGTAGAGTCTGACCATACCTGGTTTTAGATGAGTGTGGAAGACTATGGAACTTTAGGATGACAATAAATTGAATGCTCTAAACAGAGCTTACAAGATTTTTTTTTTTTTCAGAACAGTGGAAGATGAGAGGCCTGAGAAGAATGTGAACATTGTATGTTTGGCTGATGAAGTTTCATAGCAGAAAACTTCTGGCTTTTTATTGGGCAGAAGAAGAGTATGCTGATGGCATGCCCCAACTTTGCTAGATTTCCAGCTTATAAAAAGGGAAGGTCTAAGGTTTCCCCCTCCTACAAAACAATATGTTAAAACTGCTGCTACTGTGGTCTTAGACTGCTCACCTGGTTTATTCTAAGCTGGCAGCCGGACAGCGCTGTCATGGGAATGGTTTTGGAGAGTAGACATAAGCAATAGTGAAGGGATTATGGATTCTTCCACTGTAGTTTTAGGGAGCCACTGAGGCAAAACATTATGTGGCAGGTTTTGAGTCCCAGACAGGAGTCCCTAAGAGGCCATAGTGTGAAACTGTGATGGCAAAGTCTGTGTTTTCATGGAGTTCTCAAGGTATTGGAGGGTATCAGAGCTGTGTGATCTCTGCTGAGATACAATACAGAGAGTGGAAACATCCAAGAAAAAAAAATGTATGTTACTTTCCACAAAACTGGAGGAACAGTGCTAAGCTTCCTTGGAACAAGACTGTAGAGCATAGTCATGGAAAATGTTTGCTCTGCTAAGTGTCAGTCTTGCTTAGGTACAGTCTTTTCTAGGTGACCCCCATTCTAGGAGTACTAGTGTAAGTTCTGTGGTAATGAATGTTAGCAAAACACAATTTGTTTTGAATTAAGACAATGTCACAGTAAAGAGATTACCTTGGGTCTCAGAAGAGACATTGGCCTTTAAATTTGTGAATAGTACCGAGACTGGTAAAGTTGATAAAGTCTTTTGAAGTTAGGAAAACTGAATTTTACATGAGAGATATCCTGAGTCTAAGGGATCATGGGAAAGAATATTGTTATTTGAGTGAGAAATGTTCCACATAAGCTTGTTTATTTGAAAATCTGCTTCCCTTTGGTGGTTCTGATTATGGAGGTTTTGGGCCTTCAGGGGTTATAGCCTTGCTGGGGGAAGTATAGCAATGTGGGTAGGTTTTGAGTGTTTAGAGCCTTTCTCCACATCCTGTGCTCATTCTTTACGTCATGTGGAGAAGTTAAAAGGTTGTCAACAAGCTTCTTGACCCTAACACTCTGCTATGTTTTCTCCACTAGTGTGAATTCTTTTTCTGGAACCATCGATAAAAGTAGATCTTTTACTCCTTAAGTTGTTTTTGGGGATATTTTAACTCAGAAACAGGAAAGTAACTAATACAGCATTCAACAGAAAGATGAAAATGTTTGCTTCTATTATTATTATTACTCTATTAATAATAATAGTAATAATGATAACAATAATAATAGTAGATACTGAAACCCATGCATGAAAGTTTAAATCTCTACCACTATACCAATAGACCATAATTTTATAGTTCAAAATGTTAGTAATAAATGACATGTTTTTTAAGCATTTTGAAAGAATGCAAGTAATCAAATAGTTATTTATGAGGCAGAAAAGCCAATTCTCAATATTCATAAAGAGTAATAAGAAGAATCAAAACATTCTTGAAATTTATAACAAAAACTTGATTTAAATTTTCAGAATTAAAGTTTGAAATATTTAGAACTGTGTGGGAATGCCGCAATGGAATTGAATCAATGAACCTATACGTCTATGAGAAACTAATATTTTAATGGTATTGTGTTAAGTTTCTGTCACTCTGCGATAAATGCTTCTGGTAATCCACTAGAAAAAGAAAAGTTAATTTCGGTTCATGACGTCAAACATTTCACCCCATCAGATGACTCTAGTGTTTCTGTTCTATTGTAATGTAGAACAATATGAAGAATAACATGAATCACATCAGTACAACTTATCTCATGCAGGAAGAGAGAGGAAGAAAGAAAATTATATACATCACAGGCATATCTACAGTAACCCACTTCCCCAAGTAATCCTTATCTCCTAATGTCCCCATAACATCCCTATAGTTCAATCAGGTGGTGATCAAGCCTTTGGCTCATTGCCTTTGGGAAATAGTTCACTGACTCTGCCTGCCTTTCAAAGACTTTATGTTTATCTTGTAATGCAAAATGCCTTTAGCACAACTTCAACAGTCCCCAAAGTCTCAGTTATTTCAAATTGAGCACATGTCCAAATCCAGTCTTTTGAAAGGTCACCCATGTTAGTTCAACAGAGTCCATGTAAGTGTCTTCATGGCTGACAACCTAAATTCAATCTCGTAGAGCCACCTTAATTGGTATGGTATGGCACATACAAGTACTTCCCCACAAAGTCAGTAAGTAAGTAAGTAAATAAATAAATAAATAAACAAACAAGTGACATTTTGTTAAAGTATTCTACATCACAGGCTAGAGGTGGAAGAGATATCTCAGTTGATAAAAGTACTTCCTTTAAAAGCATAAGGACTGAGTTGAATTTTCAGTATCCACAAATGCCTGATTTGGTACAATGATCTTGTATTCCCATTGGTCAGGAAGTAGACATTGGATAATATCCAATACTCATAGGTTGGTCAGTTAAGCCTGCATGACAACCTCTAATCCAGTGAGAGACTTGCTTATAATCAAAAAAGGAAGGCAGTTACAGAGTGCCTGACGAATGATATCAAAACTTGACCTGCATCTTCTGTATTTATACACATATTTGTATGAGTGCCTCCACACAGGGACATATACTCAGACTGTAATATTCAAAAGAAACTCTCAGATGAAAATTCAGACTAAAACCTTTCTAAAATTATTTCTTATAGCTCATATTTTTTTAAGATTATGATGTAACTATATCACCCTCCTTCCATTTCCTCTCTCCAATTCTTGCTCTTTCTCAAATTCATGGTCTATTTTTCCATTAATTTTTACTACCCAATATAAGTACATTATTAATTCAAATAAGTCATTTACTACCAATATAACATGACATAGGATAGATACTCTCATTTTCAAGAAAAAGAAACAAATAGTGAAGAAGTGTTGAGTAGAAACAGGAGCAAAATCTAGCAAGGAAAAAAAATGTTAAAATTTATACTTCTAGGTCTAGCTACAGAAAGTGTTATATAAACAATGTGAGTTCCAAAAAGCTTAAGAAGCCTCATTCTATGACATCCCCTGCCATAACTATGTAAAATTCTCTTGGGCTTGATCTATCCATTGCCTAATGTTTAGACCCACAAATATTCAACATCCTGGCATCTCAAACTCTCTGAGGTCTACCTCTCTTTTTTTTCTTTCTTTCTTACTTTTTCTTTACTCTTTATTTTATGTCTATTTTCTCTTTGGTCATGGTAGGGCCATGGAGACTCTGACTCTTTCACAGTACTGATAGCATCCTGGGTCTTTCCTAGATATCTAGATGGAAGCTTTTGTGATGACATAACCTGTGCATTCTTCCTACTAGAAAAAGCAGCATGATCAAAGCCTGCTACCAGTGGGACACACCACCAAGGCAGTGTAGACAATGCCTGGGGTAGTTTGTAGGTATCTGGATGACTGAATACAGAAAATAATTCTTTTGATGGTCTTGTAGGAACAAGATGCTTTGGACCTTTCTTCTCAAAGAAATATCTTTTAGGGTTTTTTTTTTTTTTGATAAATTTATACATTTTTGCCCTGTTCAGACATGGATTATAGCTTCCCAATTTTGGAAATGTCCTCTAGGTATAGTTTCTAGTGTCCTGATAAAAACCGTTTGGTGTCTTTTTTAATGGAGTTGATCTTGTTTTATCAAACATATCAAACATACCTTCCTACCTAAAATACTAAACAGTCTCATTTTCTGAACAAATTGCAATTTTTAAAACCTTCCTTCTTCCATTTTTCCTTTCTATTCTTACTATAAATCTGGATAACAGCATTCAAAAATACTCATACCAGAGGCTGCCTGCAATACTGCTTTGAAATTTCATTAATAACATTAATTCATTTGTGAATTTTAAGTTTAGCCTAAAACACAATCTCAGAGCATATATAAATGTAATTCATCATCTGTAGTTTAAAGAGACAGTAGTGCAAATTTTAGTAGTCACTGCACTTCCAACTGAAA
Organism: Onychomys torridus; assembly: GCF_903995425.1. Lineage (NCBI taxonomy): Eukaryota > Metazoa > Chordata > Mammalia > Rodentia > Cricetidae > Onychomys > Onychomys torridus. The sequence continues at coordinate 48,331,209 of NC_050452.1, forward strand.
AGTACTGATCAGAGTCATTACTGTCCACATTCATATCTCTATTTTGGTCTTCTAAGCTCCTCAAATGGTGTCTATTAAACTCTATGTCATTTACTGCATTCTCAAATTTCCTAAACTTACATCTTCAAATCATCCCAAATCCCAGTTGTAAGCCAGTTTCAAACACTCCTAGAACTCATTTTTTCTGTGTTATCTTTTCATTACGTTGGCAAAATAACTGGGATCACAAGTAAAGGACAAATGATTGACTGCACCTCATGGTTGCAGAGGCTCATGAACAAAAGGCTAGGTTGTTTTTAGTACTACAAAGAAAATATCAAGAATCGAAGTTGTTCACCTCACAGCAGAGGGAAACTGGTGAGAAAGAGAATGAAGAAGTGTCTTGAGAAAAAAAGCGTTCTTCATATATATGGCAGTAGTAACAGATAGTAACTAAGTGTTCCTCTACTCAAAATGTTTATATTCGTTCCCATTAGCCACTCCAGATGCCCTTTCCTGAAGACTTCACACGGTCTTTCTGGACTCAGTCTTCTTTTCTTACTTCATCCCTTTGTGTAAGCTGCCAATACCCAGAGGTACTCTCTATCTGGGAACACACTGGTCGTGCAATCCTGAGAATCCTGTGGTCTCTGTTATTTCTCTTTCCTGTCCTCCATTTCCATTCAGCATTCTTATCCCCAGACCTGTAACCAACCACCTAGAGGAGACTGCTACCCATCTCTGACTCAACTCCTTGAGAACTCCACTGATCCCCATGACAGAGCCAGCTTTTCTCCTTACTGTGGACCCCCTTGGTCCCCACTTCTAGCTTATCCCCACTCCTTTGTGACATAGCTCAGTACATAACCAGAACTCAGTGGTCACACCTGGCAGAGACTCAGAATTACTCCCTACCAGGGAACTCACAGGCACCACACTCTTCTAAGACCCTGAGAAAGGAACAGAAGCCAAGAAGCAGAACACCCATGCACCAAAGGAGAGACCAGATGTCAATATCTACAATCACAATTATCCCAAATACTGATGCCTACACATTGATGCCTACACATAAATTAGAAAAACTTAATAACAGCCGAGACCAGAACCCATCAACCCACTACAATAAGTTCTGAGAAATGCCACATAGCTAAAGCAAATGACAAGATTTTAAAATAGTATTATGAATATATTTGAGGAGCTCAATGAAGATATGAATAGATGAGGTTATGAAGTCTCTGATAACAGAAGACAACAGTATAATGAAATGAAGAGAACAGTTCCAGACATGCAAGACACAGAGTCACTAAATATGCAAACTGAGTTAAAACTGGGAATGAAAAATTTAGAAAGTCAAACAAAATTCTCAGAGGTAAGCCTTGTGAGTTTAATGCAAGAGATGAAAAACAATGTTTCGGGCACTTAAGAAAATATTAGAGTGCTTGCCTAGCAAGCGCAAGGCCCTAGGTTCGATCCTCAGCTCCAAAAACAAAAAACAAAAAACAACAAAAAAGAAAAGAAAAGAAAATATACAAGAAATGGATAGTTCAGCAAAGAAAAGATTAAATTTAAAATCATCCAAGCACAAGATCATTTTACCACAGAATTCTGCCAGACTTTCAAAGAATTGACATACTCTCAATTTATTCCACAAAATAGAAACTCAAGGGACATTGCCTAATTCAGATTTACTCATAAGACCTCAAGGTAAAGAAGACCCTTGGACATAAAAATGAATAAAAACAAAACAGAGAAACAGACTCACAGACCAATGTCTCCTATAAACACAGATGCAAAATGTCCACAAAAGAACATACAACAAACAAACAAACAAACAAAAAACTTTGCAAATCCAGTCCAAGAACATATTGTACAGATCATCCACCATCATCAAGAATTCTTCATCCTTGCTAGGCGGTGGTGGTGCATGCCTTTAATCCCATCACTCAGGAGGCAGAGGCAGGTGGATCTTTGTGAGTTCCAGGCCAGCCTGGTCTACAGAGTAAGATCCAGGAAAGGTGCAAAGCTACACAGAGAAACCCTGTCTTGAAAAAACAAACAGAAAATAATAATAAAATAAATAAATAAATAAAATAAAAAAATTCTTCATCCCAGAGATGCAGAGTTGGCTCAACATAAGTAAATTGATAAATATAATTTCACCATATAAATAGACTGAAAGACAAAAAAACACAAGATCATCTCATTAGATGCCTCATGCCAGGCAATATATGACCAATAAAATGACTCAATGTTATTTTCTAGTTTTTGTTTGTTTGTTTTGTTTTGTGTGTGGTTTTTTTGTTTGTTTGTTTTGGGCAGATTTGTTTGTTTCTTTTTTGTATTGTGGTTTTTTTGGGGGAGGGGCTTGCAATATTTTGTTAGTGGTTTTTTTTCCCCCTTTAACAAAACTTTTGCTTATAATAAATAAAATAAACACTAGATGCTAATTAAACTTAAAAGTGTGTCAAGTGTATATGAAATAGAATGTGTTTTCAATATAGTCACATATTTAACTGTAGTCACATATTTAAGAAATTAATTTGGATCACTACCCCACATATATGGGAAAAAGCAACTCAAGGCTAATCAATAGTTATATAAGAATCACATCAAGCTTAACATGTAAATTTCTCACAACTTTAACATAGGATCTAGTTACCTAGACTCTAAAAGTGTAAAAATAGAATAGAAATTAGATATATTAGAGATAATGAAAATAAAACAATTGATTACATAAATAACATTATGGAGAAGGTGAAGATAAAATCCACGTAATTAGAAAATATTTAAGTAATAAAATGTGAGTTTTCATACACAGAAAAGATACACCAAATTTTACAACTTAATCTTCCTAAAAAAAAGAAAGCAAAAACAAAAAACAGCTACCCAACATTAATTTTATAACTACCTGCAGAAAGCTTATAATTGACTGGTTTACAAGAACATGTTGTCGACATCATTAGTCATTAGCAAGATGGAAATCATTACCAACTGCCACTACAAATGCAATAAGTAGAAAAATAACTACATAAGAAATAAGATGAGAAATAACAAATGCTGGGCAATGATATGGAAAAGTTGAAATCCCAAAGCATGATTTTAGATTTTTTAGTAGTGCCTTAGAATATTAAATAGAGAATTCCACATGTTCTATATATATAATGTAGGGCTATGAACATGCCTTTCAGACAATTTTTCACCATTATTTTGTGCCAAAAGGCATAAAAACATCATTACACACATACACATATAGACAGAGGTTTTCTCTGCCTCACTCTGCAGTCCCACAGCCACTTATAAAACAGTCAAGCAGAGGCTTAATATTATTCACAAACAGTATCGCCTATGGTAGGCCTCTTGGTAGCTAGCTCTTGTATCTTAAATTAACCCATTTCTATTAATCTATGTTTTGCCATGTGTTTTGTGGCTTTACTAGACTGCTGGAATGTTGCTCCTTAGGCAATAGGCTGGCATCTCTTTTGACTCTGCCTTTCTCTTTCCTATCTTTCTCCTTGGATTTCCTGCCTGCTTCTAAGCTGCCTTGCCATAGGCCAAAGCAGCTTATTCATTAACCAATGGGAACAATATATATTCACAGGACACAAAAAGACATCCCCTAGCACTTCCCTTTCTCTAATCAAAAAAGAAGGTTTTAGCTTTAATTTAGTAAAGTTACATATAACAAACATTTATCAACCAAGATTTACAGTTATAATATCAAGTCCACTTGTATTTGCCAAAATTAAAGAAAAATATTTTATCATCTATTTGTGAGTCTAAACTTTCATATCTAATTTATCTTTTATCACAACCAAGGAAAATTATAATTATTTAGTCTACAACTACATCAAAGACCCCAGAAGGATATGTTATCTAAGTAAACAGTAAGTTCATTGTAAGCAAATTCTATAATTCTAGAAATGCCTGAGACAGCTGGCTGCCTGGACAGTCACCCCAAGTTCCTCTGCAATGTTGGGGCATTCATCTTTAGCCTATAGATCTAGAATTTTTTATTCACTTCTCTCTGTGTCCTGTAGAATATCTGGCAATCTCCTCTGTAAAGCAGGAACCTGAAGGACAGTCTTGCCCTGTTTTGGCCATATTCAGTGGTCATTTTCCCATGGGTCCTGGATGTCCAGTTTAGACAATATTTTGTCAAGCAGTCCAGACAATAACAGTTTCTTGCCCAAATGGCTAACTTTCTACATAAGGAAAGCAAATTCCATATGGAGTTTCTTCGATGCCCATCTTCCTCTTTGAAGTAACACAGTACCTTAAACAAGAATAGGAATATATATAGAGTATAACAAAATTAACTTTAAATTTGTAATAAATGAAAATCTATAGCAATGTAAAACATTTTAAACAAGTTGTTACTCTTTAAAAGTAGATTCAATAATCTACCTTTTCATCCTAGCATATCTATAATATCCCCTTTTCTTCTTTAGAAAGAGACTGCATTTACAATCAACCCCCTTTAAATAAAAACAAACATTTATAAACAATATTTTGGGGATTTGGGCGTAGTGTCTTCTACTACTTCCTACTGATTGAAGGCACTGGTAATCTTAAGAGATCCTGAGAAAATTAAGAATTATAGTTAATCTTGGCTGTAGTTGTCTGTGGGGATGGATCATCCCAGGCAGTTGTTTTTGAAGCTGATTTTGGATGTTGGGTCATCTGGGCCATAGTGTCATCAGAGACCTTTCAGGTGAACTTGGCTGGTCAAACCATATTAGCCTGAAAGCAATCCACAAAACAAAAGCAGAACCTCTTTTCCAAAGCAACATATGCTTAGACACAAATTTTGAAGTCAAGATACATTTTATATATATATATATATATATATATATATATATATATATATATATATATATATATATATATATATATATATATATATATATATATATATAGCTTTAACTCAACAGCCTTTACAACCAAATGTCTTTCTTTAGTTAAAATTCCCAAAGACAACATAATCTAAACTCTCTGTGTAATTTCCAGTTTTATGTGACATTATGTTTTTTATATATTATACTATTTTTAAGACATTATTTTATTTTTATGACTATCTATATCCTTTATCTTCTCTCCCATGTCTACATACTTTTACATGCACTGTAAACCATTTAGAGTTTTATTCTATCTGAATCTGTCTTATTGTGAATCTATAATCTTTTTCTCATCATTGCAAACTGCAGTGTGGCTGAGATTGAAGCAGGAGCCCTGGCTGTTGACTCTGCCCACTTTAATTTCCCAACATGGTAGAGGTACCCAGGAGAGTCAGGAATACCCCGCCAACTCTGGGGTCCATGCTATAGCATGCAGCTGGTCATAAACTCTCTTTGTCTGTGTGAGTAAAAGCTAAATCTGCCATGCAGCATGTTGTGCAGCTTAGAGACAGCTCTGTGTACTGATTTGGGAAGCTGCCATGCTGCACTCAAGCCTCAACCCAAATTCTTTTACTGCAGCCCACATAGGATATGAAGTAGGAAGCTGTTTTGGGCTCTGTTTTAGAATCTCTTATTAAGCTCTCTGATGTTTTAGGTGGAAACTCAAGCCAACACTTTGGGCAACCAACAGTAGTTGTAAATTTTTTCAGGTCCCACTCAGCAACAACATCCCAAAGCAGCTTATAAAATAATCACTCAGAGGCTTAATATTATTTGCAAACTGTGTGGCCTATGGCAGGTCTCTTGGTAGCTAGCTCTTATATCTTAAATAATCCCATTTCTATTAATCTATGTTTTGCCACATGTTCTGTGGCTTTTCCAGTCTGCTGGCATGTTGCTCCTTGGGTGGCAGGCTGGTATCTCACCAGACTCTGCCTTTCTCTTTCCTGTCTCGCTCCTTGGATTTCCTGCCTGCCTGTAAGCTGCTGTTCCATAGGCTGAAGTAAGTTATTTATTAACCAATAGGAACAATATATATTCACAGGTACAAAAAGAAAACCCCTAGTGTGCACAAACACACACACACACACACACACACACACACACACACACATAATTATTATACAGATAATAATATAGCATTTTTATATTAAGTATAAGATATATTATCTAATATATATAGAATAAATATGATATATATATATATGCTCTATTATATATACCCCATATTATACCAAATGCTATATAGTATATTATATGTGCTATAAGACTATATATGATCTAACTCTATATCATACTACAATTTGTATAGTATGTTATATTCTATGTACCATATACTATTATACTATATTATTATATAAAGTATAAATACAATAATATACATTATGTTATATACTACATTACATATAGTATATATTATAGTATATTGTATAATTATATTGTATACTATACACTATCGTATATTATGTATAGTAATATAGCATATATATTAAAATATAAAATATATTTAATATATAGATTTTTATATGATAATATAGTATTTTTCCTTAATATGTACAGAATTATCATACAACAGAATAAGTAACCCATGCAAATACTGTGATAAGTGAATTTAGTGCAATACAAAAGAATCACATTTTATATGATTTCATTTAAAATTTATTTCTACAGTAGGCAAAAATTATTGATGCAAAGAATTGATTAAAGTTGCTCCCATAGTAGCAGGCTTCCTTATGTCTTTTAAAATGTCTTTTATGCTAGTTGTGGAGCAAAGAGAATTAGGTAAGTTTGTGTGGAGGTTAGAATGAGAATGGACCCCCATAAGCTCATACCTTTTAATGCTTACCCATCAGGGGATGGAACTGTTGAAGAGGTATTAGAACTCCTTGTGATAAAATGTGGCCTTGCGGGAGGAAGAAGTATGCTGCTGTCTGGGGTGGGCATGAAGTTTCAAAATCCACACCAGGCCTATCTCTCTGCCTCTCTGCCTCTCTGCCTCTGTCTCTGTCTCTCTGTCTCTGTCTCTGTCTCTCTCTCTCTCCCTCCCTCTCTCTCTCTCTCTCTCTCTCTCTCTCTCTCTCTCTCCTCCTCCTCCTCCTCCTCCTCCTCCTCCTCCTCCTCCTCTCTCTCTCTCTGTGCCTGATGCACTCAGATCAGTATTCAAAACTCTCAGCCTCCACTCCCACACCATGCCTTTCTTATTTCTGCCATGCCAATCTAACATATCAAACAAGCTCTCAATTAAATACTTTCTTTTATAAGAGTTGTCACGATGTCTCCTCACAGCAATAGAACAGTACCTAAGGAATGAGAAATATCAGCAGCACAGGGTATTCTGGGTGAGTTAGCAGTTCTAATAAAATAATATTTATAAAACTGAAAAGAAAAACATCCTTGAGAAACCTCTAGATAATTGTGAAAGTTTTAAAATAGTGCAAGAATAGCTGGCTTACTAAAAGTGAATCTTAAAATTATGCAGCAATTACATTAAGGTAGTAAGCCCTGCTTTCTCTATGCTCCTTTACTTAAAAAGAATCACAAACTTAATAAGTTACATAACTGTTAACTCAGTAGACATTACTCATAGCTCATAAATGCCTACTCTATTCTATAGATTTCCACTCATCTACTCTTTTATGTGTTCTGAAGATATAGAACCCTTTAGAGCACAGGGAGCAATGATGCAATGGGTATGCTCATAACCTTGATTTCAGTACTTCATTAAAAAATGGATTTTTTCCAATTTCTAGATTCAAGCAAGTGTGGAATCAAAATATTATATTCTCAAATATGTATTCAAACACAACACATATTTAGTATAATATTGTGGATTACAAAGAAATAAACATGCATATATATAATTATCAAAGAAGAAATTTAATTAAAAATAGAATTATATCGTTAATAAAAATGAAAAATTAATTGAAAGATGAGCAATGAGATCTTAGACATTAACATAAGGAATAGAAAAAGAAAGAAGGCAGCACAAAGGTACTTTGTTTTGAATTGTTTATTTTTGTGGTTAAGGATGAGTAAAATGTAATACCTCTTACACATAGTGACAGCATCAGATAAAGGCCAAACTTAAAAGGAATTGAGTACATTTTACAGAGGCACTTGTAACAGAAACCTCTGATTACAGCGAAATGTTTTAGCTTGAAAGGACTCTACAAACAAAAAAAAATCTGTAATTGCTTTCTAGGGTAGCTCAAAATGCTGAAGCAGCATTACAAGTTCAGTATAAAACCGAACAAGACTTTATGGAATAAAATAGCACCAAACTGATTAACTCAACTGGTCTTGAAACAACATAATACTAAAATCCACCAAACTCAAATGACTACAGCAAACAATAGGGGAAATAACTTTCTCAATATATTTCCTCTCTGGTATATAAATGCTAGAAACTGAAAAACACCCATATTTTTTTTCAAATAATATCAATTATATTCATTGTTTCTCATTGGTAATGCACATAGGAACTTACCAATTCACTTGATAAGATTTGAGTTTCTCATTCAGAAATGCTTACTGCACAGTCTGGGATGAAACAAGATCTCTCCCTTTTAAGTGGGCAGATCCTTAATATCCTATATCTGAATTTAATAACTGCTACTAATCATTGTGGGGGAGAGAAAGGGAAAATAAACTAAAAATATTAAACAATATTTGCTTGTCAATAAACTATATGAACATGAGTTTGTAGATAGGATTTAATATGTTGGGATTTAGGGACAAAAGAGTGACATCACAAAGTGGAACAAGGAGAGTATAAGAGCAAGAAGATCTAAGAGTTGGCTTGTCTTTAGGGAATGTCAGAAGCTGCACTCATACAGTCTCACCAAAGGATTACACAAGCATGTGCTGCATAAACACATCAATAGATGTGCTGAAGTGGATGGGAGAAAGGGAAGCTTTGGGCAGGGTTGTAGCACAGCAGGCCTCACGTGTGCACAAAAAAACTCCAGGAAACTACAGAGTACTGAGAAAAAGGCAAATGTTTTCTCTCAGGAGCAGCACATCAACTGGTAATTCAATACCCAATGGTCAGCACTGAAAACATGCCTGCAAGTAACATTATGGGGACTGAGCAGTTTGTACTTATTATTTAGAAGAATATATGTATATATCTATATCTATATATGTGTGTATTTGCATATATGTATGTATAGAAATGTTAATGGACAAAAGAATTCATGATTTTTTAACAAAGCAAGGAGGGTATATGGGAGGATTTGGCAGGTAGAAAGGGAAGTGTGAAATGATATACTTATATTAAAATCTCAACTAACAAAGGAATTAATTTAAAAATAAAACAGTGAAATGAAAGAAGTGAAACAAAGAATCCTAATGAAGGTCTTATTTTTAATCTTAAATCTGACTCAGAGGTTCATCATCTACAGAAGTTATTATAGAGTACATCCAAATCTTAAAGTGTCTGACTAGAATTCTCGTGTGTGTGTGTGTGTGTGTGTGTGTGTGTGTGTTTCAAGACAGGGTTTCTCCTGATAGTCCCAGATGTCGTGTCATGGAACTCTCTCTGTAGACCAGGCTGGCCTTGAATTCACAGAGGTTCACCCGCCTCTGCCTCCTAGTATGATATTAAAGGAGTGCAACCAACATCTGGCTGGAATTCTAATGCTGAATTTAATTTAATAGCAATCCAAATCAAGAGATAATTTTGTAATGATAGCAAAGAAAAAGACATACCATCTTATGTAGGAAAATAAGAGAAAATATGAGACATGCTTTTCTTGTTAGAGATAACAATAATTTTATTTAGTTTCCAAAAATTTTGGGGGCCAAGTGTAAACAACAATTACTGATCCTTTCATTTTGGTTGCTTTGCTGTAAAGAAAAACAGCATTTGTATCTAATATTTCGGGCATTGGATTGCATGTTGACAAATCTTACATTATCTCAAAGGGTATCCTCAAATTCCTTTGAAAGTGGCAGTGGCAAAGCCATAAGGTGAATCCCCTTTTCTAGTGTGTACACAAATATAAAAATCTGTTTTTATCCTTCATTTTATCTTTAATTTCAAATCCTATATAGTAAAAATAATAACATACAAGTATAATTTTCCATTGTAAGATCAATCATTGAGCTGTGTGAGTCATATTATTTGATCTTTATTTCAGCAAGTCAGAGCATCTAAGTTTATTATCAGCATGGAGCAGTTGAAGAAACTGAGTCTTTAAACCGAGAGATAAATTCCTAAATCACAGGGCTACTAGTGATGTAGAAAGCCCAGTAGGCTGCATCCGAAGTGGAAAACATATTATGGTCTGTTATATGAAGGCTTGCTTTGTCTACCTACTTTGCTCTATGTTTAAGAAATATTTACATTTTTAAGGCATAGTATTTGAAAGTGAATTGTATGCTGAAAGTACACTGGATGAATACAAGATTAAGACATCTCTTCCAGTAATGGATTCACCATCAATTATCGCAAGAAATAAACAAACAGTTCTGAATTCTAAGTTAGCATTAAAGTTAATATCAATTCTGGAATAAGAACTTTGTTAGATTTTTCAAGTTAGCTGTAGAGAGACTGAAGGCCAAAAAATAGCTAATCTGACCTTAGTCAAGACTATGTTTGTGGTGAGTGTACATTTTGTTACCATGTGTGTGGATGGCCAAAATACCTACACAGGACAATAGAATAGGAAGTGGATTTCCTTACATGGGCAGGAATGACATCCACAGTCTTCAAGGCAAGCTGGGAAGTGCAGTCTTGCAGCAGGAAACTATCATTTCTAATTTTGAAAGGATATTAAAAATGCAGAGCGTGGGGGTACCATAGCTGTTTTCTTCTGAGGTGGTCGTTGTTAGAGAGGTTAGTTCTGGATCCATTGAGGATGAGGTCTTCCATTCACATAGCCAGGAGATAGTCATATAACAACAGACTGATATGAATAAGGCTATTGCCTTGCCATCCTGTATACCCAAAGACATGCAAAATGATTCGAGGGCTGCAAGCAGATGATTTGTTTACAGAGTAGAACAAGGCTTTTCGGGATGGTTGAGGGATGTGAAAGAACAGAGGTAGGATTAACACTGTGAGGGAAAGGGACATAAAGTTGATGTAGAGTGACTGACTTGTCCCATTGCCAGGGAATAGCACCAAAATGAGCCAGTAGAATTAGCTGAGAGCTACTGAACATCAAAGAAAGGGAACAAGATAAACTGGAAGGCGAATACAAAGAAATTTACTTGGCTGGGAAGGAAAGCAATACATGTATGTCTATTTTAGTTTCTCCCTTGAAAGGTCTTTTTGCGCGTGTGTTGGAAACAAATGTAACAAATGGAGTTTTGAATGGTGGGAGTCATGGGGAGGGCTTATGTCAAACATTTTGTTTGGATATAAAGTGAAACTTAATAAGTAAAACATTTAACAGACAAGGGATGAGGATAAGAAAAAGGAAAAAGTGACCAAGGGAAGGAGCCTGGGTAGGAGGGACCTGGAAGGAAATTTGTCTGGTCCCTGTGTCTTCATGTCCCATTTCAAACTGATGGGATTTGTTGGCATGGAAACAACATTGTTCAAGGAGAGTAAAAATCCTACCCTTAGCAGCTGTCAGATCTAATTCTCTTTTTTTCACTGTGGAGTAGTGGAGCAGCCAAGGAGTAGAGCTGGTCCTGAAGGATGGTAAGCTGAGCTGATCTGAGCTGGTGAGATGCAAAGTAAATTGATGCAAAGGAGGCTTGATTTCACTTGATTTAGTTTCTGAGTCCCCAAAACAATGTCCAGAGCAGCAAGAGGACTAGTGAGGTGGATGGCTCATGACCCATTAGTCCCCTTCCAGAGGTCACCTGAACTGCTTTTAGCACTTTGGGATTGTTGATCTTTCAGTAACAACTTCAAGGCTGATAGAAGGGTGGTTAGGTAATTAGAGTACCTTAAAAGAGGTTCCATGGCTGGGTGGCGGTGGTGCATGCCTTTAATCCCAGCGCATGGGAGGCAGAGGCAGGCAGATCTCTGTGAGTTCGAGACCAGCCCAGTCTTCAAAGTGAGTTTCAGGAAAGGTGCAATGCTATACAGATAAACCCTGCCTTGGTAAACAAACAAACAAAGAAACAAACGGGAGCCATAGTGAAATATAACAGTTGTCAAAGATCTGGAACATAATCAGAAGGTGCATGTGTGTTTTAAATATTAAAAACACTAGTTACTGTTCAATGAGCAAAGTATCTTGAGTAAACATAACTTTGTTTTAGAAACAATTTAGTAAGGTAAAATTCTAATAATTGACACATATTGATTATATCTAGGAGTTAAAAACACATTTTGGTAAAAATCAAGTTGTCATATCTATATTGCAAGATTGTATATCTTTTATATTTCCAGGCTCCAAAAAAAGACAATTCAAATCTAAGTTGTATTCCTCCAAAAGAAATGATTTGTAATCTAAACTTAAAAGGTATACTCCAAGAGATAGTGTCTGCCTTGTCAAGAGTAAATGATTCATTTTCCAAAAAAAAGTCTTCAAAAATTAACCCTATTAACAGAATCTTTTAAAAATCTCTATGTTTTTATTCCATACACTCAACCAACAAATGAAATGAAAGATGAAAGCAATCAGTCATGTCAGAGCTATAACAGGTAATTTACATATAATGTGGACTGAATTAACAAAGTTGCATGAAACCAATTATTTACTTGTTTTGAGAATGGACAAAAGTTTAGGCTACCACATACTGACAGCAATAAGCATATTTCTTAATATCAATCTACTTAAGAATTGATTGTTTAGAGGCATTATTTGAAAAAATAAGATAACCAAGTTAAATGGGCTTTATCAAATATTGGCTTTTGAAGAATCTGAGGGCTTGGGATATCACTTAATAAACATTTGTTGACTGTGCAGATACAGCCCCTGTCAAAGTAAGAGCTTGGATTTAGAATAATTTTTCAATGATGTGAGCATAATAAGTAAGTATTTGACATCCTTCTTTAAGGAGGAAACATGGGTAGTTAGGTACAGACCCCAAAATTAGCTTTTGCTAAAAGGAAGAATTGAACATTAGGGAAAAAGGCAGGACCAACTGGATTAGTATGCAGGTCCTAGATCAGTCAGGTGATAGGTTTATGTACAAGATTCCCCTGTTCACAGCATCCTATATGTCAGCTCAGGAGACATTGAGGGGAGAATAATTGCTATTTGCCTCTCTCTTGTTTGAAACATTCAAGATACAGATGCAGACTCTGAGATCTTCCATTGATCAAGAGGATCATTCCCCTGTCAGGTGAGACATAAGGACTAATTCATCTTTTCTGTAGATAAGGAGGTATTTGTTCTCTGTTGTTGTTGTTTTTCTTTCTACATGGCCTGAGTTGGTCAGTAGTACATAGCCAGAGTTGGTCAGAATTATGCATCCAGAGGCAGGACCAACAGATTTCTTGTAGGTCTTATCCCCTATACATCCTTGTCCTGAAAGGAGGCCAGTATGCACCTTACTTTAGTGGAATGGTGCCCCATGGAAGCCACTGCCATGCAAGTATATTATGAATTCAATCCGTGTTACTCAAGCATTCAATATTTTATAATCAATTTCATATACCTGGTTGACAACATATACAGAATACTATATAATGTGTGATAACAGAAGACTATGATGGGAGATAAAAATTGCTCTATTTCTCCATTTTTTTCTCTGTAAATAAATTACACTTGTACTGAACATGACTGACCATTAACTTCTTTATCTAAATTATCTTTAACAGTTTACAATAAGTCAGAGACTCTCTCAAAAGGTTAGGATTTTACAGTTTTATCCCTGCTATGTTCAGACTTTAAAAAGTTTAGTTCATGAATCAAAGACCCTTTATATCAAAATAAACTTTAAATCATCAATACAGTCCACAGACAGGAACCTGATTTGCCTGATCCTTTCATAATGAATTTTTACAAATTGTCAGGTTTTTATGACTCAGTTTCAAATCAAACAACTTTGGAAGTAGGTGTTGCCTTTTTGTCTAATAAAGGAGAGAGATAATGTAAGTAGAAGGCTCAGTGGGTCCAGTTTTTATGGGTGCTTTTTTAGTTCATAGATGCTAAGTGGTTACCTTAACCAGAATGGCGTGAAGCCAGTAAGCATGCCTTTTCTTTAAATGTACTAAAGATGGTGGCTCAATCACATGATTGCCAAAGTGGCAGCAACCCAAATCATCATTATGTATTCCACAGTGAGGCTAGGTCATCAGCTAAAATGGTAATGAGCCCCATGTCACTCCAAGGGGAGTCCATCCAGAGCATACGTTTTTTTAAAATGAAAGTTGAAAGTAGTCAGGCAGTGGTGGTGCATGCCTTTAATCCCAGCATTTGGGAGATCCCAGCAAGCAGATCTTGAGGCCAGCCGAGTCTACAGAATAAGTTCCAAGACAGCCAAAGGCAGCTATAGACAAACCCTGTCTTGAAAAAAAACTTAAAAAAAAAAAAAAGAGGAGATACACATGCAAATTAAGATTATTTAAAGATTATCTATTCGTCCTTTTTAAATTACACACAAGGAACTCACAAATCGTAAAATACAGAAAGTTAAATTTTCAACAAAATCATTTGAGATAGTAAACAAAACTAAGAAAAAAACAGGGGGGTGGGGTGGTAATTCAGAGAGCTAAACACCTAGACATTTGGAATCTGTATTGGAAATGGTTTGCTTCTTAGTTGTGCTTATGGCCAAAGTGTCTTCCTGGGCTGTTCTGTTTTGCTCTCCTTCTCCAGCCACAGAACAGAGATTTAAGAGGAAACTCCCTGCACTCCTCCCCCCCCCCCCCCCCCCCCCCCCCCCCCCTGAGCTAAGGACCAAACCTAGGGGCTTGAGCTTACTAGGTAAGCGCTCTGCCACTAAGCTTAAATCCCAAACCCCAAGAGGAAACTTTTTCTTTTTCTTTTTTGGTTTTTCAAGACAGGGTTTCTCTGTAGCTTTGGAGCCTGTCCTGGACTAGCCCAAGAGGAAACTTTTAAACACACACACTTGGGTTTGTAACAGGTTGGCTAAAATCCAACTTAGAAGAGCTGAACAGCATGAAACCATTTCTCAATAGGATCCATACCACAAAGACATTTGGATCTCTGTGAGTTTGATCTCCAAATTTACATAGGATCTACAGTGATCTACATACCCATAACCAGTGTGCATATGTCTGCAGATTGGAGCAGACAACCTGAAATGCTTAATTCTTACCAGTGAAAGATATGAGAGATTTCCTAGATGTGGAGAGTAGCACAACCCAAAGAGGCCCAAAGCATACAGCATAGACACATAAGAGAGTTCTATGCTTTCCCACTTAGGAATAATTGTGGGTGTAAAGATGCAACCTTGGAGACCCAGCAGAAATTTCTGCATTCCAGCTCTGGACGAGATTGTAAATCAGAATCTTGGCAGAGATTTAAGTGTGCTGGGGGTTTTCTAAGGAGAGGCCTCTAACCACTATAGCATTACCTAAATCCATTTAGTTATTAGAAATTGAAAATTCCAAATTTGGGGAAGAGTGACCATTTGTCCAATATATATTGAGGTCAAATTTGCATTGAAAGGCAAAAGAGAGTCATCTGTTTCAATTCTCTTATTTTGAGTTCCTTAAGCCAGTCCTTAAACAGGTCAAAGGAGTCTCTTTCTGTATTAAAAAACAAACAAACAAACAAAAAACCTGGAACCGATGGCTGGCTTCATAACCAAGATACAGACAGGGGTCAATGTCCAATTGCTTTGAGCATCCTCTACACCTAGAAATGACTAAATGTTCCCGGAACATGGTTGTGCATTCCCAAATGTTACAATTCCAGGGTTAAATTGCTGCAAGGCTACTAGATGATTGATCATGAGAGTTTTCCACTGAGGGAGTGGCCTGGCTTTAACCCAGAGGGCCTTAAGAAAGCTTCAAGGAGCCTAACTGGGGACCTCCAAGTTAAGATCACCCTGTCTTAGTGTGTTTCTGTTTTGTGTGTGTTCTGGTTGACTGTAACTTGGCCTCCCACATAGGCTAGAATATGTCAGATTACAATGAATGAGAAAGGGCAGAGGTAGAGATTACAAAACTCTGCCTGAGGAAATGGGAAACACTTGGCCTTCCCACCTTCTCAGGCACAGTGCAAGAGAGCATAACTGGCTTGAGTAAGCCCAGATGTTCTTGGGTCTTTTAGCAACAAACATTAGATTTTTTTAAAGAGAACTTGAGAGAGGGGGGGGAGGGAGGGAGGAAAAGAGAGGTTTGGTCTGCCATTAGGTGGGATCATTGTTATTCACAGAAGGAGGGCATCTTTGTCAACCACATGTGTGATTGCCAATATGCCTACAGGAGAAGACAAGATGCAGCTCCTTATAGTGACAGAAAGGACTTCTGTAGTTTAAAATGGAAGCTGGGAAGTGTAGTCTTCCAGCAGGAAACTATCATATATCATGAATAATTTTAGAAAGATAGAGGATATTTGTCAGACTCCATTTAATCTTTCTCTTTCATAACATAACAAGTTTATAGAAAATAGTAAATAACTTTCAGGTGGCTGGAACAACAAAAGCTCTCTAAAAACATACACATATTTTATCAACCACAAAAAAAAAATATCCAGTGTTCAGAGGTATAGATTCTCTGGTGAATTTTATCAAGGAAGACTTTAATTTTAAAATGTAGATCATAGGAATGTAAGGCTGCTAGATGATTTATCAACTCTTACCACTTTATATGTGATTACAGTAGAGACTGAGCCTAGTATGTTTGACTGTGCTACTCAGACTCTTAACAATGATACAGTAACTATTCCCACCTGGAACCTTGGTTGATGTATCTGGGAATGAGCAGAAGACCATAATTAAATTCAAGTGATTTTGAAGGACATAATGTGAAATGAAGCTGAAGAGTGAGATTAGGAACAGATTGTGGATCGCCTAGAATGTCTTACTACAGCGTTTAGAATTCATTCCATAAGCAATACTCAGTGACTGTTAAATATGAAGCCTGAAAATGTAATGATCAGATGTGTGTCTTGGGAAGATAACAGTGGAAACCATGACAAATCCTGATGCATTAACTGCAGCTTTGCAATTGTAGAAAATATGAGCGTGGCTTACATGAAAGTTGAAAATTTGTATCAAGGAATTGGAAGAGATTTCAAGAAGCAGGAACAAGTTCAGAGGCATATAACAGAAAGAATTTCAAATCTATCCTCGAGGTAAAAAATGGCCCCAGCATATTATTTACATTAGAAACAAGTAATTATGATACAATATATAGCAGCTGAAATTGTGCCATATAAATAATCAGACAATATTATAAAAATACTCAGAGACATATTCCATTATTATGGTTTGTACAAATGAAGAAAATGAAGCAAAATATTGTTATTTTACTCTAAGTTTCTAAGTAATAAGATACACAGCATGACTGAAATTCAACTTGTGTTTTATGAACAAGGAAGGTTAAAAGGATTTTAATACATTCAATTGAAATCTGTTGATCAAACAACACATTATTTATTGGTGAATTCTACTAAAAGTCCAATATCCTGCAGTATAATTGTGAGAGGTTCGTTAGCAGAGGGTAATCAATACATTGTTCATGTGTTCCTAGCAAGTTCCTTTGATTCATGTGGAAATGCCTAGGGTTATCCTTCACTACTTAAGGCAAACATAATTAATGTAATCGGCATCCTCAAATTGATCAAATTTATGGGTGAAGTTCATAGGGAGAGTTGAGAAAAAGGAACATAAATCTGTAATTTCATTTTTATACATTGTAGAAGGTAAAAAGAAGGTAAATTCTGGAGGTGGGGAGGAATGATGGAAAATGCTGTCTTGTGGTTATCTCCTGACCATTGCATTCATGAAGCTATACAGATGCACAGACGCCTCCTAGACCAGACAGTCAAAATCCCAGGGTGTTTGGCAGAGGGGGTCTTAATGCCTCAATCCTTACTGAGGAGATAATGGCATCTTGTACATGAGGAAGAATTATTTAGACATAGACCAAAAGAAAAATGACATTACTACTAATAATATATAAAAATAGAGTAAAATTAAGATACAATCACCTGAAATAGCTCCTTCAATGGCGTCTCAATGCATTTCTGATAATTTTCTACTAGGCAACTTAGGTGTTACAACACTGAAGTTGCTGAAGAATACAGTTGCTGCTATGCAGTGACATCTCAAAAAATTCATGTAAGATGAAAATATCACAAATCAAAATTGAATAGATGCACCTAACTTACCATACAGCAGGGCTTAAGAACATGCCACAGTCTAGGCACTGATTGTGCCTCTTATGGTATCAGGGATGATTCAGAGCTATTTCTTGACACTGCTCAGCTTCATGATGAACAATGTTAATATATTTTATCCTAGGGGATAATTCAAAATTCAAAATACAGCTTCCAATGAATGTGAATCAATTCTGTCATATGCCAGTTTTACTGTTTTAAAGATCATATAAAAGCATCATTAATTGTATACTATTGACCTAGACACATTTCTACATCCAATAGGTGGAAGGCAATCATTTAATCAGAAAATGGAAAATGAACCCCAAATCATTGAACATCTTGACACCTATGCAAGTAATTTTCTTGAAATAGTATTATGTCATGAAATAATTTGAAGAGCTGATGTTGGTACCAAACTCTTTATATTCAAGGTACAAGTAATGTAGTGACAGGTTTTCAGTAATTGTGGGATACATATTTAATGAGCCAATACATAATAAATAAAACTTCCATTCCCCTGAAATGAACCATGTTTTAGTTAGTTGTTGATTACTACATGCTTATAATATCTTTACATATATATTTTATTTTAATATTTTCATAAGTTATAAGAATAAAGTATATTAAAAATTGATTACAGATATTCATGTGTATGTGTGCCCACACGCGCACAGGCTACTGCATACCATAGCATATTTGTGGAGGTCAGTGGACAGCATGTCTTACTTGATTTTTTGATTCTCTCTGTCTGTCATATGGTTGTAAGGGATTGAATTTAGGTCTTCAGGCCTAGTGGCAAGAAATTTTACCCTCTGAGGCATCTCAATGGCCATCTCACCAGCCCAGAATTTTCTTTGTGTTTGGTTCTAATGAAGGGAGTCGAAAGAAAGAATTTTGATTATGTGTTTCAATATTATCAAGAGTCATTTAGTATCCCAAATGGCCCAGATCATTTGTGAGGCAATACTCAGAGAGAGGATATGGCCTTACCTAAATATGATGTGTTCTGCTGTCTTTCTGTATGCTGTGAATATGTGTTGCTCTGATTGGTTGATAAATAAAGCTGTTTGGCAAATGGGGAGGCAGAAAAGATTAAGCACTACATTACAACTGGAGAGAGAGGAAGGGGAAAGGGGCGGAGAAAGATGCTGCTAGCCACCGACAGGAGAAGCAAGATGTGAAGGTAGCAGTAAGCCATGAAGCCACGTGGCAACTTATAGATAAATAGAAATGGTTTAAGTTAGAAGAGCTAGCTAGTGAGAAGCTTGAGCAATAGCCCCTCCAGTTTGTGAATAATATAAGCCTCTGTGTGTTTACTTGGGACTCAGCTGCTTCAGGACATGAGTGGGAGAGATTTGTCCCAACCGTGGGCCAGGTAGGACACAGAAAAACTTCTGGCTACAGCATCCACAAGTTACTCACACTTTAAATAAAAGTAAACTGTATTTAGATGATAGTTTAACTCTGTTTTCTATGGTCTACAGATCCCTTCTATCTATGCTTCTATCTGGCAGCACTTCACCCATTCTAATTTCAGTGGTTGACTTAGTACTGCTATTCCCTGTGCAAACGTATTACTCCAGTTATATGTATTGTACCAGTTATCCAATTACATCTGATCTGAGATTCAACTCATCACTCAACTACACACATGGGTAAGTGGATCCTTTAACCTGTTGAAAAGTGCAAGGCAAGATAGTCACAGACTAATGTTTCTTTCAACAAGAGTCAGTTGTATACTTTCTATCACCAGCTTACTTTTCTTACGTTTATGAATCAAACTTTATTTGGAGTACATTTATGAATCACAGTTTATTTGGTATTGAGAATAATACTGCACTCATACACTATATGTGAGTAATGCATATTTTAATGCCAAGTTTCCTAAATAGTATGCTTTATAAAAATGTCCAAAAAATGGTTAGAATTTGCCATTGAGAATCAGAGTATATAATTTCATTTTCAACAAACACTTCCAAAGATATTGTTTCTATTACCTTTGTTTATTCCAGCAAATTTTTAACACGTGGTAAGATCAATTTATACTCAAGATGTAAATAATTGTTTCTTTTGTTTACTTATTGGCATGTGAACAATTGTTCACTCATATCGTTCATTTAGAGGAGGTAATCACAATGTAACTCAAATTCATGACATATTTGGAAGTTTATACTGAGTCTTGACTGTTAGTAAATGGTTGCAGGAATAGTTGTACTCAAAATGAATTTGGCATTATTGTGTTAATAGGCTCTATTGCTTTAAATCTACCAGGAATGCAAATAACTGATAATTCTGTACTCATTAGGGAACTCTCCTGTGGCTTGCTTCAGTTAAATGTTCCAACAGGCATGTTTAGCACTTCTTTTGGGATTGGTAAAGTTCCAGAAGTCTGTAAATTAAAGTTCTGCAGAGTGCTATCAAATATGCATAATGAAGCCCTAGATGGAAATTAAGAAGATTTATGTGGCTGCATTCTGCTTACGTTATTCAATAGTAATGCCTCACAGGTTTTTATGAAGCAAATAAAATGTTGTTTTCTTGAATTCCATTTTAAATGGTCACCATGGATTCATTCTTACATTACTTGGTTCACCCATTATAGAATGAATTGCTCTTTAAATCTATAATTCATCCTAAAGTTTTAGCACAGAACAGTCAAATTACATGGTACCTCAAGCATACTGCTCTAAAGAAGTCATCTAAAGTTGTTGAGAATCTCACTCAGATTTAGAGGTAATTGCATGCTACTTATATTAATGGATTTTCAAAACATTATACAGGAATTATAAAATATCTCTTCAGGAACGACCCTCTTCCTTGTTAAGCATGATGCTGACATAGTCAAAATAAATCTGGAATTTCAAAAATGTTATGAGTTTAATGAGAAATATTTAACATTGTCCATGAATAATACATGAGCATGACAATTTCAATACATACTTATTATATATTATAGAATAATTAAACAAGAAAAAGAATATAAATCCTCAAATCTCTGTCATTAAATAGATTACAAAACAATAATTTGACAAATATGAGAAACTGAAATTCATTTAAAGATATTGTTCTGAAATCGTGTGAGTAAAATGTCAGAGAACATGTTTAAGAATAATTAAGGGCTTATAAAATGATGGAGTGTAGCCCAGTGGTATAATGAATACATAGAATCATTAAGGCTATAGGTTTGTTCCCCAGAACTGGAAAAAAAGAGAAAATATGAATTTCATTAAAATATAAACCAAGACTTATACTAAAGAAAGAAAAAAAGATTTTTAACAAACTTGTGAATGAATGAATGAAACATATATTGAATATATTTCAGAATGTATGTATCAGGATGTTATATTTAATTTAGAAATAATTTATTCAGTTTAAGAAAAAATATAAAATTCTATTGTTACAAGTTAAAATTCATTTCCTCTTTAACTATCAAGTTATTTCAGGAGAAGGATAACATTTCTGGTAAAATCTTACATTGACAGTTCTAAACAAAAATGGAAGTTCAAAACAGACTGGATAACTACAAAATTCATTAATGTAAAATCATCATTATAAATACATTAATCACTGACTTACATGATTTCTAGCTTAAAAAAGATACTCATTACATGAAAGATCTACAGGTTGCATGTTTGGTCACCTCAGCACTGTACCTGGGGATGGTAGACCTTTAAAGTTAGACACTGTGATTCCTTAAGTCTTTGGGGTCATGCTTTGGAAGGGGGTCACAAGACCATTTGTTAACTTCTTCTATACTCCCAGAAAAGCATGGAATTGGTATATATATGTATATTCCAACATGTGCTCCTGTAGTTACTATCTGCTGTTGGCCCTCAGATGATGCAGCAAACAGCACTCCTTCCCTAGACTTTAGTATTATGTATTTGCACTCTTCCTAACCTGGAGGAAAACAACCTACTTTTACTGCATAAGCTGTGTTTTTTTTTTTTTTTTTTTTTTTTTTATAGTAGTGCAAAGTTGACTACTATGTAGGTATTAGACTCAATTCCCAAATACTTAAACTATTTTCTAAAACAACCAGATGAAAAGAAAAACATAACTAATTTCCTTTGGATTCTTCAAATTTTGTGAGAGACTGCTGTTTTTATGTTCACAGACAGAGAACCAGAAGAAGGTAAAGATGGAAAGAGACAAAAAGAGGGGAACAAGAAGTCTTGCAAAGTAAATCAATACAACTGGGCTAGGACATGTTACCTGGAATTTTTGATAAATTTACTCTGAATATTTCTATGACAGGTTTTATTTCAGATAAAATTGAGGTACAAGTTGGTACACATTGTTTGAGTAAAGTGGATACTTTCTATACTTAGAGTGGGTATTAAATACACTATGAATGTCTCAAAAAGAAAACAATGTTATCATGCCTAGTGTGGTGGTCTTCATTAAGATCATCTTTAAGCCTTGTTGGTGAGATATCAGTTTATCTAAAACCTCAACCTTAGAAAAAGGAACAACAAGGCAATTTAACAATCCTGAGAATGGGAGAAACACTCTTTGTCAAGGAAGAGCACACTAATTGGTTATACAATAAAAATCACCCCTGAAAACATATACATACAAGCAACAATACAGAAACTTAGATGTGCTGTGGATGCTTGATTGATAAATAAAACACTGATTGTCCAGTAGCCAGACAGGAAGTATAGGCAGGACAAGGAGAGAGGAGAATTCTGGGAACAGGAAGGCTGAGTCAGACAGAGGCTGCCAGCTGCCATGATGAGAAGCAGATGTGACGATACTGGTAAGCCATGAGCAACATGGTAACTTATAGACTAATAGAAATGGGTTAATTTAATATATAAGAATTAGATAACAAGGAGCCTGCTGTGGCAATACAGGTTGTGAACAATATAAGTTTCTGTATGTTTACTTGGTTGGGTCTAAGCAGCTGCAGGACTGGCAGGTGAGAGAGATTTGTCCTGACCACCATGGGCCAGCCAGGACTGGAGAAAACTCCAGCTACATAGATGATTATATTTATGTACATATGTATATTCATATATATGTGTGTATATGTATGTATATATATACATAATACAAATATAAAAGATATATATTTATAATATATAAGACAAATGTATAACATTATGTATAATATGTAAAATATTATATACACACACACAGAACAACAACTAAAAAAGAGGCCACAGATTTGGAAGAAAGCAAGTATATACATGGAAATTTTGGGAGGGATGGGGAAGGGAGAAATGACATAATTATAATCACCACAATGTACTTTTATAACAACACTGATTTTTTTTCTGGTTTTTATATCATACAGTATCTAATAGTTATATCTATAAAGTTGGCTATATATGTGGTAATAGAAATAGCATTGTTGTAATGCAAAATTACTTTAGAAATTCATTCAAGGGAATAACAAATGGGGCATAACACATATAATTTAAGTATCAGTCATGGCCTGCCCCGTAACTCCCACCTGGAGCAGAGGTGAGTGCCTGGGGTCACACCCAGAGAGGCCTGCACCTGAGTCACAGCCCAGGGCACCAGCCACTCCAGGAAAGACCTGCCCAACTGGGCCCAGGTTCTGGCCATAGGGCAGGACCCCCCATCCCCACTGGGAAGTTTCACCCTCTCCATGACCCTCTGGTGAACCCTACACCCTCCACGCCCTGCCCCCACACCCATCTGCCCAAGACCACAGCCACTTCCTGAGACTTAGAAACCAGCCCCCAGCTTCCATCCTGCCCAGAACTCCTATCTGGACCAGAGGTGAGTACCTGGGGTTGTAATCAGAGAGGCAACCACCTCGGGGTCCCACTCCTGGGAACCAGCCATCCAAGGAGGACCTGCCTAACTTGGCCCCAGTTTCCAGCCATTCAGTGGGCCCTGCAGGAAGGCACCCAGTTTCCAAGATTGCAGGCAGACCCTGCAGTCTCCACACCCAGCCAACACACCCATTTGCCTGAGACCCAGCCACTTCCTGAGAATCAGAGACTAGCCCCCAGCTCCCATCCACCCCGGAACTCCCATCTGGACCAGAGCTTCCATCCTGTCCCAGAACTCCCATCTGGACAAGAGGAGCTCCCACCTGGACAAAATAAGAGACCCCAGGGACTTCCTGAGACTCAGAGTCCATCCCCCAAGCTCCTATCTGGCCAGCACTCTCATCTGGACCGGAGCTCCCATCCGGCCCAGAGCTTCCATCTGGACCAGAGAAAGGCTCCCTCAATCTGTCAGCTCTCTCTAGATTAAGTACACTGATAAGACCAAGAACAAGCCCAAGAAGAGATGGGCAGACATCAAGGCAAAAGTACATACAACAAAAAAAGGAGTAATACAGCATCACCAGAACCTAGCCCTTCTCCAACAGCTAGACCTGAACATCATGGAATGAAAGAAGAAGAAGAAAACATCCTTATAAGTAACATCATGAAGAGGCTAGAGCCTTATATAGAAGAAATCAAAAATAAAATGGAGGAACAGACAAGCAAAAAATGGGAAGAACACTATAAAACACGAGAGGAAAGAACAATTAAAGCAGAAGAAAACAATAAGTCCCTGAAAGTAAATCGTGAAAAAGCAAGGGAAACAGTCCAAGATCTGAAGAGGAAAATAAAAAAAAAAAAAACAAAAAACAAAAAAACAAACAAAACAAAACAAAAAACCAAAAAACTGAAGAAGAAACTAGCAGAAGGGATGCTGGAAATAGAAAATCTGAGTAAACAGGAACTTCAGAGGCAAGTATAACCAATAGAATACAAGAGATGGAAGAGAGGATCTCTGGTGTTGAAGATACAGATTCATCAGTCAAAGAAAACACTAAAACCAACAAAGTCATGACCCAAAATGTCCAAGAAATTTGGGACACCATGAAAAGACCAAACCTACAAATAATAGGGATAGAGGAAGGAGAAGAATACCAACTCAAAGGCACAGGAAATATATTTAACAATATCATAGAAGAAAACTTTCCCAACTTAAAGAAGGAAATGCCTATGAAGATACAAGAAGCCTATAGAATACCAAACAGACTAGAACCCCCCAAAAAAGTCCCCTCGCCACATAATAATTAAACAACTACACGTACAAAATAAAGAAAGAATATTATGGGCAACAAAGGAAAAAGGCCAAGTGACTTATAAAGGCAAACCCATCAGAATAACACCCGATTTCTCAATGGAGACTTTGAAAGCCAGAAGGACCTGGACAGATAGAATGCAGACACTAAGAGACCATGGATGCCAGCCTAGACTAATATACCAAGCAAAACTTTCAATCATCATAGATGGAGTGAACAAGACCTTCCAAGACAAAACCAGATTTAAACAATACTTATCCACAAACCCAGCCCTACAGAAAGCACTAGAAGGAAAATTTCAACCTAAGGAAGGCAGATACACCCATGAAAACACAGGCAATAGATAACACCACAGCAGAAAACCCCAAAGAAGAGAAGTACACACACACTACCACCAAAAAATAAAAACAATAACAGGAATGAACAATCACTGGTCGTTAATATCCCTTAATATCAATGGACTTAATTCTCCTATAGAAAGACACAGACTAACAGAATGGATAAGAAAACAGGACCTGTCTTTCTGCTGCATACAAGAAACACACCTCAAATTGAAAGACAGACACCTCCTAAGAAGAAAAGGCTGGGAAAAGACTTTCCAATCAAATGGTCTTAAGAAGCAAGCTGGTGTAGCCATCCTATTAACCAGCAAAATGGACTTCAAACTAAAATCAATCAAAAGAGATGATGAAGGACATTACATACACATAGCAGGAAAGATCCACCAAGATGAAGTCTCAATTCTGAACATTTATGCCCCAAACACAAGGGCACCCACATATGTAAAAGAAGCATTACTAAAGCTTAAATCACATATAAAACCCCACACATTAATAGTGGGAGACTTCACTACCCCACTTTCACCTCTGGACAGATTGGCCAAATTGCAACTTAACAGAGACATAATGGACTTAACTGATGTTATGTTTCAAATGGACTTAATTGATATCTACAGAACATTCCTCCCAAACAAAAAATAATATACCATCTTCTCAGCACCCCAATGGAACCTTCTCTAAAATCAACCGTATACTTAGCCACAAAGCAAATCTCAACAGATACAAAACAATTGGAATAACCTCCTATGTTCTACAGAAATCCTACAATCTCATGGAAACTGAATAATGCTCAAATGAACCACCAATGGGTTAAGGAAGAAATAAAGAAAGAAATTAAAGACTTCCTAGAGATCGATGAAAATGAATACACCACTTACACAAACTTATGGGACACTACGAAAGCAGTGCTAAGAGAGAAATTCATACCACTGAATGCCCACTGGAGAAATCTCACACTAGTGACTTGACAGCACACATGAAAGCCCTTGAACAGGAAGAAGCAAAGTTTCCCAGGAGGAACAGATGCCAGGAAATTGTCAAATTGAGAGCTGAAATCAATAAAATAGAAATAAAAAGGACAATACAAAGGATTAATGAAACAAAGAGTTGGTTCTTTGAGAAGACCACAAGACAGACAAACCCTTATCCAAACTAACAAAAAGACAGAGAGAGAGAGCATCCAAATTAACAAAATCGGAAATGAAAAGGGTGACATACCAACAGACAATGAGAAAATCCAGATAATCATCAGGTCATACTTCAAAAACCTTTACTCCACAAAACTGGAAAATCTAAAAGAAATGGATAATTTTCTGGATAGGTACCACAAACCTAAGTTAAATTAAGAACACATAAACCATTTAAATAGGAGTCCCCAGAAATCCACAATGATACATCCTCTGTAGACTGCTGGCAATGGTCGAGAGTAAGCATGATCTGACCTAGTCTGGTGATAAGATGACTAAACACCCTTATAGTCTTACTGGATCTCTCTTCCAATAACTTATGGAAGTGGATACTGAGATCCTCAGCCATGCCCCACGTAGAGCTCCAGGTGTCCAACTGGCGAGAAAGAGGAGGGACTGTAAGAGTGTGAATTGTTGAATCCAAGATTCTAAAAAGCATAGGGACAAATAGCCAATCAAATGGAAGCACATGAATTATGAACCAATGGCTGTAGAGCCCATAGCTGGATCAGGCCCTCTGGATAAGTGAGACAATTGAATAGCTTGAAGTGTTTGGGAGGCATCCAGGCTGTGGGACCAGGACCTTTCCTTAGTGCATGAGCTGGCTTTTTTGAAGCTTGGGCTTATACAGGGACACTTTACTCAGCCTGGAAGGAGGGGACTGGACCTGCCTGTACTGAATCTACCAGGTTTAAATGAATCCCCAGGGGAGTTTGTTCCTGGAGGACATGGTAATGGAGGGGAGGGGCTGGGGGGAAGGTGGGGGGTGGGTGCAGGAGTGGGGAGGACAGGGGAACTCACGGCTTATGTGTAAAATTAAAACAAATAATAATAATAATAATAATAATAATATAAAAAGAAGTTTTATATCTATAACCATAAAAAAAATGTATCAGTCATGATCTGCCAATCCCAAACCTACTAATGTTCTTTGAGTTTTATGCATGGCATCCTTCCTTAATTAAGTTAATTTAATTTGTATTCTATTTTTGCAGAACTTGTATAAATCAACTACCATATTCTAATTAGTTAAACCTTATATAATTGTAAAGGTCTCCGTTTTCTAGCAGTATCTGATTTTCTCTTACATAAACCACATAATATATTCTTTCACAATCCATATTTGGTATTGTTTACCACATTATCTATTTATCTATTTGGATCTACTAAAGTGTCTTTTTTTTTTTTTTACTTAGTTCTTTATGTATGCTGAGAGTAAGTATGTTAGCAGAGCCAATAATAAATGATAATGTTTGAAATGACACTTATAAATAGTTGAGTGGTTAACCCTAACAAACACACCACATCAAGCAGCATAGAATGTTGTCATGAGCAGATTGTTCAAACTACAAAAGCTTAATCAATCTCTCTATACAAACACATATTTTTGTTAGCTCATCAATTTTCTCTTTACATGTCTTTGGATTATATAGTATTTCAGTGGTGTTTCCATCACACATGAACATCTAGCATTCAATACAGAAAGGCATATATATATATATATATATATATATATATATATATATATTACCCATATTTTTATATTCTTAAATATAAATGGAAATGAAAAAAATCTTCAGAATTATTTGTTATACAGTTTATCAGACTCATTCACCACATCACTTATATCATGCCTGCTATTAAAAGCAATAATTCCAACGTATCTTTGCATATAAGCAGCCAAATATACCATTGCTATTGAATGTAATTAGGTTGTTAATAATTACTGACTTTTAATCTGAAGATATCATACTGAGGAATTAATGCTGGTGTTAATTCAGCATTTTTCAGTTCTGAAATGACAGTGATAAAATGAAAAATCAATCTCATTTCATCTGGCATTTAGATGCAAAGTATACAAACATCTTGATTGTAATCTGGTCAAGTGTGAACATTTTAGAACAAAGTGCTGCTTCTTTCCTTCTGTCCACATAATTATTTCCATTGTGTGTATGTAGCAGGTTCAGAGCATTCTTCGACAGGTACACCTATTGACTATTGCTGCCTGTGGACAATTACAAAGAAGCAGTGTGCAAATTTTAATCAGAAAATAAACTCTCAAATATGTGTGATATAGTAAGACAGTAATATCCATTATAGCATTTGCAACTTTATTTTCTCACTAGTTTTCATATTATTAATAATAACTTACAGTAATTGTAGGAGGTGTGGAGGTCCTTGTGCTCACAGATAAGATCTGGGGGAAACAGGAATGCTGAACACATATGCTTATCTCTTCAAAGGGACAGATGCCTAACCTGTTTTCTGCCCAGAAGGCTAGGAAAGGACACGATTTAAAGCCTTATGATCTTTGTGCTGTCTGTGTGGCCAAGACCACACCAGTTCCACCCTCTGACCCTTATCTTGATCTTGTTTTCTCAGTCTATAGAATCTATCTTTATGGAAGATATCACTTGTACTTTACAAAGAGATTCTATGGAGTCATGTCTTAAGCTTTGTTGTACACATGGGATTGAGTTAATAACCATGAAGAAGTTTTTCATCAAATTGTGCTCTACTCAATTATGCCTAAATAAATTACTTAAAGTCTCGCTCTTGAAGTTTGAACCACCACCAGCCACTGAGTTGTGTTGAACTGAACTGCCTTCTTGCCATCTGTGGATTGTTATTCTGCTAGCTTTGGTGGTCACAGAGACCCTTCAAATAATTATAAAACTTTATGGATTTTGATGTGATAATTTGGTATATGTAAATGACAAATCCATGATCAAGACTGGGTAATTAATATTTCCACTGGCTTTTTAAGCTAGTTGATGTTTTCAGCACTTTGGAAATTTTTCTATTTTTTGGATAGTTTTAACACACACACACACACACACTCATACATACACACATATAGATATATAACATAAAATATATAAATTGAAAAACAAATTTAAATGATCTGTTTGTGAGGCAATTCTTTTTTTTTTCCTTTTTTAAAGTTTATTATATTTGTGTTTTAATGTTGCACATCAGCCATGGGTTCCCCTGTCCTCCCCCCTCCCGCAACCACCTCCACCTTCCCTTCATCCCTTCCCCTCCATTCCCATCTCCTCCAGTGCCAAGACTCACCTGGGGATTCATTTAAACCTGGTGGATTCAGTATAGGCAGGTCCTGTCCCCTCCTCCCAGGCTGAGCCAAGTGTCCCTGTGTAAGCCCAAGGTTCCAAACAGCCAGCTCATGCACTAAGGACAGGTCTGGGTCCCACAGCCTGGGTGCCTCCCAAACAGTTCAAGCTATTCAATTGTCTCACTTATCCAGAGGGCATGATCCAGCTGGGGGCTCCACAGCCATTGGTTCATAATTCATGTGCTTCCATTAGTTTGGCTATTTGTCCCTGTGCCTCTCCAATCTTGGTCTCAACAATTCACACTCTTACAGTCCCTCCTATATCTCGACAATTGGACTCCTGGAGCTCCACCTGGGGCCTGGTTGAGGATCTCTGCATCCACTTCCATCAGTTTTTGGATGAGAGTTCCAGCGCGACTGTTAGGGTGGCCATCTGATCACCAGACTAGGTCAGATGAGGCTTTCTTACAAGAGATTTCCATCTATCAATTATGATGACAATCTTAGGGGCAAAGAAAAGTAAAATGACATTTTAGGGAAATCTATCAAATGAAAATTAATATATTCATGTATGTCAAAGAAAATCAAAAGGGGATTGAAGAAGAAATGGCATTTCAGAAAGAAATGGTGAGGGTCAGATTCCAAAGAGAACCCAGAACGCCAAGGTGAGCCAGGTAGAAAGGTTGTCTTGTGTGTCTGGTCATCCCTCCAAGCAAATTTTAGATAATTTTTAGGCTCATATGGGGTTCTCAGCTGGAGATTTTCAATTACTCTTCAGAGTAGATAAAACATTTTGTTGAAGTTTAAAATATGTTTAAACTTGAGTTTCTTAAGAATAATGAGAAATTCACATCTTTTAGCTGGTGAAGAGCTTCAACTTATGTTTTCATAAAACATTTCTCATTAAATTCCACAGAAACACTCCATGGAAAATTAAATGTTAAGCTTATTTTCACTGGCTCTTTGTTTCTGAACTTGATTGTCAATATGCTATGTGATAATTATATGAGTCAAAAAATCAAAAAATCACATTCTCAATGTGAATATTGCCAGTGACTTGGTGTTTAATTCAATGAGTGCTCTCCATTTAATATCTACACCTTGTAATGAGAAATTAAAAACAAAAAGCACCCCAGGAACCATGAAAAATACAGGTTCTATAATTTAAAAGTTCAAGAAAAACAAACTGATTATCAAATATTCAATACAAATATCATATATGGGCACATAAAACCCTGTTATATTTTATGTATATTTATGATTTGTATGCCTTTTAGTGATAAATTGTAATGTTTCTGCCCTACATGTTAATGATTTTTACCAGAGACATATGGAGATATGTTTGCTTCCATTATATTGAATCTGATTTTAGCAGTGCTCCATTGTTATGTGACAAATTATTAAAAGATCACTGGATTAAGTAAATGCATACTGATGAGTCTGGGCTTGGGCAGTCAGGTCATCTTTCAGGATCAGCCTGAATTCAATTTGCCTAATTTTGTGTGGTCACATTGTGATGCTATACTGGTGCATAACCTGTTTCCAATTTCATTTTACTTCATCACATTATTCATTTTCTTGTGTCTATATAATAGAAGGCTCTATAGTTTCATTTGGTGTAGGCTAGATATGGTCTTGAGACACAGGAGAAAGCCTATAGTTCCTAGACAGGTGTATGTAGTAACTAGTTTGTTTGTTCCTTCAAGAGCGCAATGGAATCACTAACTCAGGAGCAGTAAAGTGGTATATTTGAATCACATTGCCAGGAGATTGACAGCCATCATCTTTGTTGCATTCTTTTGTCTAAGTGATTATCCTAGGCTCCATATGCATTAAGTGGGAGGGTATTACATAGGCACACACTGACACGTAAAGGTATGTGCAGATTTCCATCTGATTATGCCATCATATAGCTAGTTGTAAGTTTGTGAAAGTACACTATGTTCTTATGTCTTTCCCATTACTCCTGTGCACTATAACTTTTAGAAGAGCTTGACAGGTTTTTGTTTGTTTGTTTGTTTTGTTTTGTTTGGTGTGGATTTATCATCAAACTTGTCCTATTAGCTTTACCTATGTCTATAATTTCATGATTTTTATGAAGTTTTAAACATACATTTTTATATTAAAAATTCTGTCCTCTAAAGGTATTATATAATTCCATTGCAACTTTGTATTCACAATTTCTACATTTTTTATTTTCCCTTCTCAAAAGATTCAAATTTCATGATACTCAATAGGAATTTGTGTGGCATGAAGGGAAAATTATGCTCTATATTTTATTAGTTTTCTAATAGCTGATAATTGGAAGCATAGTGTACAATGTATATTGCATTAAGATATCAAGACGATATTGACTGCTATTTATTTATTTGTACTGTTACCAAGTGCTTTTTATATACTACTACATAAAAAGAAGCTGACTCAAATTTTAAAAAGTATCCCCTAAACATACAATTTTAACTTCCCCCTTTTTTATTATTTGCCACCATGTAAAACTAATATGGACCATCTGTCCTAGAGAAAAAAAATATTCTATATCTGTGGGTTTGTGTCCATCCATTCATTCTAGACTGCCAATCAACACCAAAACAAAAACCAAATAATTATACCAAAATCTTAGTATTTATTACACAATCTAAGAATGTAGAGCTCGGGGAAACTAAATGATAATATTGCTGCCATCTCTCCAAGCACTTTGAAGAAATTTTAATAGCAACTTTTATCTGATAAGTCACTGATCATAATACTAATGATTTTATAAACACATGTTGTGATTCTTGATGACTTTTCTACATTCTCTGTGCTGAAATCACAAAATGTCATTTTACAAAAATTGAGACAGAAATA
This sequence comes from Onychomys torridus, assembly GCF_903995425.1. Taxonomy (NCBI): domain Eukaryota; kingdom Metazoa; phylum Chordata; class Mammalia; order Rodentia; family Cricetidae; genus Onychomys; species Onychomys torridus. The sequence goes on from NC_050452.1 coordinate 48,363,796, forward strand.
AAGTAATGAAAATATATAATTACATATAGTTTTTGACTCAAAATAGCTTTCATCCATTTGTTTCTTAAACAGAAGCTTCAGGAAGACTTCTGATACTCCTCTAGGAGTGGCCCTAGTTACCCTTTGGACCTTGTGCCTCATCACATGCTTTCCCCACCCTACTAGTACTAACCCAGACAGAAAACAAGTCCCTTTACCTCCTGCACCTAAAGCATGCTTTCTCAACTGTGGACAATTATACCATTCTAGAAACACCATGCCCAGAAGGGTAAGATTTATCAGGCCTCTTGCCTACTGTGCACAATTAAATCCTTCATTACACTTGTTCTAGAAAGGGTTGTGCCTCTAGTCTCATTCACACCAGGTGCACATCAACTACTGAGGACAGAAGAACTGAATCTGCTGCCAATATGCAGAATATACCTCAGCTTCTGAATATACTCTCTAATCATTACAACACACAAATATACAAACACACACACACACACACACACACACACACACACGCACGCACACACACGCACACACACATACACCTATTTCTCCACACTTATCCAAGCTCTTGAATTTAGACTTTGAACCCCAGAGTCCAACATTCCAATAGCACTTTATGAATATTGGCTCTAGATATCAGAAGATAAACAAAACATTGCCCCAGCTTAATTTCTCTGACACACACCATGACACTGCACTGAATCTAGTTCATGAGATCAGGGGTCACCACCCCTCAACTGATTACCTTCAGCTACCCTAGTCACAAAGCAACTCCTAGAAACTCTCCAACCCAATTATAACAAAATACAAAGCAAAGAGTACAGCAAGGGCCAAAACAAATACTCAAGTCATATATGCCACAATGTCATAAGAAAATTAATTATATATGGCTAAATACTGGTGCAAAAACATGAAAAACATGAAAATCCAAGATAAAATATCTCCTGTGCCAACTGTCAGTAATGGGGAAGAATGTCAGTGACATAGATGACATTCCACATGGAAAAAACTCAAAGGAATAAATATGAATGTGCCCAAAGTTCCCAGAAATGGCACAAATAAATATGGGAACTAAATTTAAAAAATGAATAGAGAAACTTAGTGTCTAAATGAAACCACAGAACAAATGGACATAGCAGACCTCTATAGAACATTAAACCCAAATATCTCAAAATACACATTCTTACCAGGAGTCTATGGGACTCTAAAAAGGATCACATACTGGGACAAAAAGTTAGCCTCAACAAACTGAGGAAAATTAAAATACTATTAGAATCCTGTCTGACCTCAATGGTATAAAGGTAAAATTAATAGCAACAGAAACAACAAAAATGTACAATAAATTATACATAATAAATAATACATAATTAATAAAAATAGATCATTGAGGAAGTTTAGGAAAAAGTTAAAGCATCCCCAGTATGAAATGTAAATGAACATAACAATATATCAAAATTTATGTCATACTGCTGTGGGATGTTCTGTATGTTAAGTATGTTGCTCTGATTGGTTAATAAATAAAACACTGATTGGCCAGTAGCTAGGTAAGAAATATAGTTGGGTCAAGGAGAGAGGAGAATTCTGGGAGGTGGAAGGATGAGTCAGAGAGATGATGAGAAGGTGTTAAGATACCAGTAAGCCATGAGCCATGTGGCAACTTATAGATTAATAGAAATGGCTTGGTTTAAGATACAAAAACAGTTAGCAAGAAGTGTGCCATGGCCATACAGCTTATAAGTAATATAAGTCTCTGTGTGTTTACTTGGTTGGGTCTGAGTAGCTGCGACACTGGTGGGTAAGAGATTTGTCCTGACCATGGGCCAGGCAGGAAAACTCTAGCTACATTATACAATGAAATAAGATTTTTATTTAATTATTTAATGTATCTATTTATTTTACAGCCTGACCACAGTTTTCCCTTCCTCCTCTCCTCCTCATGCCCCCTCCTACTCACTTCAATCCAATCCTGTTTCTGTGCAGAAAGGAGCAGTCCTCTCATGCCTATCAACAAAGCATGGCATATCAAGTTTCAGTAAGACTAAGCACCTCCTCTTATATAAAAGCTGAGCAACAAACCATGAGAAATAGGTTTCCAAGAGTCAGCCAAAGCATTAGGGACAGCCTCTGTTCCCCTTTTTAGGAGTGCCACAAAAAGACCAAACTACATAACTATCACATATATGTAGTGGGCCTCAGTTAGTCCCATGCATTCCCACTAGTTGTAGGTTTAGACTCTGTGAGTTCCTATGAGCCAGGTTAGTTGTTTCTGTGGATTCTCTTGTGAAGTCCTCAACCTCTCTGGCTCTTACAATCCTTCTTCCCTCTCTTCAGCAGGACTCCTCAAGCTCAGCCCAATGTTTGCCTCTGGGTCTCTGCAGCTGTTTCCATCAGTCACTGGATGAAGGCTCTTCGATAACGTTGGGGTAGTGACTAATCTGACCACAGGAAATGTCCAGTTCATGCTACATATTCACTATGGCTAAGAGTCTTACCTAGGGTTATCTTTGTAGATTCCTGGAAATTGGAAAGGTTTTAACAAAGAAGAGGAGTGAATGATAGTGTCTACTATATTCACAAATATTTATTTAGTTCTTTCTTTGGTCATGTCTCTTGGTCCACAGAATGAAAGAAAGTGCTTGCATGGGAGCTTTTATGCTGCAATCCCAAATAAACAAATTGATATTTTATGACACCAGCATATCTGACAGGTATGTACTGTTTAAAAACACAATAGATTTGATATGTGGAAATAAGGGATTATGCAGATCAAGAAGTTCCTTCAGTAAAACTATGTTTACATGGAGAACTGAATGCTCTCTATTCAGGGATTGTATGCTATAGAAATGAAGCCTGTAATAGAGCAGTAAAACTGTACACGTGAAGATGAGAAGAAAAAGAGGGAGATTTGTTAGGTATCTTGCTCTGTTCAACAAGTGTTTGTTGAATGGAAAGTATTTGTCAGACATTATCCAGGATGCTATATGATGAAACCACATACAAAGAGGTTCATTTTGGGTATCACTGAAGAAGACAAAATGAAAATCAAATCATCTGGATTTATAGTGGCTTTCTCTATTGCCTCTTCTTCTCATTGTATGCTGAATAACCAAGATATTGTTGTGTGTACAGAGACAAGGTTTTGTTACTTAAATGAAAATCATGGTGTTACCTGATGCAATACAATACTGTTGTCACCAAGCAGCCAACAGAAATATCAAAATAAAATTCTTTTTTTTTTTTTTTTTGAGACAGGATTTCTCTCTATAGTTTTGATGCCTGTCCTGGATCTCACTCTGTAGACCAGGCTGGCCTCGAACTCACAGACATCTGCCTGGCTCTGCCTCTCAAGTGCTGGGATCAAAGGCATGCACCAATGCCCAGCTCAAAATAAAATTATTTTTGATAGTTATTTGCCAATCAGTTGAAGAACATCAGTGCTGCTGAAAATGATAAGCATAATATGTTAAATTTTGTAAACAAACTAGTGTAACTGATACTGCATATCGCATCTAATGTTAGTGATACTTTTTTCTTGGTAAATATATATTCACATGGCTAATAGATTATCACATATTTTTACCACAATGAGTGCTTTATCAGTAATGTCAATGATATATATTTCTACATCTCATCCCTTGATGATATATTTATGAGATGGTCACCAGGGGTAAACAAGGAATGCACCCTGACGAGAAAACTTTATATATTTGGATATTTGAGAGAAACTGAAATACTACAGGTGATTTTATAACACTAATATCTGTTGTGTGAATTTTCCCAGGGAGAGAGAAACACAGGTCTATTCCCCCAAGGTGTGGTTCTGATGTGACAAAGCATACCCACCATACTCCAGTCTTGTTGATTCTGTGGGAGTTGCTCATAGCAAAGTATGACAGGGGCTAGATCTATGAGTGTGGGTGACAGAAAGACTACTGAACAACTGTGATGTTCCTAAGGGGCTGGTGACAGTCGTGGATACTTTATGACTGGAACTCCCAGCACAGCTTACGCACAGCTGGGCTTGTCAGTCTCTTCCATCAGCATTTGTAACTAAATAACCTTGGTTTGGAGGGGGCAGGTAGAAATTCTGTAAATCTGAATGTTTTCTAACTTTGTAAATTTTGTGTATTCTTGAGTTGTATGGTTTCTGAAGACTTAACTTCACAGTACTGCCAAAAGACAGAGGTGAGAAGTATTACATATGATATTTTAAAAGTCCTGTTTTCAGGATATTCTGTTCTTATTAAAAATACATAGAAGGTTTGTTTATTACTGCAAGCCCTTGTTTGTGTAAACATTGGGGTTTTTTGCACAGCATTTCCTAAATAGGCTGTGAAAATTCCTATATGGCTTGTTAAAAATGCTTAAAATTAGCAAAGAGTAGTTATGTTCCACATTAAAGGGTCTTAATATGATCAAAAATGAATGAATAGAGAAATCAATGATTCATTTGATAAAACAGTAGGGAGTTAAATTTGATGATGTCCAATCAAAAAATATTTCACAGTTCTTTTATTTTTTTTACTCCCAGTTCAAAATTGCATATGATTAAGAATGTGCCCATCTATATATTTTATGCAAAACAATAATGAAGATTTCTTTGTGTTGTTCTGTCTGTAGCTGATATGTACAATAAATTCAGTTATGTAATGCTCGGTACATATTCATTGAATCAATTAAGTTTTATGACTAGATCCCTGTTTTCATTCACAGTACCACTAGGGTTATAAAATGTGTACAACTGTTTTATCATCTTAGAAAGCAAATATTTCTAGTTAACCAGTTATCTCTTTCTTTGTTTCCCCTTTCTGTGTTGGAAGCAAGCAAAGGATACTTAGTCTTTAGGTCTTCAGTTTAAGAGCACTACCAAACCTATGCCTTTCTTGTATAAGAATATTTTTATTTAATGCCATCTGCTATCTTTAACTTATTTCTCCTTCTTCTATTACTCTTGGATTGGACTTCACTACTTTCATAATTATTGCTAGTATTTGACAGGTAAACTAACATACAAGGAAGTAAATATTGTGTTTCTTAATATGTTAGTATTTTATTGCCAGAAGTATATCTAGTTTAAGATTACCAATATTGCACACATTTTATCTTTATTTTATGAAACAGATTTTGTATAATTGCTGAACATTTATATCTGATAGAATTCATCAATGGTGGAAAAATTATGATGCCTAGGGGCTTAATTAATGATTGAATTAATTTGTCTAACCGTTATGTTTATTTTCATTCATTTAAACATACAGTCAAATTTTTCTTTTGATGTTAGGAGTTCTGTGAAAGTGAAAGTCCTAGTGAGAATTACAACAGTAAGAAGATGAACTAGAAATGACTGGATCCTCTTCCTTTTATAAATAGTAACACACATTCAATAATTCATGTACTGCTCCTTTTGAGAAAACTTCAGTAACTAGGTAAGTGTCTCTTCTTTATCTCTATGATCTCTTAAGTTAGTCAAATTAAACCAATGGGAAGCTGATACATTATGTTGCAACACCCCCACTATTGCACTGTGGAAGGAGATCCATACAAACTCACACTACATTCCAATCCCAGCGTACCCCAATCCCAGCTATTTCCATGCTTCGAAGAGAAAAAAGTTAACAATATGTCCATTGCCCCAAGTTGTTCAGTCATATGCTCAGAAAATGGAGTCTGCCCAGAATATCTCAGAGTAAAGTCAATTCAAAGCATGGCACACTGTATGCAACTGAGGCACTGGAAAGAGATGCTGCAGTTAGTCTTAGTCATGTTTTATCATATCAGAATTTACTTTTTATGAATTAGCATTTTCAGTGAATGGATATACATTTTGCTCAGCATTTTATATATTCACAAACACTTGTTAGCAGCTGATGGTATGAAAAGAGTTCTGTTTTGATGTGTGTACAGTTATTAAAGCTAACCATTTTTGTGTGTTCCTCTGCACATCCGTTAATATTCTATTTAAGTATTTTGTGAAATGACATTGTTCAAAACACTTCTTACAGTTTTATTTACCACCACTATTGATCTGAATATTCTTTACAACTATTAGATTTTTTAACAACTTTATAAACCATGTGCATTTTATTGCATCCTGTGCTTTGTCAGTTATATATCCTAATAGAGATTTATTTATTTTTAATTTTTACTTTATCTTTTCCATCCATATTTTCTTCATTTTTGCTTTACACAGAAAAAATGCTTTTTACTTTTTCATCAGGATTATAAAGTTTTATAAAGATTTAATTTATTCACATGTTTTATATATTTGAGTGCTCTGTCTTCATACACACCAGAAGATTAATTCAGATCCCATTACTAATGGTTGTAAGCCACCATGTGGTTGCTTGGGAATTGAACTCAGCACCTCTAGAAGAGAAGCCAAGTGCTCTGAACCACTATGCCATCTCTCCAGCCCAATATTGTAAGATTTTAATCACATTTTAGTTTGAAATTTTATAGTTGTAGCTATATAGGATCACTATTGTTTGAATGATGTGCAATGGGGATTTAGTGAGTATTTTTCCTATGCATGTCTATACACTGTCTAGAATCACTCGAAAATACACATGTATTGCAATAATGTATTTCATTCTACTTTTGAAACATAGAGAATATGTATTTATATATCAGCATAATTATTTATCTTATTATGGCTAATTGGTTTATGAGTTCTTATTTTATCCTTAAATATTTTGGTATTTTTCTTTCCATTTGAGAATACTTGCACCTATCTAAATTGTGTAGTATGGATTTTTAAAACATAAGTACATTGTTATCAAGGGATGGCCACTTTAGGTTACTCTGCTTATTCATCCATCACTGGACATTTGCCATTTCATTGCAATGAGGACAGTCAAAATCCTTTTTTTATCTGGTTTGATTTATATAGTATAATATTGGTAAGTATAAAATTATCTTGTATGATAATATGATCTATCTATCTATCTATCTTTCTATCTATACCATCTGTCTACTTATCTAGCTATCATCTATCTATATCTATATCCATCTGTCTATCTACTATTCTATCATTCATATCTTTACAAAATTAAAGAGGGACAAATAACTCAAGAAAAAACAAAATTTTTTGAAAAGAAGACAAAATTGGGATACTACGTTATGTAAACAGTTTTATAAATTTGTAGTGATGTAGTAAATTACCAAATATAGATGAAATTAATCTAAGTGTAAAATAACATCAAAATATTGACAATAAATGTCTTATATCAGTCATTTTTGAAGGTGCTGGGATACAATTATGATGGGAATTTATAGAAAGTTCAATTGTGCATGTCTTAACTCAGTTTATTCTAATTTAGTGTGGTGTGACTCAATTCTTATATAATATGGTCATATCTTGAAATATAATTACCAAAAGCTGATGACTTGTGAATAAAAGATTATTACAATAGAGACCATACTTTATATGTTTGTCAGAGAAGGTCCAAATTTGAGTAATTCAATAGCAGGATTTCAACATACCCCAAGTAACAATTAAGGGGAAAATACTATAAGTGGAGGAGAACACAAGTGTGGAGACTTTCATAATGTATCCACTTGGTTAGTAGTCCATAAACCAAGAAGGCTAGTGTGAATAGAGAGTAGTGAGGACCATAGGAAGAAATACAATTGAACTAGAAACTCAACACTTTTTCAATGACAAGAAATCTATAGACCCTTGAAGTATTTAGAATTTGGGCTTACAGGAGGTCAATAATGTGAGATGATGTCTTGAGATCAAAGGAACAAAACGTGAAACAGTTTGTTATAGACATTTTCTGAAATTGTTGAAAAGTCATGACAGATGCACACTGAGAATACTCAAAGTTTTACTTAGCTCAATCCTATTTTATATGGAATGTAATTGTCAAAGAGAATAGAGCAAAAGAAGCTTGCAATCATGTTGTAGCTACTCTGACACTTCAAACCAAGTTTATCATTAAACTATAATTGTTTATAATATTTCTGATGACTACCATTATATTACAAAAAAAAAATCAGCTTCAATTAACTGAGGGGATACTGCCTTATTGAGCCACAATTTATCTTCAAATCTTTTTTAGCTACTTTCCAGAAGAAGAAAAAAAATTAAATGAAGACAAAAATCTGTCTGGGCAGACTTTTATAATCCCTAACCAGTAAGTACAAGTTAAGTTCCCTAATATTCTACAGATCTCTAGTAATTGTTGCCATGTATCACAGTGTTTAGGAAGAATATTGAAAGGCTTATCATTTAGTGGTGAATATTTTGAAACCACATAAAAGTCTTTGTTAGAAAATGTGGGTCATTAATCTAGCAACTTGAAGAAAAATAACGTGTTGTTTTCAGAAGATGTAATTTGAGGAATCAACACTAGAGATGTCAAATTGAATCCACAGAAAATTGGAATCACAATGTAAGTCATGTAACCAGAACATAGTGTCAAGACTATATTTTTCCCTGGGTTCCCCTGAAGCTCTTTGTGTTTTTCAAAATTGTCTATCTTTCCAAGAGCATGTTAACAGTTTTTTTTTTTCTTTTTTCTGGCAGATGTAAGTTTGAGTGAGATGCTTCTTCAATGTCAGTTATTTTCCACAAGACACAAGGAAAATCTTAGAAAGCAGAGCTAGTGGAAGTCAGATGAAAAAGTGAATGCGGTTTTATGTGCAAGTCAGAATGATTACAAGCAAAGGGCTTGGATACAGTGATTCTCAGCTGGCAGTGCCTTGTCATTTCTGTACCTAAACAAGCAACATCTTTGAAATTCAGGCTTTTACAAGGACAAAATAAAAATACCAATGCATAATTCCAAAAGGTATACAATAAGAATCCCAGAGAAGTCTCGGAGAGTAAATGATGGAATGGGTAGACAGAAAATCTAAAATTAAGTTACAATAAAATAATCAAAACAGTGGGATACTGAGAATAGGTGGCTCATAGTGAAGCTACATAAATGGAAGAGATAAATCATGTTTCCCATCAATAGAGCACATGGGAAACCTGTTGATCATTTACCAGTTAGCTGAAAACAACCTACATATTGTTAATGAATGTCACTTCTATGCAACATGAAAATGGAAAGAATTGATATTTTCCTTCAATTTAAATTTTGTGTTTAAATATATATTTAATACAAATATAGAATTTTATAATGGAGTTTCATTCTTATTTCACAAGAAGGACTGAGGGTAAGTATATTAACTAATTATCCATGAAGGTTCATTTTGGGCTTTTTTGATATGTGGGGAGAAGGGATTAAAATCTTTGATTAAGTTACCTGCTTGTATTGTTTATCTTATACTTGTTAGAAATACAAACAACCAGGAAAGTGCATTAGTCATTACATGATTAGCAATTAAAATCAGACTAAAACCACCTAAAGAGCAGAATTTTAAATGAACAACACAATGTGTCATGAAACACAAATGGGTTGAGGAAATTAAAAAACAATCTTAATGTAAGAAAAGATGTAAAAATAAATATAAAGTTTTTTCATCGAAAGGGGCCAAGAAACAACAAATTATTAGTAGCAAAATGATACCTAATGTCTGAATATATGTTTCAATAAAACTTATGAAAAGGAGTGAATACCTCTTGGGAAAATGGCTCATTGTACTCTGTGTCAAAAAATATATGTGATGGGCTTGAAATCATCCATCTTACAATGGAAGAAGTAATATGCACATACACGCATGTATATATATCTTACGAGATATTTTATATACAATACACATTAACACACATATATATATTTATAATTTTATTTTTACACACACATACACACATACATACACACATTGTTGTTGTTGGCAAACACCTTTAATTTAAGTACTCTGGAGACAGATATAAAGGGATCTCTGAGTTGGATGACAGCCTGTTCTAAAGAAGGAGTTCCCAGACAGAGAGAGCTACATAGAGAAATCCTGCCTCATAACATCAAGAGAGAGAGAGATACAGAGAGATTTTTTTCATATTTTTTATATTTTCATTAATATAAAGATGTGTTTATGATAGGTGTGGTAGTGCATGCTTGTGGCCACAACAATCAAGATGCATGGATAAAAAGTTAATGAATGTAAGGACATTGTAGTGTAGAACATGGGTAGAAATTTTGTGACAAAATAATATATATATATATATATGGATGGATAGAGACAGAGAGAGAGAGGGGCAGAGACAGAGACAGAGACACAGAGAAAACCTGAAGTTAGGGAGGGAGAGATGAAGAAGTGGATCTGGGAGAAGTTGGGTAAGGAAGAGGATTATGATTTAAATATATGTTATAAAAAATAGAAAAACTTGGATCCCCCCACAATTAAAAGTATGTAATGTTATATAAAAGAATAATGTGAATCAAGTTGAAAGAACTATCAATTACTAAAGTTGTGAAAATCTGAGAAACATAATATCTGAATGTAATTTAAAATTAAAAAAATAAGTGTACCTACTATGATATCATTGCAGCATAAGATAATAATGGAAGCTCTAATAGGTAAATATTCAGTACATATAAACAACATAATAAACTGAAAGACACAAATAAATTGACTCATACCTAGTTCTTTTATAATGAATTTCAATACTGTTACATTTATTTCCAGAACTACAAAACACATGTAACTTTATTCTAGGTGTTTTTTGCAAGATAATTGTTAAACACTCAGTACTCGATGGTCCACTGTCTTGTTTCTTTTGTTATTGGTGGTGACGCTGACTATGCTTTTTGGCACAAAATTTCTACCCGTGTGCTACACTAGAATGTCCTTACATTCATTAACTTCTTATCCATACATCTTGAGTGTTGTGGCCACAAGCATGCACTACCACATCTATCATAAACATACCTTTATATTAATGAAAATATTGCTAAGTAAAATACAGTTCATAAGTCGTTGGGAACTGTTGATATAGTGTTCTTCCTGTCACACATAAACTGCATTTTAAATGTGTTATAATAGCTCTTTCTATTTTAAATTGTTCATATTGTAAGAAAAGGAAGCTTACATATATTAGAAGGTCATGAATGTCTCAGAGATTGCATTTTTTCACTGAAATAGTCTTTGTATGCCACTTAAACAATTCTCTATTCCTGTAAACAGATTTATTATCATGACTGAAATTTAATTTCAGGAAGTAGAATTGGTTCGTTATTCTTGAGTAAATATGCATTATGTTTACAGAACTGATAATGCAGCTTACTAATTGTAGTATTTACAAGTGTTAATGAGATTTAAAAGTTGCACTATTATTCTTGTGAATTGGAATATCATCCTTAATGCAATGTGTATCTTCAAAATAGATGAGAGAAATTACAAATCTGGTACTAGCATATACTAGCAGATCTGTGATGTGACACTATAAAATTTCATTTCCAATTAAAATTCTAATCTCAGTTTAGTTCAATTCAGATGTGTCTTTATAAGTATGTTACATTATTATTGCACTTTCATAAAAAGCAGATTTTAATTCTTTCTTTCTTATGGATTTGTATGAGCACAGAACTCTCTTGAGATGATATATTAATAAATATTGCTTTCATAAGTGCTAATGCAGAAAATATTACTAAGAATATTTTGAATTTATTTGACAGAATGAAAATTATTTGGAAAACATATATACAGAAGTTGACATACTTGTCTTTCCTCAAAACAACTTCTGAGTTTCTTTTTACTTAATTTTTTAAGGAGTCTGAGTGTTTTGCAAGCATGTATGTATGTGTACAGCATGTGTGGATATGTTGATGGTGCTGGTGAAAACCAGAATTGGCCTGAATCAGGAGTTCTGGATGGTGTGTGTGTGTGTGTGTGTGTGTGTGTGTGTGTGTGTGTGTGTATTGCATATAACTTTTTGGAAATGATTTAGTGTTAATTAATCATTTCTGTATGTCTGCCCTACACTGATCTCCAATCCCCAAGCCCAATTTTACCTTCGTATTTTATTTATTCCACTTACGTCTTTTTGATTTGTTTGTTTGTTTGTTTTTTTCAAGACAGTGTTTCTCTGGGTAGCTTTGTGCCTTTTTCCTGGAACTCACTTGGTAGCCCAGGCTAACCTCGAACTCACAGAGATCCACCTGTCTCTGCCTCCCGAGTGCTGGGATTAAAGGTGTGCACCACCACCACCCGGCCCCACTTAAGTCTTTATACCACTGCATTATATCATCTGCCCCTTCAAATGCCTCTCATTCAATAGTTCCTTATGATTCCCTGACTTCTGTACTTATCACAAATAAACATATGTATCATTTTTTTCCTTTTTTAAAATTTATTATATTTGTGTTTTAATTTTACACATCAGCCATGGGTTCCTCTGTCCTCCCCCTCCTGCCCCTACACCCACCTTCCGCTCAGTCCCTCCCCTCCATTCCCATATCCTCCAGGGCCAAGACTCCCCTGAGGATTCATTTAAACCTAGTGGATTCAGTACAGGCAGGTCCAGTCCCCTCCTTCCAGGCTGAGCAAAGTGTCCCTGTGTAAGCCCAAGGTTCTAAACAGCCAGCTCATGCACTAAGGACAGTTCCAGGTCACACTGTCTGGGTGCCTCCCAAACAGTTCAAGCCATTCAATTGTCTCACTTATCCAGAGGGCCTGATCCAGCTGGGGGCTCCACAGCTTTTGGTTCATAATTCATGTGCTTCCATTTGTCTGGCTATTTGTCCCTGTGCTATTTCCAATCTTGGGCTCAGCAATTTACACTCCTACAGTCCCTCCTCTTTCTCAACAATTGGACTCCTGGAGCTCCACCTGGGGCCTGACTGAGGATTTCTGTATCCACTTCCATCAGTTATTGGATGAGAGTCCCAGCACAACCCTTTGGGTGTTGGGTCATCTGTCACCACACTAGGTCAGATCAGGCTTTCTCTCGACCACTGCCATCAGTCTACAGAGGATGTATCATTGTGGATTTCTGGGGACCTCTCCAGCCCTCTGCCTATTCCTGTTCTCATGTGGTCTTCATTTATCATGGTCTGTTATTCCTTGTTCTCCCTTTCTGTTCTTGATCCAGCTGGGATCTTCTGTTCCCCTAAGCTTTCTTTCCCTCGAACCTTGCCCTTCATTACTCCCACTGTCGTCCAGGTTGTTCATGTAGATCTCATCCATTTCTCTGTCATTGGTCAGTCCCTGTGTCCTTCTTAGGTTCCCGTTTTCTAGGTAGCCTCCCTGGAGTTGTGTAGCATTCTAGTCATCTTTGTTTTACATCTAGTATCCTCCTATGAGTGAGTACATACCATGTTTGTCTTTCTGTGTCTGAGTTACCTCACTCAGGATGTTTTTTTCTAGATCCATCCATTTGCCTGCACACCTCATGATGTCATTGATTCTCTGCTGAGTAGTACTCCATTGTGTACATACACAAATTAGAGAAAATAATGGAACATTTGACTTTTCTGAGTCAGGGATATCTCATCAGAATGATTGTTTCCAGCTCTACCCATGTATTTAAGATTCAAACTTTCATTTTTCTTAATAGTTGAATTATGTTCCATTGAATAACTCTACTTTATTTTATTTTCCACCCATCAGTTTATGGACATCTAAGTTGTTTCAGTGTCCTAGCTATTGTGAATAGTGGCACTATGAACAGTGATGATCAGGTATCCTTGTGAATATGCCCAAGACCTGGATTTTGCTAATTGGACACAGTATTAAACTGAATCCTAGTGAATTATCTTTATAACCAAAAAGTTGTACATCATTCAACCTTCAACTGAGAAGCTTCTATTTTCAGTAGCTAGTGATTAAATTCTAGAACTACAACTGGGCAAGGTGCAAAGAATAATTATGTGGAATGCTCAGTCATAAACACAATCTCTACATCACAGCCCTTCATCCAAAGGCTCAGGGTCCATTGTGGAAGAGGAACCATAAAGTCTGTAACAATCTAATGTGCTAGATGAATAAAAAGAAATGGTATCCAATACATAACAGGCCAGTGGCATATGTGATGTCCCAGCAATTGTGAGAGCAGTCAGAAGAGCTGTGCAATCTCAATCCACACCAAATATAAAAAAAACATAGAGATCAGGATCCACAAAGCCCCATCCTAGCTGAGGCACTGTTGAAAGATGATGGTTCCTGGTAGAAAGAGAGATTGTTTTTTCTTTAAGAATATAGTTTTGGGTAAGTGGACTATGCTTCAGTAAAAGACCACATTTCCAAACCTATATGAGCAGTCCAATTCAAAATTGATAGGTGGAAACAGAAAAAAAAATTGGGGTTGGTAAAGAATTGGGATATATATGGGAGAAGGCGAAAGGTAATATATGTTGAAACAAATTATACCATACTCTCAAAGAATAAATATAATTTTTAAAAGTAAAATAAGAAACTAATATAATGGTTGTGACAACAGTGTAATGCTTTTGCTTCCTTTTAGATTTTTTTTTTTCAACTTAAAAGTAGATTCAGTATGAGTTCAGGATTCTGCACTTCAAAGGCTTCCCATAAGTGATGTCAAGTAAATTTATTTGAACTGAAGCTGCCAGGTTCAAGAGAGATATTGAAGGTGTCAGGACCCTAAGGACACTAGAAACTTCTCTAGTTTCAAATTAATTTAAAGTATATTAACATCAAACACTGTGAAATGCTGGTTAGTAATATCATTACAGGAAATCTCAGAAAAATTATTATAAGTTTTTCTTTGGTGATGTCATTGCAAAGTATCCATACATTTTCTCACTTCCAGGATTCTACTTTCTACTATTCTTAGAAATTCAATTTTAAATTTTAGAGGGAATGTTAGTAGTGAATCGCAATATTTTGGATGTATTTGCTTCTTTGAGAAATCATAAGCAAATCAAGTAATGACATGTAAGTTTAAGCTTGTATGTTTCTGCTGTTGCAGAGACATCCTGCTAATCTTGCAATAATATGCTCCTAAGATATCTAGGAGTAACAAAATTGCTTCTCTTATCACCAGTCAAGAAAACAGGGTGAACATTATTTTAGATTCTAATTTTTAATTAATTTCTTAATGTGACAATCCACAATCTACATGAAAACTCTAAAGTAAAAGTACCTGAATGTCCATCTGCCATTTGGAGTGGTTATTTTCCAGAACAAATTATAAACTAAATATAATTTAGAGGATTTTTCATATGCCAACAGAAGTCCATGGAGAACAGTTAAGTGAAAACTGGTAATCTTCATCTTAATACAAAATACTTTAAGTTTCCATCATTCAGCTGGTACAGAAACAACAAACTACTGCAATAAGATGAAATATTTTAGTTTTTGATTAGATAGAAATTTCCAGTTTTTTAGCAAAGCAAATTGTCTTAGTTACTGCTCCATTTCTTCGACAAAACCCCATGACCAAGGCAAATTATAAAAGAAAACATTTAATTTGGGGCATATCATTGTAGAGTATTTGAATCCATGGCAATTATTGCAGGGAACATGATAGCAGGCTGATAGTTAGGTCTGATATTTGAGCAGTAGCTGGTCTTTCTCAGCAATTAGGAGGCAGCAAGGGCTAATTAGAAAGGATCTGGAGCTTTTAAATCTAAAGTGTTCCTAAAGTGACATACTTCCTCCAACAAGGCTACAACTTCTAGTCCTTCCTGACCAGTCCCACCAATTAGGAATCAAGGGTTTAAACATATTGGCCTGTGGGGGCCATTTTTATTCAAGCCACCGCAGAAATCTTTTAAACTAATACAATCAAGAAATACAAGTATTCAATTAGTCAAAAGCATCACAAAGCAGAAACAATCATGAAAACCTAATTTGTATTTAATGTATATTGGTTTCTTAAACATCAATTATAACAGGGTCTTGACAAGCCTTTTATGATTCAAAGGTCTTCTACTTTTCCTTTTTCTCTAATGAAAATAACTTATTTAAAAGAAAATGGCCTCCAGAGGGAGGCGTGGCCTTGTCAGAGGAAGTGTGTCACTATGAAGGCGGGCTTTGAGGTCTCTTTTGCTAATGCTTCCCTCAGTGTAACTGTCTAGTCGACTTAGTTACCTGAGAATATGTAGGACGCTCAGCTACAGCTACAGCACCACATCTGCCAGCACACTGCTATGTTCCACATCATGGTGATAAAGGGACTTAACCTCTGAAACTGTAAGCAAGCCGCTCCAATTAAATGTTTTCCTTTTGTAAGAGTTGCTGTGGTCATGGTGTCTCTTCACAGCAATAAAAACCTAACTATGACACTTTCTTTTGGTAAAATATAGATAATAGCATACCAACTTGACTCCACAAAGAAGACCATACCCTCTATGAGGAGTGGATGGGGGGTGGGTGGGATAGAGGAAAGTAGGGAAAATGGAAGAAGGGGAGGGAAGAGGAACTGTGGTTGGTTCATAAAATGAAATTCTTGTAACTAAATAAAAAGAATTCTAAAAATATATATAAAAAATTGCAGAGAGGATATTCATGTGTCCATAATTTTAGGAGTTAGAGTTGTAATGAATATATATATATATATATATATATATATATATATATATATATATTAAAGATAATAAATATATAAATTATTAATATGAACACAAATATATTAATATATTAAAGAGAATATATTCTTTTTTGTGATCAGTCTCCAGGAAGAAATCATATTTCAAAATGTGAATATAATCTAGATTTACACTTATATTCTACATTTACTTTTTTAAAGGGTAGTATTTAATTAATAGTCAATTGTACAACCATAGAAGACTAGAAATAATTTTACAAATGAAAGATGTAGGAATGAAGAAAAACTGCAAAAAGTAAAAAAAATTGCAAAAAATGGAGATAAAATAAACCTTTATTAGTTAGTATATTAGACAATTGAATGTCACCAAAAATATTCCAAACATTGGTGGAGATGTATCTGTGTGCTTGCCTACCATGAAAAGGTCCTTTGTTTGATAACAGTCAACACACTCACACACACACACACACACACACACACACACACACACACACTAAAACCCCTAACAATATTGGCAGAAAAATAAATTTACAGTCATTTAAGTCATAATGAACAATATGAACAGATTAAATATAGGAAAAATATCAAATATGTCCCAATGGTCACAATGAAATGAAACTACAATATATGAACCAAAATATAATGGAAAAGTCAAGAACAGAAAGAAATAATAAATGTGTTTCTTTAAGTATGTAGGCCCAATAAGAACTCATAAATGAGTTTTTAATTTGTTTATATTAGTAAATATATGGTCACATAGAGAAACAAAGCAATAAATCCTGTAAAACTTGGATATCAACATTAAGGTACTACTCAGACTAAAAGTTATATACAGAATAAAATGTATATGTATAAGTGGAAATACTGAAAAGAAAGGAAGATTGAATATCAGCGATCTAAGCTACTTTGGAAAGAGATTAAATTAATTTTCATTAATGGCCTGTGAGTTTAAATTCAGTATGTCTCAGAAAACAACAATGTAAAAACAGAATAATAGAGCTGGGCAGTGGTGGTCTATGCCTTTAATCCCAGCAGTTGAGAAGCAGAGAAAATTATATTTATGTGAGTTCGAAGCCAGCATAGTCTACAAAGGTAGTTCCAGGACTTTCAGGATTGCACAGAGAAACCTTGTCTCAAAAAACAAAAACAAACAAACAAAAAAGATAGGCACACTTATTCAGGCAAATAATCCTGGCTACATAGAAAGCTGAGTTAAGAGACACACAACTTTAGACCTGTTTTTGATACAGAATGAGTTCAACACTCTCCTGGGAAACTTACTGAAAAGAATTGCCTCAAAATAAAAGCATCAGGAAGGCTGGAGATGTCTCACAGTTGTAGAGTACTTACCTAACATCTATAACACTATAGATAAATAAATAATATAAATAAGTCCCACACAATTACATTTACCTTATATTGAAAACTATGATAAAATTATATATTATATATTTTATATATACTTTTATATTTACACATAAAAAAGACAACATCTTCACTAGAAGGTGATAGGAAATCTGCATTTCAACATGTATTATAATAAAACTAGATCTTTTTCTCTCACGTTGAATAAAACTAAATCCAAATAGATCAGGACCTTAAAGGAAGATCCAATACCCTAAATCTACTAAGGGGAAATGTGGGGACTATGTAGGGACTGTTGTTTATTTGTTTTTTTCATTGCTTTGCAGAATGCTTTCCAGTAGAACAGGCAAGCATCAAACAAAATGCATTTGTCTTTAGAGCTGTTTCAGGGTTCAGAGCACTGGCTGCCTTTACAGAGGACCTAGAACTGATTATCAGACCCCACATGGTGACTTACAATTGTTTTTAATTCCAGTTCCAAGACATCGGATGCCCTCTTTTGGAATTTAGTGGCACCTTGCATACACATGATATGCAGTTCCATGTAGGGAAAACATCCAAACACATACACAAATACATAAATAAATCTTTTTTTTCCTCTCAAATATGCAACGTCTGGTCTTTCTGCCTCAACCTGTAAATGATATGATGATGGAAAAGCATCAGGAGGATTGTCCTATACTTCTAATTTAAAAATGAGGAAAAATTAAATACTATAAAATGTCAAAGAGATAATAAAATAATTTGACCATTACTGAAATTTCTTTCAAGAATGAAGGTCTGGATTTATATAATTAATGTTTCCAAAGTGCATAGAAATTATAGGATTTTTTTTATGTTCTTTTCATAAAAAAGAGAATTTCAAAAATCCATATTTTAAAACCACAATATTAAAACTTACAAGGAAAAGGAATGGAAAAAAAACCTTCAGATAACATACCTTCCTGAAATAGACTATAACATTATCCAATTAAACATATCAATCCTATAAATCTTTCATAATTTATTTCACATTATAAATCCTACTTCATCCTTAACAGTCTGTAATCATTACAGCATATAATATTAATCATAAAAAGAGATCAAATGGACCATTTTAACATCCAGAAAAATACTTTAGAAATCTAAACACACATCATACTAAAAATGCTTCAATTAGATATGTAAGAAGAACATAGGGGAATGGAGGTTCGAGCTGGAACAGGGATAGAGTGGGAAAGCAAGGAAAGAGATACCATGATAAATTAAGGCATCATGGGAATAGGGAGAACCATGGTGCTAAGGAAGTTCCCAGGAATCCACAAGGATGACCCCACCTTAGACTACTGGCAATAGTTGAGAGGGTTTGAACTGGCCTCCTCAGGTGATTAGATAGCTGAATACCCTAACTATCATACAGCTCTCATCTAGTGACTGATGGAAGCAGATGTAGTGATCCACAGCTCGGCACCAGGCCGAGTTCCAGGCCTAGCTCTAGGAGTCCATCAATGAGAGAAAGGAGGGATTATATGAGCAAGGGACATCGAGGTCATAATGGGAAAATGTCCAGAGCGTTGGTGATTTAGCTCAGTGGTAGAGCGCTTGCCTAGCAAGCGCAAGGCCCTGTGTTCAGTCCTCAGCTCTGGAAAAGAAAAAAAAAAAAAAAAAAAAAAAAAAGAGATAGTCAGCCAAACTAGTGGAAACACATAAACTGTGGAACAATACCTGAGGAGCCCCCATGGTACTGGACTAGGCCCTCTGGATAGGCAAGACAGTCATTTGGCTTAAACTGTTTAGGGGACCCCCAGGCAGGTGGATCGGGACCTGTCCCTAGTGCATGAGCCGGCTTTTTGGAGCCTAGTGCGTATGATAGGACACTTTGTGCAGCCTTGGTGCAGGGCAGAGGGGCTTGGACCTGTCTCAGCTGAGTGTGCCAGGATCTGCTGTCACCCCATGGGAGACCTCTATGCCTTGGAGGAGGTGGGAACTGGTGTTGCTATGGGGGAATGCTGTGAGGCAGGAGGAGGGAGGTGAGGGCAATCTGTGGTTGGTATGTAAAATGAATAGAAAAATCTCTTAATAATAATTTAAAAAATCACCAAAAAAGATATGTAATGCTGTGGGTGTCGCTCTATATAAATAAAATGCTGATTGGCCAGTAGCCAGACAAAAAGTATAGGTGAGACAAACAAAAAAGAAAATTCTGAAAACAAAAAGACTGGGACAGAAAGAAGCTGTCAGCCTCTGCCTTGAGAAGATGTTAAGATACCAGTAAGCCATGAGCCATGTGGCAACTTATAGATTAATAAAAATGGGTTAACTTAAAAATAAAAAAAAGAAAACTAGATAACAACAAGCCTGCCATGGCCATACAGTTTGTAAACAATATAAGTCTATGTTTGTTTACTGGGCTGGGTCTGAGCAGCTACAGGACTGGTGGGTAAAAGAGATTTGTCCTTCTCTGCCACACTGCTACATGATACCTTACAGGAATTGCATCAGATAAATGTGCTGTTCTCTATACCACAAGTAGTGCATGTTCTTTACTCAGTTTATTGTTTTGTTAATCCCTCACTAGAATAATTGGTATGGCTTAGATGATTATCAATATACATACAATATGACTTGGTATAGAAACAGCAAATGCTTTTTTTCTGATTAGTAATGACACAAAGGATTTATTTTTAATTATGGGTAATCATTTGTGTCTGTATGAGTGTATGGCGTGTGTGTGTGTATGTGTGTGTGTGTGTGTGTGTGTGTGTGTGTGTGTGTGTGTTTGTGTATGTATATGTGTACTTGAGGATGTCAGAACACGGTGTCAGTTCCCTTGGAACAGGCATTTCAAGAGGTTACAAGCCACATGACATGTGTGCTGGAAACAGAAACTCCAGTCCTTTGGAAGAGCAACAATTGCTCTTAACTGCTGAGCTATCTCTCTAGCCCCTTGATTTGAAAATCTAAAAGGAATTTAATGCATGAATTCTCACATTTGTGTTTTTATTGATGTCCATATCATTTATACTCACTACGATACCTGATAGGGTTTGTGTTAAATTTCTCATGCTACTATTGTCCTTTGAACTAGTTGTATTCACTCTTTACTTTCTGTCTTATTTTGAGTTAATTCACTCAAGAACTGATTTAAGCTAATAAACATTGAAAATGTTTAGTAGCCCAAATTAATAATTAATATGCCACAAGTTCAGTAAAATAATGTGTGGGGTGGCTGATTGAGCATCTCACTGACATAATGTCTCATAACAGTTAAAGGGGGAGATAGTAGTCCATATAGAAAACACTAGCATCCTGGAGATGGTTTCTGTTGTATGATCTGTGCTAAAGGGCTGAGGCACTGACTCATGAGAAGAGATGCTTCATGATTTTCAACTTGTCAATTATGCTTCTCTCACAGGGAAAGGGGAATTTGAAATGGTGATGAACTGTGGCAGTTTTGATGATGCAGGCAAATGAAACATGTTTATTTATTTATTTATGTATTTATGTATTTATTGTTTTTTTGAGACAGGGTTTCTCTGTGTAGCTTTGGAGCCTTTCATGGAACTCACTCTGTAGACCAGGCTGGCCTCAAACTCACAGAAATCCATCTGCCTGCCTTTGCCTCCTGAGTACTGAGATTAAAGGCATGTGACACCACTGCTTGGCTTTAGCATAGCATAAATTATAAACATCATCTTCAGGACCAAGTATATAATTGGAATATGACTTTAAAAGTAATTTTAGGATTTTTTTTTATTTTTCTTTTTTTTAATTTATTTTTCCCCTGGTCCTCCCCCCTCACTCCCTGCCCCCACCTTCCCCCAGCCCCTCCCCTCCATTACACAGGAGTTAAAACAAAGCTAATTCATTATCACACAATAAGCCAAACATACCTAATGCTCCACATTCCTTTAACAACCCTCTATATATTTTTCTGCTAGTTTTTAAGTCACTAAAATAATAACACAGTTTTAAATGACTACTATGTGAACCTTCTTGTCTGAATTTCTACCATGGTATGGCAACCAATTGTGAAACTGTTGGGTGCTTTATCAAGATAAGTGACAGCACTTGAGGTGATATGACTGATGATATAGACATGCTATTTTAGAACTAGATATGTTTCTGGATAATTGAAGTCTTGCTAAAGTCAGGAAGATTTATAAGCTTGTGTAATGAAATTATTGATCTGATAACTTTTGGTTTTCCATGTAAATAGTGTCTTAAAATATCATGTGTTTGCCACAGAAGTGAAATTTTGTGCTAACATGTACATTTTGCCAACCTATCAGATGTTACTTGATGGCTCAAATCTTTAGAATAAAGAGGGAAATAAAAGACACTAAGAAATGTTAGTAAAGCAAGTAAGGTAGTTCCAACATTTTGTTTCATTTTCAAAACATATTTCTCTAATTTTCTTTTGGGTAAAGCTTATGTATTTAATGTTTTCTTCATTCTACCTTCCAAATCAGTATATTTAGTTTTTAACTGAATGAACTACCAATATCAACATATCATAGTCTGATAAATAGATTCATGGCATAGCCAAAAACCTTCTCACAATTCAAATGTAAAGATATGCAGCATATCCCACTTGGAGAACTCTTCCTCCTTTTCTTAACTTCATTATAGTCATTGTCATCTGTCCAGGACAGCAGATTTTAAGACTTATATTTAATCAGTTTAATTTTATTTTCTAAACACAATCATTCATAAATATTTTTTTATGAAATAATGTCATACTGTTTACTTGTTTCAATCTATTTCCATTCTTCAAATTCGATTATGCTCCATTCTGCTACTAATTTTCATAAACTATAATTCTAATGGATACCTCATTTTCTTTCTCAAGCAATATTTATGTGTCATGAATTGTTGCTAACCCATTTTTGCTAAACTATAGGGAAGGGATGTAGGAAGAGCTGACAGAAGGAAAGGGAAGCTGTAAGTGATATTATTCTATTCCTATTAATATATATTTAATTAAAAACAAAAGAGATTTGTCCTGACCATGGGCCAGACAGGACCAAAAAATGTTTAACTCTCGCTACATTGTAAAAAGATTTACAAATTAAATTTCCAAATTAATAAGGAAGAGAGAGATACAGAGAAGTAACAATGCAAAAGTAAAAATACTTAAGCCTTGCAGAACATTGTTTTTAAATACCATGTATGTTATGTATTTTATTTAAGATATAACTAAACTATATGGATCAAGAATTGGAACAAATTATATTTGAATAATTGTTTACATCATATTAAATTAAACAAAATCTGTCAGAGTCCTATATGGCTCAAGAACTCTACATAATCCTTGAACAAAGAGATTATATATGATATTTTCACATAGTTATATGTGTACCTATATTGTATAAGTGCAAACATGCATATATTTTCAAATGTCAGTAACCACGATATTGGAAACATTCATCCCATCTACCTCAATAATGAGGATTTAAATCAACCACTCCTTTTTTAATACTGAAAACACAGCATATTTTCAGCTGAAAATTGCCAGATTACTACTTGTCAAAGTCATAACTGAGAGAAATATTCCTATATATGTTTATTATACTTAATAATAAATAAATTTACTCTTTGGTATCTAAAAAGAATAACTTGACTAAGTGGTTCTGTACCAGACTCAACCTTGCTTGTTAGTTGGTGAGACATGGCAGATACATGGTCTGATGACTGAGGAATCTGTCCCATAGATGCATATCGCTATTAGGAGAGGGACTTCCTAATTCCCTTGATCAATATTCTTAGCTTTTTAAGTGTTTCAAGGGATGTGGTAGTCTGAATCTAAATTGATGCATTTATTTTATTCTAGGATTTTTATAATATTGATGGAAGTAACATCTTGTTTACCCTTTTAAAGAAATATACATTTATGATTTTTTAAATGATGAGTTCTTATGGATTAGGTACATCCTCAGTATGCTCTTTATAATACAGGTAACACTTCTTTACCTGTGTGGAAATTTTTCTAATAAAAGCAGACTACCCATTCAGAACTATCAGTTGCAAATTGAAAGTAAATTAAAATAGCTGAGGAATAAAAGAGATAATATAATAGAAATTGTGAGTGACCTTAAATGGAAATGGTTCTGGTAAGACCTGTTGTAATTATTTAGAAACATGAAATGAATTGTTTTTGTGGTTATTGGTAGCATGCATCCACTGGTGCAGATGAACCACTGCCATGTAATTGCTTCTGGAAATTGGCAGCCGGATGAATTAATGTCATGGAAAAGTTAGCTCCAATAGGTTCATGAAGATGACTAAATGTGTAAGTCAGCAAATAATGTGGAGCACATTATTGTACAGCTTGCTTCACACATTAGTGTTTCTTAAGTATGGGTTTTCCAATTATTGTGATACAAAAACCGAAATCTATTTACACTGATGTTTAAGATTCTCAGTTACAGACAGCTAAATCTATTCTGTTTTTTTTTTTTTTGTATAAAAGCATTAAAATGGAGTTTATATGTAGCTTAAGAATGGAGCATGAGAAGTGAATGGTAGATTGCAAACAATTGTAGCCATGTAAAAATTCTATTTCCCGAAGTCTCCACTTATAGAAAACTAGTTTTTACTATTCCTGTTGGAAATGAACATGTTATCAATCAAGATCTGAGTTTCCAAAAGAAATATACATATACACATATATAATATAATATATAATAATATAATACATATGTGTGTAGGTGTAATTGTCTTACACCATCACAGAAGTTTATAAGCAACTCATTATCTACTGCCTGTGCACTGGAAACCCAACAGCTCTGGTGACATTATTTACTTCACTGTAGTCCAAAAGCCAGTGTTGTAGTTGACAGCCCAAATCAAAAGCACAGCAATAAGTACAGGTAAGGGCAGGAGAAAATCAATGTTCTGATTCAATAAGAAAGAAGAAATACACACCTTTGCTTTCCTATTCTTTCAAGTCATAACACTCTGGGTGGTGTCTATCAATCTTGGGGAGAACCATCTATTTTTTCTCAACTTACTAATTTAAACATCTTCTCAAAACACTATCACAGTTCTTATATGTTTCACCCAGCTATCTGAGCATCCTCTGTTCCTATCATACTGGTCCAGACATTAAATATCATACAAATCAAGATTATTGCTTCATAATTTGAAAAACACATGTGAACTTTCCAGAGTGTTGGAATGATTGTAAAATTAAATACAGGTCTTGGGAATTATATTAAACAATCTCTTTTTTAAAAATCATAATGCCTTTTCTTAAAGAATGTCCACATTTTACCATAAAGAATTTGAAATTGATACATTTTTATGTATATAATTATATATTGAGTATCTCTACCAAAACTGCTTATTTCAGAAGTTCTGCTGGTTTTTCTGAAGATGACTTTATTTTAATTTAGGATCTTTATTTAATGTAGTATTATAAATATTAAAAGAAAAAAATTATACAGAGACTAACCCACTTGGACGATGACATGGGGGAGTCACTGTAGGCATCTATAATTCAGAGAAAGCCAATGATTGATTCTCAATTACAGTGACTAGAAAAAGCAGAGTCATTCTGACTCAGATCTTTCAGAAGGGACAGGATGATTTCAGACTTTAAGTTTTAAGTTTCCACAACTTGGAACAGATAAATTTCCATTGTGTAAAAACATCCATTTTTTTTTAGTACAGTGTTTCAGACACCCCAGGGAACTGAAAAAAATATGTTGTAATTTACCACACTGAAGATTCAGATTTTACTTTTTAAATTTATATGATTGTAGCCATGCCATGAAGCTGAAATGACTAGTGATGCCTTTATAGCAAAGAGAAATTTCTCTGTGTTCTCAGAGCCCTTTGAGATGAGAAATTAAATCCCAAGCTGGACACTATTTATGCAGCATACAGAGAAAGTGCCAGTGTCTATCACTCAATTATACTGCCCTGTGTAAACCTGTCATCATCTATCATAATGTCACTAAGTCAGCTAAGGTCTAGATCCCAGCTAAGGGAGATGGATTCTAGGCAACCACAGTAAATAAATTAAGTAAACATTTTTGCTATTAAATACCATGAATAAATAGAATTTTTATCTTTCAAATTAATTGGTTATTCAATTTATTTAATTTCAACCTTGCTATAGATTAATGCCATTTTAACTTCCTTTTGTGAATTTATTCTTATATTCCTCAATCCCTGAATTCCAATCAACTATGTAATTTATGAAGAATTGGCTACTTAAAATAATTATTAAAATTTCCAGGAGTCAAAAATTAAATGATCCACAGCTACAAAAGATGTGATCCAAATGAAGCTAGATGCACTATGCATAACTCTTGCATAAATGACATTGATATATCCATATTTTCTGTGTTTCTCTAGAGATGTCATGATGTTTGGTGTTCATTTTAAAACAGACTGACCTGGTGTAAAATCATGCTACAAGTGTCACCAATCCGGTACACTTAGTCTCATGAGGACCTCATTGTGTTTCAGTTTTCTACATCATGACTTATGAGTAACACACAGCCTACCTATAGAGTGTTTTTCTAGTGTTTTTCTGGGTTGCTATTTTAGAACCATCTAAAATCTCTGAGGACTTTATTAATCACTATGAAAGTTTATAATATATATATATATATATATATATATATATATATATATATATAATTTTATATTTGGACATAATTGCAGTTTCAATTTCCAAAAACAGACCAGTGAAATAATTCTTATCTTTTCTAAATCTAATAAAAATAGGTTGAATTTATTGACCTAATGTTATGTAACTCAGTTTCTTAATTTTTCAAATACACATTCAGAACATGGTTTTTAATAGATTACTCAGTGGTTAAGATCTTGTTCTTCTCTGTCAAACTACATTTAATACTCAATCAACAGAAGGGAATTAATGCCTGATAATACAAGTCTTACCAACTTCCACTCTCTGCAGATGTCATAAATCTTAGCCCTTACTTCTGTCAGTTTCCCGAGCCAACGTCATTTCTAATTATTTTCTCTATCATTATACCCATAATCAAGTGTAACTCTTATTCCATATGAAAGAGGTTAATTTTGGCAACAGAGGGAAACTACTGCAGAGATGCACAACAGCTGGATGACCAATCCCAATTGATACATCTGCAATGCAGGTCCTATATTTAAGGGTCAATACTGTCCTCAGACAGGATAGAGAAAATACATCCATGAAATCTACGGAATATTGCTGTCGAAACAAAACAGGCATGATGACAAGTGTGACATGGAAACTTCACATGGTCTTATACCAAGATTGAAAAGTTACTCTCAGTTAATGGCTGCTGAGAGAGGGAGAAGTTTCTTCCCAGGACTAGCTGCTCCTTTATAGGTTGTTCAACGGATTTTGCATGTTGAATCCATACACAAATATACATGCCTATTTATGCTTATATATCAAGAGTAGTTAAAGAAGGCACCATGGATTTGGACTGAAGTGCAGTCAGAGGATGAGTTGGACAATAGCAGGGTGGTGGTGCTGTGAATGATGTAGAAGCAGGGCTCATATGTGAAGTTCTCACAAAAATAAAATTGAAAACATAACAGAAACAATATAACATTTTAAAGAAAGGAATCATGTTGCTATGGTTGATTGATAAATATAACACTGATTGGCCAGTAACCAGGCAGGAAGGAGAACTCTGGGAGGTGGAAGGCTGAGGCAGAGAAACGCTGCCCGACAATGCCATGAAAAGTGAGGTGAAAAGTGCCAGCAAGCCACGGACCATGTGGCAACTCATAGACTAATAGAAATGGGTTAATTTAAGATGTAAGAACGAGACAGCAAGAAGCCTGAGCCATTAGGCCAAACCGTTTAGATGATATAAGCGCCTCTGTGTGTGTTTATTTTATAAGTAGGCTGCAGGACTGCAGGGGTTTGGTGGGACCTAGATAGAACCACACCAGCTACAGAACCAGATACTGCTCTTTCAGAAGACTTAAATTCTATTCCTAGTACCCACAGTATAGGCCAAGAGCCACCTGCATCATAGACAGCACCAGCCATGTGTACCACATGTCTACAAAAAAAAAATGCAATTTCATAATGCAGTACCAGATGTTACAAATCTAAAAATAAACTTTATTGTGAAAATAATTTAAGATAGAACAGTATCAAGTGAAATATTATCTTGCTAATGTAATTGAATTGCTACCAATGCACGGAGACAGCTAAATGATTATAGGAATTTATTGGTGGTTTAATTCATGATACAGGAAACTCATGATACATGAAATAGGGATTGAGGTATGGTCCAGCGCTGTTTTCCAGAGACCTCTACCCTGATCCACACCAGCATCCAAGACAACAATGTAGTGAAGAGAGGGCATGGACATATGTCATCCCAGGTCTTAAGGGGTCCCCATTTGGACAACACCCTGGGGGGCAGGTACCTAGAAGGTACCTGCTGCCTCACAAGGAGTGGTACTTCAGGGTAAGGCATAGACAACCACCCCTACATCTTGCCTTCAACTTGCAGAGCTTCCTTTGTATATAGACATTTTCACATACCATTCTTGACTCACATTTCATCTTCTCTTTTTGTAGTCTGTGAGAATCATATGACACTAGTATTTATAATTGAATCCATCAAACATTCACCCAGACAGGTTCATATATGTTTGCTGATTGTATTCTAATTCTGATTAGTTCTCTAAATATTTGCACAGTTATCGCTAACTTTTCTTTTGTAACTTAGATATTTACTACCATTCATTCTGCTATTTTCCAGATAAGCAGGAATAGAATAAGCTCTTAAATTATATATATATGAATGAGTTTCTCTTTGTAGCCCTGGCTATGCTGGCTCTCTTTGTAGACCAGATGAGCCTTGAACTCATTTAAATGCCTGCTTCTGCTTCTCGAGTGCTGAGATTAAAGGTATGTACAGTCCCCTCCCAGATAAAGCAAGCTTTATTACATAGCAATTAGTACTTACCTTTCACTGAGATTTCCCCTCTACACAATGCTGAGACCAGGATGTTACTGTATTGTGGTTTCCTATTGATTTTTAAGCCCCAGTTTCCATATAGTGATAAAACTGACATTAGCTTTGTAGACATCATTTCATATCCACATTTCTATTCTCAAAAAGGGCAAAGCCATACAAAATAATATCTTAATTCACTAGTAAAATTTACTTAGACTAAAAACATATAATATTGGTGAGTGGGTATATCTATATATACTTTAGATAGAATAACTCATTTAAAAGGCATCTTAGAGAAGGGAAACATGCCTCACATTTATCAACTGCCTAAGAATAGCTAACTTATGAGTTCTCACAGAAATATAATATATCACACTGGGTGACAAATTTGTTTATGGATTACCCTACATTATTCCACAATTCTTATAAAATTTAAATATTTGTTGACTATGACTTTATTAAAGTTCTGACTAAATTGTGTTAAAATTTACTTCACAATGATTTAACTCATGGATTTAATAACATCAGAAACTTTGGAATTGGTTCTTATTAATCTGGACACATTAAAACAACATCAAGAACTGCAGAATTGACAAATTTATCATTAATCATTGTAAGATATTAGTACAACTGCAATCACAAAAAATTACTGTCTAGACAAAACAAGGCTACTGATTATATTCATAAATTGGATCACATTCTGTTCCAACAAAAAGTGAGAAATTATTCTGCATTTAAATGTTTTTCTCTGCATTGAGATCTGCCTGTAGTATGGTGCATGTGGTCTATGTGATTACTATATCAATCTAATGTTTGTCCATCTATTTAACAGATATACTACTTTGGATGTTGAAGTAGGAAGCAATGCATATGAGTTGACAGAAAATATGTGGGAATATCTATGTGTTTCTTTTGGTTTGACTATGAATCTAAAACTGTTCGAATTTAATAAAATGCATTAAATTATTCACAAGAGCAAAATTTTCAATTACTAGATGGATGATTACCACAATCAAGAGACCAAATAGTTCCATTGGTAGAATAATGGGGATCTGAGTTTGTTGATGCAACTCCAAGACAAATGATTTAATAATATAAATAATGTCTCTGGGCTGTCCAGCCTCTGAGTCTTGACCCTCCAGGCAGGGTTAGGGATGGGCTCTCATTGTATGGGTTTTAAGCTGGACAACTCTTAGGTTGACTTCTCCCATAATTTCTGTGCCACCCTTACCCCAGCATATCTTTTTTAAAAAAGTCAACGAATAGACTCCTAATGAAATTCTGCTATACTCATAGATCATTGCCTAGCCTAAATGTCATCAGGGAGGTTCCATCGAGCAACTGATGGAAACAGATGCAGAGACCCATAGTCAAACATTAGGTGGATATCAGGGAATTCTGTGGAAGAGAGTCAGAAAGAGGAGCCAAGGATACCACATGAAAATCCACAGAATCAACTAGCCTGGGCTCTTAGCAACTCACAGATACTGAACCAACAACCCAGAGGCCTTCAATGGATTAACCTAGGCCCTCTGCACATATGTTACAGTTGCATAGGTTGGTCTTCTTTGGGGGCTCCTAACGCTGGGAACAGGAACTGTCTCTGACTTTGTTACCTGATTTAGGAAGCCTTTCCTCATACTGGGTTGCCTCATTCAGCCATAATAGGAGAGGAGGTACCTCGACTTACTGCAACTTGAAATGCCTTGGCTGTCTGCTATAACTGGGAGGCCTTCCTTTTTGGGGGGATTTAGCTCAGTGGTAGAGCGCTTGCCTAGCAAGTGCAAGGCCCTGGGTTCGGTCCTCAGCTCCAGGAAAAAAAAAATCACGCAATCAAGTTACGATGAAAATAAAAGAGAGAGAAAGAAGGAGGAGAGTTTGGGGAGTAGAAAGAGGGAGGTTTGATGGAAGGCATTACTCACTCTGAGAGGTGGATGGGGGTAGGTAGAGTGGGAGGGAGGTGAGGAGGTGGGAGAGGGGGAGGGAGGGGGAACTGGGGTTGGTATGTAAAAGGAAAAAAAATTAATAAATAAATATATTTAAAAAAGAGAAAAAAAGAGGGAGGTTTGGGGAATGGGATTGGGAGAAGAGAGAGGGAGGGCAAAATGTGATCATGTTGGGAAAATTAATTAATAAAAGAAAAAATGCATACTACAAATTCAGAAATCATATATAACTGAGAGAAAATATACCTACAATAGCATTTCTTAAATATTTAGCAAAGCAAACAATATTTAGGAAAATGTTTTAGAAATTCTTAGAAAGTTCTTATCTTACTATGGAAGTTCAGATATATTACTATAGAATTAAATAAATATTTCTCCTTCCTTTTCATTAGTTGTAATTGCATATATGTATATGTACATAAATATTTCTTATTATAACCTTCTCAATCGGAAAACAAATAAAATGAATGTTTTCTTACCAACAAAAATAAGTAAGGATAACATTAAACACTATTAAATAACATTTTCACAAGATTTGATGATATTTATTCAATAAAGAGTAAAAATTCACTAAGATGATCTTAGAATACATTAAACTAGTCATTTTTTTCTATTCCATGAGCAAAAAAATGGATTTTAGCTAAATTTTTCTAACATAAACATTATTAATTATAATTATTAAAATATATAATGCATGTGAAAACTACAGTAGTTTTGAAATTTTACAGGTTTTCCCAAGAACTATATGTAACATAGTAAGTATCAACTACATTTCATCCTAATAAAATGTAGGATCAAAGTCAATTTAGAAGAAATTTCCATATCACTATTTTAAAATTAATTTAGTGACTTTTTTGAAGCAGAAAGAAGTGAAAAGTTTAGCTGCTTTTAGCACATTCTCAAAAGATGACTTTGAGGGGCTGGAGAGATGGCTCAGTGGTTAAGAGCACTGACTGCTCTTCCAGAGGTCCTGAGTTCAATTCCCAGCAACCACATGGTAGCTCACAACCACTTGTAATGAGATCTGGTGCCCTCTTCTTCTGGCCTGCAGGGACACATGCAGGCAGAATACTGTATACATAATAAATAAATAAATCTTTTAAAAAATCATTCTCTTAAAAAAATGATTTTGAGGGCTGGAGAGATGGCTCAGCAGTTAAGAGCATTGATTGCTCATCCAGAGGTCCTGAGTTCAATTCTCATGGTAACTCATAACCACTCATAATGAGATGCGGTGCCCTCTTGTGGCTTGCAAGGACACATGCAGGCAGAATATTGTATATATAATAAATAAATAAATTTTTAAAAAGGTGGACTTTAATTATTCTTAACAAAACCTATTACACAATCATATGGCAGGATTTTTCTCACATAATTAAGACTTTCCATAAATAATTTAAAAAGAAAAAACAAAGAAAATTCATAATCCTCACTAAGTTATTTAGTTCATATTATTACAATTTATAATTTTCACTGGATGTGAGATAAATGGTAACAAAATTGCATGCCTTTTTGTTTAATCCAATCATCTATAAGATAAAAATACATATTTAAAATGTGTAATAATAAACTCCTGGAGAGTAACTAAGAGTAATGGCAACCCCATTTATATCTGGGAGGGAGGGTCTATGTGACTTAATAGGACAACACCTACAAAAGATGTATAGATGGAATGGGCTTTTTTATTCGTTAGCCTCAGGTGTCTTAATAGGAGCATCATTCACCTGTTATAGGGTGACGATGTATGTGTGTGTGTGTGTGTGATTTTGTGTGTTTGGTGTGTGTGTGTGTGTGTGTGTGTGTGATTTTGTGTGTTTGGTGTGTGTGTGTGTGTGTGTGTGTGTGTGGTGTGTATGTGTGTGTGTATGTGGTGTGTGTGTGATTTTGTGTGTTTGGTGTGTGTGTGTGTGTGTGTGTGTGTATGTGGTGTGTATGTGGTGTGTATGTGTGTATGTGGTGTGTGTGTGTGTGTGTATGTGTGTGTGGTGTGTATATGTGTGTGTGTATGTGGTGTGTGTGTGATTTTGTGTGTTTGGTGTGTGTGTGTGTTTGTGTGTGTGTGATTTTGTGTGTTTGGTGTGTGTGTGTGTGTGTGATTTTGTGTGTTTGGTGTGTGTGTTTGGTGTGTGTGTGTTTGGTGTGTGTGTGTGTGTGTGTATGTGGTGTGTATGTGTGTGTGTATGTGGTGTGTGTGTATGTGTGTGTGTGATTTTGTGTGTATGTGGTGTGTGTGTATGTGTGGTGTGTGTGTGTGTGTGTGTGTGTGTGTGTGTGTGATTTTGTGTGTTTGGTGTGTGTGTGTGTGTGTGTGTGTGTGTGTGTGATTTTGTGTGTTTGGTGTGTGTGTGTGTGTGTGTGTGTGTGTGTGTGTGTGTGTGTGTGTGTGTGTGTGTGTGTGTGTGTGTAAGCTTCTCCAGTAGCAGGTTCTCATATGTCTTTTTCACAGACTGTGTAGTGCTCTTTATCTCATGATCCCCCATACTTTCTCCTGTACTTCACCCTTCTATTTCTCCACCCAGCTTAACACTTCCCATTCCAGTATTCCCTGTTGACTCAGAATCCTAATGTATTTTTGAAGCAGTAGGAGTTAGGCAGACCACATCCAGAAAGACAGACAGGGAATGGAGCCACCAATAGATAATAAAGTTGGCCAACCAGGTCATTTCTATTGAGCCAGGGTTACTGAATGCAAACCATTCCCAGGCCCCCTATATGTGTAACTTTGAAGAACGCACATTTTCTCTTCTGAAACACATATAGTTAGGAGAGCTGTGAAAAATTCAGTGAGACATAATTTATAAGATAACTTGGATGAGCTCTAACATGTGATGAACTCACAGAAATATGAGTTATGAAAATATAACCCTTGGTTTCCAGAAGCATAACAATGTAATAATGCACCCCCTCTTCTAGAAATGGAAAACTAGACATATAAAGGTGCAAACACTCTCCTGTCACTCTAAGCACAATAATTTCCTACTTGCTTTATTTTTTTAAATTTAAACCTTATTTCTCTTTCATTTATAACAATTATTTCTTGTTAACAGTATATCCTTGAATAGCTATATAATAAATAATCATCTGTCATTGTAAAATTCTGTCAAATACACTGTTTGAAGATTAATTGTATTTTTAGATTAATTTTGGGGAATAAAATCATTTCAATAGATTAAATGTTTTTTAACTGTAATTTCTCTATCAGAGGTATAAGTAACTCAAGAACCATACTTTTAGTAATATCTGAAAATCTAGTGGGGCTTGAGGGATTCCTAAATGGTTAAGAGGGATTACTCTGTAGTTTGGAGAGCTTCTCTCCAGCCCCCGCCAAGCCCTATAAAATAAACACATAGACATTTGTATTATTTTAAACTGCTTTGCCATTAGCTCAGGCCTACCATTGTCTAGCTCTTACTCTTATATTTTGCCCATTTCTATTAATCAATACTTTGCCATGTGGCTCGTGTCTTACCAGTACCTTATCTCTTTCTTGTCATGGTGGTGGCTGGCAGTCTCTCTCTCTGCCCTAGCCTTCACTTTCCAGAATTCTCCTCCTCCTTGTTCCACCTACCCTATCCTTCCTGCCTGGCTACTGGCCAATCAGCACTTTATTTATTTTAACCAATCAGATCAACACATTTGACATACAGAACATCCCACAGCACTTCTCCTTTTCTTTTTTTTTTTTTTAAAGCAAGGTTTTAATTTTTATATAGTAAAATTTCAGATAACAAAACAATTATCAAGCAAGAATTATAATTACAATATTAAAGAAGATATTTTATCTATCTTATATTTGTGAGTCTAAAGTTTTATATCTAACTTATCTTTTATCATAACTGAGGAAATTATAACTATCTAGGATATATTACGTGAGAACCAGGAGAGGGATATAAGCAACTTTTGGGAGTCTTGCAGGGTAGACAGTGACAGCTGACAGCCTGGACAGTCACCTAATGTTCTGCTGTGGATATCGCTCTGTGTAAATAAAGTTCTGATTGGCCAGTGGCCAGGCAGGAAGTATAGGTGGGACAAGAGAGAAGAGAATTCTGGGAAGTAGAAGACTGGAGAGAGACACCGCCTACCACTGCCATGAAAAGCAACATGTAAAGACACTGGTAAGCCACAAGCCATGTGACAAAGTATAGACTAACAGAAATGGGTTAACTAAAGATAGAAAAGGTAGATAACAAGCAGCCTGCCACAGCCATACAGTTTTTAAATAATATAAGTCTCTGTGTGCTTTCTTGGTTGGGTCTGAGCGACTGTGGGACTGACAGGTAAGAGAGATTTGTCCTGACTGGACCAGGCAGGAAAACTCTAACTACAAATGGTGCCCAGCGTATTAAAGAAAGAACTTACTTCTAAAGAGCAACAACTTGTTTAAAATGTTTTACATTGGTATAGTTTTTAGTCTATTGATACGAACTTAAAGTTAATTTTGTTATACTGTGCATATATTTCTACTCATGTTTAAGGTATTATGTTTGTATAGCTCATTTTAAATTGAAATGGATAATTAAAAATAGATTAATAATTAATCATCTATGATAAGTCTTCTGGATATACATAGAGATATTTCAGATAGATAGGTAATCTTCAAATACTTCAAAGACCTACAAAATATGACATTTAAAATATTTTTAAAATTTAGACTTTCTGGACAGTGAGACATGTCTGCTCCTGACAACACTGATTTACTTCAGAGACAAAGATGGGCATTAAAGACACTTCATATCTTATCTTCACCTTGACAAAAATAGCCATTTGGGCAAGAAACTGTTCTTGCCTGGACTGCTTGATCAACTGGACATGCAGGACCCATAGAAAGGTAACCACTGAACTTTGCTTGACAAAATGGTCCTTCAGGTTCCTGCTTCACAGAAAAAACTGCGAGACATTCTACAGGACACTAAAAAAAGTGACCAAGAGACTCTAGCCCTGTGGACTAAAGACAAATACCCCAACTTTACAAAGGAACATTAGGTGACTGTCCAGGCTGCCAGCTGTCTCTGTCTACCCTTTAAGACTCCCGAAAGTTACTTGCATCCTTCTCCCAGTCCTCAGGTAATATTATATCCTTCTGAGGTCTTTGATATGGTTAAAGAATAGATAGTTATAATTTTGCTCAGTTATGATAAAAGATAAGTTAGATATAAAACCTTAGACACAAATATAAGATAGATAGGATATCTTCTTTAATATTGTAACTGTAATTCTTGCTTGATAATTGTTTTGTTATATGTAATTGTACTATGTAAAAGTTAAAACCTTCCTTAAAAAAAAAGAAAAGGGGAAGTACTGTGGATATCGCTCTGTGTAAATAAAGTTCTGATTGGCCAGTGGCCAGGCAGGAAGTATAGGTGGGACAAGAGAGAAGAGAATTCTGGGAAGTAGAAGACTGGAGAGAGACACCTCCTACCACCGCCATGAAAAGCAACATGTAAAGACACTGGTAAGCCACAAGCCATGTGACAAAGTAAAGACTAACAGAAATGGGTTAATTAAAGATAGAAAAGGTAGATAACAAGCAGCCTGCCACAGCCATACAGTTTTTAAATAATATAAGTCTCTGTGTGCTTTCTTGGTTGGGTCTGAGCGACTGTGGGACTGACAGGTAAGAGAGATTTGTCCTGACTGGGCCAGGCAGAAAAACTCTAAGTACAATGTTCCTTTGTAAAGTTGGGGCATTTGTCTTTAGCCCATAGATCTAGAGTCTCTTGGTCATTTCTCTCAGTATCCTGTAGAATGTTTGGCAGTTTCCTCTGCAGGTACCATTTTGTCAAGCAAAGTTTAGTGGTCACCTTTCTATGGGTCCTGCATGTCCAGTTGATCAAGCAGTATAGGCAAGAACAGTTTCTTGTCCAAATGGCTATTTTTGCCAAGGTGAAGATAAGATATGAAGTGTCATTAATGCCTATCCTCCACTCTGAAGTAAATTGGTGTTGCCAGGAACAGACATGACTCATTGCAAGAAAGTCTCACCAGTTCCTCAGCTGGTCTTATTTTTTTAGACTGGATGTTTCTGTGTCCTCATCCCAATGACTTTCAGCTGAACTGTGCTGCTCCAAAGCCTGAATGTTAAACCAGCTAAATGTTTAACTCACTAAATGCTTAATTAACTCTGGTGCCTGGTTTTCAAGTCTTATATATCTTTTTACTTTTTGCATCACTCCCTGGGATTAAAGGCTGGGTTTCTGGGATTAAAGGCGTGGATCACCATGCTTAGCTGTTTTTTAAAGTGACCTTGAACACACAGAGATCCACCTGGCTCTGCCTCCCAAGTGCTGGGATTCAAGGCGTGTATCACCACTGCCCAGCTTCTGTTATGGCTTGTTTTGATCCATTTTTTAGCCACCATTTCTGGCTGTGTTCTAGTGGCTGTCTGTACTCTGACACCAGATAAATTAATTTCAGGGAACATACAATATTGGGGGGGGAACACAATACCACAATAGTATAACAAAATTAACTTTAAGTTTGTATCAATAGACTAAAATCTATACCAATGTAAAACATTTTAAACAAGTTGTTGCTTTTTAGACATAAGTTCCTTAATCTACCCTTTCATCCTATTATATCTATATCATATCCACCACCTTTTTTTTTAGAACTTTACAACAGATTAAGATCATTACAGAAACACATAACTAATTCAAGTACAGAGCACAAGTGATTCTGTAGAGCCCAACTTGTATCCAGAGACCACACAACTGCACCTAAGCCTTGGGGAATAAATAAGCCTTCTCAATATAATTTTTACTAGAAATGTTCTCAGAATAGATTTTCAACTTGAAGCTGAAAAGCATAGCATACCAGAGATTTTTGCTGTTCATGTTGTTTTCTTACTTTGGTCCAAAATTTTAGATTTTCATTAGAATGTATCACAAGACCAAGGCATTAGACAAAGCCACTTGCAAAGGTTGGAGAACTAAAAAATAAATATGAGATAAAGTAAGTGGGAGTGCTTCATAAAAGTTGTTTAAAATTTTCATGAAGCTTCATAGGATTCAAAACGTAGTAAAGTACCAACTAGAATCTTTATAATAGAAGAGCATGAAGTCAGCCAGTGTGGCATCTAGTAATCATAATTCTGTTAATATATGTCTTAGAACAAATTCAACAGATGTGTAAAATAGTATATTTTTCTCAGAATTATAATATTGTGTATTTTAATAATATGAAAAAGCTATAGTAATTAACTTTCAACTATCACCTTGCCATTGTAAAATGACAGTAATTTCGGTGATTATGAATAATACTACATATAGAGACTATTTTTTCATGGTTTTACAAAACTTACTATTACAAGTACATTTATAAAAGATAAAATCTTCAGTCCTTGATGATCCCCAAGTTACATCTATCAAAACAATTAATTATTGAAGAATTCAAGAATGTAGTAACATTTATATATGTTTCATGTTCTATATATTTATATGATGCTTAGTTTAAAAGAATATCTGGAAATTAAATTCAAAAAACAATTAAAGGAGACACAAGTATGATTTAAATTTACTTTCTCCACTGAAATCAAGAGGTTGACATGTGACTGAGCCATCCTCCTACTCAGCTCAAGCCAGCTGCATTTCTGGGGCATACTGCCTTAATTGGCAACTTTAGTGAATACCTCAGACGTTGTAATATTAATGCAACAAGTAGATTTTGTATTATTCAAACAGCAAATACCCTATGGAACACAGCAAATGCTGATGAGTAACTTAAGTGGTAATAGGAAGACAATATGGTGTATGTCAGGATATCTTAAAAAGTTAAGAACAGGGTCTACAGAGGTGGATGAGCAGTTAACAACACTGTCTACTCTTCCTGAGGACCCTGAGTCAGATCCCTAGCACCAACATGGAATCTTTTAAGCCTCTGTAACAGCAGTTCCAGAAATCCAGTGCCCTCTTCTGGCCTCTTCTGGTATCAAGCATGTATTTGGTGTACAGACATATATGAGCTTGAAAAATTCCAAAATAAATTAGACTACTTAACATAATTTTCAGATAGTCATAGCCAGTTGTTGCTGTGGAATGTCGTTCAATATGCTGTGAATATACTGCTCTAATTGGTTGATAAACAAAATGCTGATTGTCCAGTAGCCAGGCAGGAAGTTAGTCAGGGTAAGTGGACAAGGAGAATTCCAGGAAGAGGAAGAGCTGAGTCAGGAGTCACCAGCCAGACACAGAGGAAGCAAGATGACATGGCAGAACTGAGAAAAGGTACCAAGTTACATGGCTAAACATAGATAGGAATTATGGGTTAAGTGTAAGAGGTAGTCAGTAATAAGCCTGAGCTAATGGCCATACAGGTGGTAATTAATATAAGCCTCTATCTGTTCATTTGGGTATGATCAGCTGTGGACCAGGCGGGACACAGGAACACTTCCAATTACAAATTGGTTACTACACTATTTGAGAAATGAAGAACACCCTTATAAGCCCCATTGTGTTCTTTGGCTGTGAATGCTTTTATTTGAGCTTAAGGGAGTGTTGCTATACTAGTTGACATTAACTATGAAGTACTGCAAGCTTTTTTTTTTCATATATAAAATAAGAATTGACAAATCTTTTAGTCAGCAATTGGTAAGAAATTACTTTGTATATAATATTTGCAATATTCACAGCAGTGAAAATGTATCTTTACTATATAGTATCATAAAGGCAATAAACTGACATTTTTTATTTATTAAAGACAACTTGCAATAATTTAAGCTAATTTTTATGAAAATCACTATAAAGAAAATGTTCTAATATGATTACTATCTATTGTGAATATTTAAAAATTTACCCTTCCAAGAATATAATACTTGGCTAGAGAGATGTCTCAGCACTTAAGGGCACTAGTTATTCTTGCACAGGACCCAGGTCAGATGCCTAGTACCTCCATGGAAGTTTTTCAACTATCTGTAATTCCAATGCTAGGGTGTATTACCCCCTCATCTGTCCTCAGGACACCAGAAATAATGTTGTGCTCAAACATACATATATAACACATCAATACACACTAAGTAAATAAATAGTATTAAAGTATAATATTGATTTAACAACATAATAATAAAAATAGATCATCTTTTATGAATTGTAATAATTATTTTATAGATTGTTGCTGTTGACTTCTAATTTAATTCATTTCTCAACAAAGTTGCTATATATGCTTCTTTAGATGTACAATATTTAATCATTAAGTTAATTTAGGACATGTATTACTCACTTTTAGAGACTGGGTGATCTAGTCGGGCATTCACGGAAACATCTCATTTTTCTTATCAAAATGTACACTAAATCTAAAGATTTAAGTGTTTGCTAATATTAAGAGTACAAAATCTATATTTGCACTAGTAGTTACTGAAAAAAAGTTTAAAGAGTACTTAATTATAATACTATGAAGGAAAACTTGTAAAAGTATTAGTATGCATTAGTCATTCTTAACTTTAGTTCGATTCTCAAAACAAAACAAAACAATATCTAATAAACTGGGACACTCTCTCCTTAATGTTCACAGTAAAACTAGTATAATGAATCCCATGCAAGAATCGACAATTTTCAGTGATTGTGGAGGATTTTTACTGCTTCAAATGGATGATTGTTATACAAGCAATTTCATAGAACATGTGAAATTTAAGTCATTGGAAACATTCCTAGCTGACATTTTTACTTTTCAGAAATAGCCTTAATGTACCTCCATTACCTGTAGATGAGTCACAAATCCAAATGTGTTAGGTAAGTAGGTAAGTAAAAGGGTAGAAAGCCTCCCAAAGAACTCTTGGCTCTCCTCCGTGCAGTCTATTCCAGATTAATCTAAGCACAACAATTACAATCTTATCAATTTTACAGTTTATATATTAAAACAGACCTCATGATCAAATATGAAAGGTATTCATGAATATATTTAAAACTTACCATATGCAAGCTTTATAAGTTAACTAAACTATAGTGTTATAAAGGGATAAAGGGGAGGTTAAAGCATGGCGATTAAAAGGGATGGTCTTGGAAGTACATGGTACTGAAGGAAATATAGATAGTGATAATAAATATCAAAGCCTTCTAAAAAGCTACATGAAAACCTACTATGGTAGAAATTTCCTAGACTTGTAAAGGAGTTACCATATAATGAGTATGACAATTCCCCGCTACCCAATACCAGATATAGGTAACTTCTATTTGAACTGTTGGCCAAAGGGGTTCTATAGATCATTCGGCCGAAACATCACAAAGAGGTTCCAGGATATTGATGTTCCTGTGATGGTAAAACCCTATTTTTGAAGTCAGTGAATTCTTTTGTTATTGAACATGGAGGAACTGAACTGGTACTCAACTAGGAACTTCACCTTTACTGACTAGCCTTCATAATAGTGGAAGGTACTAGAAAAATTACTGGAAGAAAAATGTAAACATCAATCTCCCCTGTTTGGGACCACCAACCACCCAAACTAAACTAGTGACAGGCCTAGAAGAAATGTACACTTGCAATTTTGAAATTAACTCAGAAAATTGGAGAATATGACTGTTTCAAGTTTTAGAATCTGCAACAACTAGGTAGATAGATATGGATATTTGGGTTTTAAAATAAAAAATAGGTTATTTGAAAATATTTATTAAATAATATTATAAAGATACCAACTCAAATACTCATTTCCCAAAATACTGGGGAAATATATCCAAAGTATCAATATCAACATGACTTATACTAGTGTTTATGACTACAGAAAAGTACAATTCTTAATATGCTAGACACTACTGTATTTAAACAACAATATTATTGATATATTTTAAAATTAGTTACAGTAACTTTTACCTAACTGATTAGGCTAACAATCAGTTTCACAAATTAATTAATTTCACAAATATGTATTGTTGTTTTGAAGGGAATTCCAGTTTTTTGTTTGTTTGTTTT
Organism: Onychomys torridus; assembly: GCF_903995425.1. Lineage (NCBI taxonomy): Eukaryota > Metazoa > Chordata > Mammalia > Rodentia > Cricetidae > Onychomys > Onychomys torridus. The sequence goes on from NC_050452.1 coordinate 48,405,324, forward strand.
TCGAGACAGGGTTTCTCTGTGTAGCTTTGTGCTTTTCCTGGAACTCACTTGGTAGACCAGGCTAGCCTGGAACTCACAAAGAACCACCTGGCTGTGCCTGCCGAGTGCTGGGACTAAAGGCGTGTGCCACCACCTCCCTGCTGGGAATCCCATTTTAGGAGCTTACTTTGATCCTGAATTTTATAAATATGAAAATTCAAATCTCCAATTCTTCATTTCTCAATTTGCAATTTTTTTTTTCATTAGATTTCTGGCCTAGAGGTAACCCTGTGGGCCACATAATAATACATAGAATATTTGTAAATTTTGTGAAATTATCATCCATAGGTGTGTGTCATTTTCATTCATTCCAGAGTTGTGTAAGATGATGAGATCTCAAAAGGCAGTGTCAGTATACATCTTTCAACCATAGCTCAGTAAAATAAGAAAACAGAAATGGTAACTCAGCTACAGTCTAATTTGTAATGTTCTTATAAAAATTAAAGAGCATTTCCTTTAGAATTTAAGACATTAATATTTCTGTTGTGCTGTGCCATTAGTTCTTGTTTCTAGAAAAATTTATTATTTTTTATTCATTATTAAAATTTATTACTTTATTAGACTTTTCCCCCTCTCTTTATGGAAATACATTTATCTAAAAAGCTGTTCAATTTTTTTCTATAAAACTTGAAATTACATTTGCTTCTGTTTTATTGTTTGTATCAGTCTGTGTTGTGTTATTTTTCTCAATATAGAGCAATAGATACAAATTTGGGGATCAACCAAAAAATCATTTTATCACCTAACTTTATTTCAATGAAATTCACATTTCCCAACAATGGCTTAAATGTGACAGATGTTAGAAGACAGAATTTATTATTTCTCAATTAAAATTGATTTATCTCATTTGGATAAAATCTCTTCTAAAACATTCTTATAAAACTCTGTGTTAGTTCATGTTTTTAAAAAGTCTTTTACATATTAGAATAGGGTCATGTTTTTAAAAAGTCTTTTACATATTAGAATAGTTACCCTAGGCAGTTGGAGGAGAGTGAGCACCCATTCTCAGGAAACTGGAAAATCCTCATGAAATCAATGTTTTTTGCTTGGGCCATAAGAAATTAAATAATATTCTGCTGAGTTTTGTTTCAGCCTGACAGCATTTGAAGGGAGAGGTTAGACATAACATTTTATATCTATGTAAACATGTTTCCAGAAGTGCTTACTATCTGAGCTTATATAGTAGCTGTGAAAAATGACCCAGCTCAGTTTGGGTTACCTCCCCTATGGGTGATTGAATGTGACCAAGAGGAATAAGATGGCAGTTTTTCTCTTTATGTCTGACAATGTGCAGTAAGTCACAGATGTCTTGCTCTCGAATTGGGTCTTATAATTCTGGATCTTCTGTTTGTGACCATTGCAATTGTGGAATTTATAGCAATGGATTTCCAACATGGAGAAAGGCCAATCATAGAATGTCTTAGTATCAGTAATCAGGACAGCCAATACATTTTTAAAAGGTATATTAATTTTGAAATACGTATTAATTTACAATGGTATAAAATATAAAAATGTTGTGTGGTAAATGTGAAATGTAACACACACACACACACACACATTCACACACACAACACAAACATGCAAATCTAATCTACAGCACAAAACTATATACCTCTAATCTCCAGATGCAAATTGAATCCCATATATATTAGATGGTTTAATGCAACTAATTGGCCAGGATGTATCCATGAGATTTTGACAAAACTTTCTTTTACCCCTTATTGAGAATCACAGTGAGAGGAAATAGCCAAAGAGCCCAAGCGAGGAGGCAGATCAGTATAAAACAGAATCTTGTTTCCTTTTACACAGTCACTTTTCAGCATTCTAAAAATATGAGGCAAGATGACATTTACTTAAGAATCAGCACTTTCATGTTCACATCCTGTCCTCTCATCTTGAGTTTAAAAAGCTACATTTACTTTAAAGTGCATGTGCTAACAGGAAAAGATGACAGGACTATTTCTTGATGATTTCATGGTTGAAGATGAAAACTGGCAGTTTCGGGGCTGTACACCCATCCTAGCTATTCAAAAAAAATACTTCGTCTTCTCATTACTTTGACACGATTCACAAAACTTGGAACAAAAAGTAGTGCAGTGGTAGCCAACTTTGTTACAAAATCTCTGTAGTAGCATAGTGAGATAGTAGAGCAATTTGACTTTTGTTTAGATTCAATGAGTATATTAAAAACGCTTTTGAAAATGCTAGTTTTCATTTTCATGAAAATGACACATGGTGAGGCTACTCCCAGTTCACAAATGGGAAAACTGAGGTTATAAGATATTTAACGTGTTCCGTATCACATAGCTAATTAACGAGAGTTGCTTATTTCCAAGACCTGCCTTCAGACTAAAAATTATTGTTTCCTTTTTATTAAGTCAATTCCCATAATAAAAGCAATGCTTACTTAAACTTGTAGTGACTCATAGTCATCTTACTTTAATTCCATCACAATGTTACTTGTTGGAGTTGTCTGCACTAGGACAATATAAAAAAAGCTGTTGGTATATTTCCATAGACAGATAAGACTATTGGCTGAATCTGGTCCAGGAACCTGAGATACTTCTACATAGTTAGAGGAGATTAGGCACATTGAGATATATATATATATATATATATATATATATATATATATATATATATATATAACAGATACTATGGAGTACATGAACAGTTTGACATAACCTCCATCATAGTACGTTAAGTTTATAATTTATGAGTATTGACTTATAGTAAAATGAACAAATTTGTAAAAATCTAAAAGTTGCTGCTTTACAAGAATTTTGAATTTTATTAAGGTAATATAATTCATAAATATTTTATAATATGTAAATATATCATTAGTGGATTTTTACTCAGATTATAGTAGTTTTCTATCATTTAGGATAGGTATAAAACAGGCTATTGAAACATGGCTATTTGTGAAATCAAAGAGTATATGGACTGTAACGAATGAATTATAGTGAGGTGTAAGAATCCAGTAGATCATCAGATACAGAGACGTGAAAATGTTTCAGGGAAAAAATATCCAAAGAAATTCTTACCAAGTAAAGAATCTGAAAGAACTGAATCACAAAATGTGTTCTGATCAGCAGAAATAGACTATTTGAAACATTGTAAGCATAAATTTTCTACGGTGAATCTTCAATGTCACATTACTGTCACTCACAATCCACAGTTTGTAACAGTGCTTATTCTTCCATTGTGTAGTCTTAGGCTTCAGTACTTCCTCAGTATTTATGGCATGAATACTTCATCCATTTGGAAAGATATTTCACCTATAGCTGAGCTGAGAAAGAAGTTAGAATGTTGCTTTAGCACTTGGATTCAGTGAACATGCCAGTACACATTAGTAGGTGCATATGGCCATTAAACATTGTTTAACACCTTAACTTCCTTCTTTCCAATGTAAACATAATTTGATATTACTCAAAAGATTAAAGGTGAAATTTTATCTTCTAATTAGAAAATTATATATGATTATTAAAGCCAATTTACAAAAGAGTACAGTTTTGTTTGTTTCTATATGTGTGGGCATGTGTGTGTGTGTGTGTGTGTGTGTGTGTTGTGTGTGTGTGTGTGTGTGTGTGTGGTGTGTGTGTGTGTGTGTGTGTGTGTGTGTGTGTGTGTGTGTGTGTGAGGAGACAGAGTGAGAGAGAGAGAGAAATGTAAGGGCCTTCTGTTTTTCCAGCATTGAGCTGGCTCAGTGCTGGCCTACAGATTTCAGTCAAGGTGTTGAGGAGGTGGCTTAGCTGATAAACTTCTGTGTAAACATGGAGACCTGATTTTGGTCCTTATCACAGTGTTACAAAACAAAACAAAACAAAACCTTATTATCCGGCTGTACTGGCAGGCCCTTGTAATACTAATACTTGGAAGTAGGGGCAGCAAGAACCCTAGGCTTTGCTGAACTCTCATATAAGAATTGGGGCCCTGTGACAGAGACTGTCTCAATTCAAAACAATACAAAGCAAATAAATATCAAGCAACAAACAAACAAACACAAAATCAAAACCAAGATAAACAGCTCCTAAGCAATATCACCAGAGACTGCCTCTGTCCTCTTCACACACACACACAACCATGTGAAGAAACATATACACACATACCAAGTAAAAGCAGAAAGGATAGGACGAAAAATGTAGGAAGGAAATATAAAAACGAAGACAGGAAGGGGGAGAGAGGGAGGAAGGGAGGGGAGGGAGGGAGGAGGAAAAGAGGGGAGGAGGGAAGAGAGTAAATCCAGCTGACCTTACAACTTACATTTTCTATGTGTGACTTTTGCGACTTTCAAAGTTCAGATTCTTCAGCAAGGGGCAGTACTGTCTTGGAAAACTTCACTTTCAAACTTTTATTATCTTAGTACTGAAAGACAAACCTCATTTCGCTGAACATATTTATTTCTGGGTTTTAAGGCAAAGAGAAAATTCCTTATCTGGAAAACTTGCGAATAGAAAATGCGGTTGAGTCTCAGTCCATTTTCATCATCCCTGCACATCCGGCCTCACAATCCCCTTCTGCCTTTGCTTCTACAAACTCCAGTTTGGGAATCTTCTGCACACAGATCACCTACATTTCTTCATTTTTTAATTTACTCCCAAGACAGTTACTTCTGTTTTCCTCACCTACATTCCACATTTTTTTTAATAGTTGTTTGGAGATTTATTTATTTATTTTTAATTTAATTTAATTTTACATATCAGCCATGGATTTTCCAGTCCTCCCCCCTCCCGCCCTCGGCCCCCACCTTTCCCCCAGCCCCTCCCCTCCATTCCCATCTCCTCCAGGACTGAGAATCCCCTGGGGATTCAGCTCTACCTGGGAGATTCAGTCCAGTACATTCCACATTTTTAACCAGATATTTTATTTTTGGTTGATATTTTTCTAACTTTTCCAACAGATCTTAGTGGTTACCTAGCTTCTCTCAAGCTACTCTGCCACTTGTTAACTCTAATGTCTCTGAATCAATTTTGAGTATAGTGGTGATGAGTAAATTAAAATTGAATTTAAAGTCTCAGCAGAAAGGAATGCACTATGATCTTGCTGCATTTTAAATCACGGAACATACTCAGACTACCATTAGGTTTTCAACAATAGATTAGACTGAGATTTCCGTTTCAATGAGCCTATCACAAATATTGCTTTCCAAGTGACACTGTTTGGGGGAGATTCTTGCAAGAAATTAAATGAAGAAATGATTCCTCAATTTCTCAGGGACAATGTCTTTTTTTTTGCTTTGGGAAAATACAGCATGTTTTAGTGAATAATGATAAAGGAAGACATTGAATCCTTTAAAAAATGTTTACTAGCCATTTGCATTTCTTCTTCTTTTTATTATATTTGTGTTTTAATTTACATAACAGCCATGGGTTCCTCTGTCCTCCCCCCTTCCGCCCCTGGCCCCACCTCCCCCCAGCCCCTCCCCTCCATTCCCATCTCTTCCAGGGCTAAGACTCCCCTGGGGATTCATTTAAACCTGGTGGATTCAGTCCAGGCAGGTCCAGTCTCCTCCTTCCAGGCTCTTATCTTGAGGAAGCTGTCTCCACTTCTGTAACCCCCATTTTATTGCTTCCTTTGCTATTTTGATGATTTAACTGTTCGAGTTTCTGTGGGTTCTAACTACAAATCTCCTCTCAGATGTATAGCAGGCAAAGGATTTTCCCCCATTATGTGTGCATTCTTGCTGCTGTTTCCTTTGTTGTACGTAAGCTCTGTAGCATATTGAGATTGTGTTAATAATATTTTATCTTATTTCTGAGTAACCAGAGTCTTACAGAGAAAGTCTTTCCTGTGTCTTGATGCTGAAGCATGCCCTTTTTTCTTCCAGATTCGGAGTCTTAAGGTTCTTCACACATTAGGACTTAGCTTTTCAGTACGTTGAGTAGTAAGGGTTAAAGTACATTTTTCTCCATATTGAAACCCAGGCTTCAAAGTACCATTTATTGAAGATACTGTCTTCTCTTCAATCAAGAATAGTGCTGTGAAAAACCATCATCCTAATATGTCATGGCTGCAGCACACATGTGGTGTACCAACCGGGGCTCTTGAATTTCCATAAATAATTTAAAAGGACTTCTAAACACACAATACCGAAGCCAAAAACAACTTTCTCCTTAATGTCTCATGTGAGTCAAGATATAGAGATTCCATTGTGTGCAGACTTGAGAGACATTATGGCGGGTTCATGGCGGTTTCCTGCCATTGTACACAGTGGAACCTGCAAGCCACACCGCATGGTACATGGTGGATATGTCTTTTGGTTCTCCCAGAGCTGACAGTAAACCTAGTTCTACCATTTTGGAAGGCTGAGGTGGGTGGAGCCAGCTGTCAAAGCTAGCACATCAAGGCTAGCCATTGTAGTTTAAAGCAATAGATTCACAATAAGACAAATTCAGTTGGGATAAACCCTAAAAGGTTTACGATGTGTGTAAATATGTACATAGGCTTAGAAGCAAGAGGAAAATAAGTATAGGCAATTATATATATATATAAAACTTAAAAAAATAAAGTCTTTAAAGAAAAAGTAAAAGTTATATAAAAAATAAGCCACGTAAAGATGAAAATCATACACAGTGTCTGGAATATTTTGTCTTTTGAGATTTTTAACTGCAGAAAGACTTTTAAAAAAAAAATGTAAAAGCTGAGTTAAACCCATATGTATATTTTAAAGATATCCTGACTTTAAAGTTTGGATTTAAGGGTATGTTGCTTTAGAAAGGAGGCTCTGCTCTTGTTTCCACAGGAAAACTTCCAGCAACACATATGTACTTGCTTAAATTTCATGTATCTACATAAAACCTATGTAACATCAAGCTAGGTAAAGTACCATAAAAACTGAGGAGTGGCTTTTGCATACAAACCCCATCTGAAGAGCTCTTTGCATTTGATAGCAGCTAGAGGGAAGAGAATAGTTTTAGGAATGTGTCTACTGGTAGGCTTTAGATGTACACTCCAGTAAAGATGTTGTGGTCAGGAACGCATAGGCAGGACTACATGGATGAAATGGATGTAGAAGATTAAAAACATAAATAAATAGAATTTGGGAAGAAGAAGAATGCTGCCTTGAAGAATAATATTTTTAGTTTCAAGGACCCATGTCAGGTGGCTCACAACCAATTGTAACCCCAGCTCAAGTGTATTCGATGCCTGTAACCGACCTCTAATGGCACTAAGCACTCACATGGGCATATTTACACACACACACACACACACACACACACACACACACACACATACACAGACACACAGACACACACACACACTATATATATATATATATATATATATATATATATAGAGAGAGAGAGAGAGAGAGAGAGAGAGACATATATTAAATACTTTAATAAAAACACAGAACGATAAAATAATACATTAAGTTTGTAGAGAGATGTTATAGGGATCCTGGAGGAATTGGAAGGGTAAAGGAAGACCTGAATGTGATTGAGATACATTGGGTAATTTACAAAATCTTCAAAGAATAAATACAATTATATATTAATATAATTAATAATGGAAAATTGTAACTAGAAAAATACATCAACTATATTTTAATGATCAATCATTTATATTGTCATCTAAATAAGCCATAAAGATAAAAATGGAAGTAAATAAGTTTATTAACCATAAATAGAGACTTTCTATAGAACTGAAAAAACATTCACCTAAATACAATTTTTGAAGAAAAACTTCAGTGATATGTATTCTCATGTGAAAGTCTTTGTAGTCATCCAAAACAACCAGATCAAATGTTTCTTTTTCAAATTTACCTTGAGAACGAAGTACATATTTTAGAAAACATATATTCTTTCACAGAAAATTATGTTGATTAACATTTGTTTATGAAAATAGTCTAAAATGCTAATCCCTAAAAATATAAATACAAGTAATATTATAGAGACTGAACAGTTTATTTGTGTGTTTCAGAATATGTATGTATATAAACATCCATATATGCATGTAACAATAATGAGAAAAACAGGCAATTAACTTGAAAAGAGCAAGGAGGAGTATACAGGAATTTTGGATGAAGAAAAAGGAAGGGGAAAATTACTTTATTATATTCTAATCTTTAAAATCAATGTACAAAAAGATATTGTAAAATTACAAATCAAAGTCTGTGGTATATTGCTTTATCAAGTCTGTCTGGTGCATTCCTGAAGTGTGTTGATTGTTGAGGGACTGGAGAACCATAGCAAAATGAACTCAGAGAGCTCCTTTAATCTTGATCACTCCTGTTTTCTTCTTCTTTCATCCATCATGTTTCATCTTTATTCCCCTCAACCCCAGAGACACTGGCATATATACCACAAAACCTAAACATCCTCCAATGACCTAGCCCAGTTCCTCCATTCCCTCCCAGGTGAGAATTCAGATAAATGTCCACAGAAGTTACAGCATACATACGGTTCCGTTATATCTCATATATAACCCCTTCATGTCCTAAGGAAGACATTTTCTCCTAGAGATTTTCATTTTAGTATATATCTTAAAAAATAAAAAATAAAAAAAATATCTTGTGTTAACTTGCCTCCATCTTTTTCTTGGGTAAGGACTGCTCAAGAATGAATGCCCTTTTGTGTTTATGATATCGCTGTTCACAGCTTTTCTTGATAGGCCTAGTACAATCTTGGGAACAGGGTTGCTGTGTGTTGAAGGTCTGACAGTAGCTCTTAGCCTTGCCTATCTTAGGTAGTTACACTGTGCATTTTTTATTTGTGTAATATGTTTGATTTGTTCCTGATACCTTCAATTTGAATTTTTTCTGAGAAATGGAGCAGTAATGCAACATCACCTTATTAAAATACATTTGAAGCCTTTTTAAAAAAATCTACATGACATAAAATAGGTTCATTAATTATAAGATAAATTTTAAACAAATTTTCTCATCACAAAATAAAAAAAAAAAAAAAAAAAAGTCCTCCAGAGAAACTTACTGAAGCCTTCTTCTCAGTTGGTGATTTTTTGTGTGGGTACTACATGTATGTTCTATTGGCCTTTAATTAGGTAAAAGTATTTTAATTATGTTTAAAATTCTGTACCTAGAAAATAGGCATATCTCAAATTTATCCCCGAATAATCTGATATGCCATTGTGCAGTTGTTTGAGTATTTCTTTGGGCCAGTTCAGTAATTCAGTTGTACACATGTTCAAAAACTGATCATTGAAGATGTATTTGAATTACCTTAGTACATAGACAATCTGCTTTTAGGCCCATTCAGTCAATTAAGTCTTTTCAATATTATAATTTTAATCAAAATGTAGTAATTTTTTATTAGCCTAAAATGACTTTTAACCATACTGTTTAATGTAATAGCTAAAGAAATTTTTCTAAGAAATGATATCAGTATATTTTACTTATTTTAAGTAAGTTTTACTTCAAATACTAACTTTACATCCTTGGAATTTTTAAACCCACGATCCTTATAAAATGTGTTTTCATTTCTCTTTTTTAGATAAAAATTATTCAAATTAGAACTTTTAAATTTTTGAGGAATTATTGGCTGTTCCTTGCTCTACATTTCATATCATGGTCAGGGGTGATTGTATCTTTTCCTCAGCACTGAAATGCGTAAGATCTTTTCTTCAAAACAGTGATTTATGTTGCTTAAGTGCTATATTTATTTCCTAGTATGGATCCTTTTCTTAGTTCTACAGATTAAAAAAAAAAGGGTGCATTTATGTATAATGTAAAGAAATGACCTTTCTTACACATAAGCATTTTGTAAAGGTATGTAGCATATGGATGGATTCCAAGACTTAACCTACATAGATTTTGTACTTTTAAATAAAGATAAATTTTATGAAATATTATGTTGTTATCCTAACTATACTAATAAAGTATACCTAAATTTTAGTGCCTCAGATGTAATAATGAGTGAAAATTTTGAGTAAAACAGTTGTGTGAAGAATATGCATTGCTTGCAATTGAATAAAAATGAATAGATTAATATCAATATTTCAGATTTCTGGTCATTTATCTGTCTACTTACATGGGCTCAAACTTTCAAAAGCTCTGAGAACAATCCTGTGTGCATATAAATTTTTGTAAACAATCAACTTAATTATGGAAATAGGATGTTCATTTTCAGAAAGAATTTGCACTTGACTTTGATTCCATTTCTAAAGCCACTCCAATGTACTTATCGAGTACAGCTGGAAAATAGATTTGAGTCCAAAACACCCAAGTGAAAATTGAATTAGGGATTATGTATTCAATTGTAAGTTACTTATGCTTCAAGGTAAGCTAACACTTTGAATTAATTTGTTTCTGAGGTTTTTAGAAAGCAAATCCCTCATATGCAAATATTCAGCATTTGAATCCAACTAATTTGCACTCAAAGTTGACCCTCTTAATACATAGAAATTCAAGCTCATAGAGTTACATTTTTATGTTTAGGAACAAGAATAAATATACATAGATCACTAATTTAATACCTAAAAAGAAGTAGAACAACATATTGCATTATTTTCCATTATCAAACAGGCTGTTCAGAGAATTCAGTTATTCACAAAATATCTGTAGCCACCTCAATGTATTCTATAAAATGTGGCTAGGGGCTACAAACACATAATCTTTGTCTGGGAACAATGATAATATAAAATATAGACTGAACACAGATCAGTATCTATGTAAAATTCTAAAATTTTGGTGAAGAAAAATTTCAGAAATTTTTCCCCTTTTATGCTTCTTGCAAGGGAGGTACATCTAAGAATAGATTACTTAATATTCTCTTAATTGAATACATATGTACCCATAAGCAAAACACCCAGAGAATATTATGCTTAAAATTTATTCATTTACACTAGAGATTAACCCTAAGGCCTTGCCCACGTTAGCTACAAAACAAACTATATTCCCAACCCTCTTTTTCTTTTTCTCTTTTTTATATTTAATTTAAATTTTGAGACAGTCTCTATCCAAGTTGTCCAGATTGGACCTGAGCTCACTACACAGCCCTTGAACATCTACCTACCACAATTCCAGAGAAGGTAGATTTTCATTTCTGTGCAGAACATCACTTCCTTAAAGTCATTTAATGTTCTCATTTAACAAGATGTTATAAGTACCAGTTTCACATCTAATTATTTTTAACTAGATCATTTAAAAGTAGTAATACTCAGGGTTGGGGATTTAGCTCAGTGGTAGAGCGCTTGCCTAGCAAATGCAAGGCCCTGGGTTCGGTCCTCAGCTCTGGAAAAAAAAAAAGTAGTAATACTCTGTCTTGTCATTAAACTATGACAGACAGTCTGTAGTCATTGAGTTATTATTCTGAATAACTCATGTTGCCAATGTATAACTTTTTCATGAAGTTCTCCTTAACTTATATAAGCATTATTTTGTGGTGGGTATTGTGTTCCCTGAAATATTCTGTGTTCCCCGAAATAAACATATCTGGGGTCAGAGAACAGACAGCCACTAGAACAAAGCCAAAAATGGTGGCTAGAAAATGGGAAGAGTAAGCCATAGCAGAAGTTGGGCAGTGGTGGTACACACCTTTAATCCAAGCACTTGGGAGGCAGAGCCAGGTGGATCTCTGAGTTCAAGCCCACTTTAGAAACAGCTAAGCATGGTGACCCACACCTTTAATCCCAGAAACCCAACCTTTAATCCCAAGGAGTGAGGGCAGAAAGAGAAAAGTATATAAGGCGTGAGGACCAGGAATTAAGGGAGACAAAAGCATGTAGTTAGTTAAGCATTTGGTTGGTTAAGCGTTCAGGCTTTGGAGCAACACAGTTCAGCTGAGAGCCATTTGGATAAGGACTCAGAAGCTTCCAGCCTGAGGAAAAAGGATCACCTGAGGAACTAGCAAGGTGAGACAGCTGTGGCTTGTTCTGTGTCTCTGATCTTCCAGCATTCACTCCAATAACTGGCCTCAGGTTTGATTTCATTAACAAGTACCTTTTAAGATTCCTACTACATTATTTGATTATATAAATTTGCCTTTGTTCAGACATAATCATAATACCTCACAGTGAACTTGAAAATCTTGAAGGTACATGACAAGAAGACAAAAGGTCAGCAGATGAAATTACTCTGTGTTTGAATGTGAAAGCCAGAGCCAATCACTGTATTCACAGTCCAGCTGAGTGCCAGCGGTGGAACTATCTGGAGGTCAACTTTTGAAGGAAATCTTAGGGAGAAACAACTCTGTACAGATGATTTGAAAAAGATGCTGACTTGATGTACTCAATGTTTGACTTTTCCAAGAACATAAAACACCAGAATTGCATGCGAAGAAATAGGATTTGTCTCTGCTGTATCTATAAATGGCTGGCTGGTAGCCAGAGGCAATCTTACTGTGAAAATAAATTAAGGAACAGTAAATACAACTTTGTAAGTTGGTAAAGGAAGAAAAAGAATTAAAAGGCTAATGTAAAAACAAGTAGGAGGGGGAAAGAAAACAGAATTGGTACAAACAAATGAATAATGTACCTGAAATGTTGGCAATACTATTGCCTTTCACTGATTTGAACTCTAATAAAAGGATGTCTATCATTTCATAGGTGCTCACATAAATAGAAGAAGGAACACAAGATTTAAAAAGAAAAGATGAGAGACCTGGATTGGAGTCTGTTTGGTTTCATATTATGTCACTGTCCTTATTATATGTATAACAATATTTGGACAAAAAGAAAGCTATCATAGGTCAAATGTTCATGTTCTTTCAAATACATATACTTAAATATAATCCTCAATGTGATGATATCTGTGTAGGTTATTTGGAATAGGTATAATGTCATGAGAATTTATAAAACAAGTGTCACATAGTCCTCATACTCATCTCAAGCTACAAGAAAGAAGAAAGTCATTAGAACATTGTCATATCACTACTGTAATCTACTCCTCTTCTCCCACTAAATTAGTCCCACCACTCAACTCTAATATCCTAAGATTCTTGGTTTCCTACACATTCTTATGGTACATGGAAACAAAATAGAAAGCTGAACTTAGGACACATATGAGAGAGAACACATAGTGATCATCTTCCTGGGTTTGAGTTGCCTCACTAGGTATAATTTCTTTCCAGTTTCATTGATTTACCTTCACATTTTATAATTTTATTTTTCTTTATAGCTGAGTAAATTCCCATTGTGTATTTGTAACAAATTTTCATCAATCTAAATTGACTCTATATCTTAGTTATTGTGAATAAAAAGGCAACGAAGAGGTATTTAAAATTTTTTTGCAGTATGGTCCAGAGTCCTTTGGTTACATTCTCAGAAGTGGTATAGATTGGTTGCTTCATTTCTAGTATTTTGAGGAACCTCTATACTTATGTCTAAGCTGGTTTATCACATTATTTTATGCTCCTACTGGAAATCTTGAAGGGTTCGCCTTTCTCAACATTCTCACCAGCATTTGTCTTTTGTATTGTTGACTGGAGTAAGATGGAATTTTAGAGTACTTTTAGCCTCCATTATTCTGGTGGCTAGAGATACAGAACACATTTTTACATGTTTCCTACACATTTGCATTTCTTCTTATTATAATTCTTTATTTATGTAGCTTATTAATTAGATCACCAACTATCTTGGTGTTAAGGTGTCTCAGTTCTTTTTATTTTCTAGAGACTAATTCTCTACCAGTGATATAGCTAGAAAATAATTTTGTTCTTTTCATGAACTACTTTCTACAATTGACTCTTTGCTTTTATGGACAGAAGCTTTATAATTTCTTCAGATTCCATTTGTATATTGTTGGTTTTATTTACTCCTCTGCTGAAGTCTTATTTTGAAATATTCTATTTGTGTTTATATATTGAATCACACCCTCAATTTTCTTTATCTTTTAGTATATTCATAGTACTAAGTCATGTATTGAAGCCCTTAATCCATTTAGACTTCAGTTCTGTACAAGTTGTTGAATGTGGATATAATTTCATTCTTCTACACAATTGGTGGCCATGCTTCCCATCACATTTGCTGAACATCCAATGTATAGGTCTGATGTCTTTGTCAAATTTAGTATCTATATTTGTGTGTATTTATTCCTGGGTCCTCATCTCTGTTCCACAAATATGTGTTTTGTGACAGTGACACTCTGTTTCTATTTTTATGGACTTGTGGCATAACTTGAAATCAGGTGTGGTAAAACCTACTACAGCTTATGTTTTGTTTAGGTTTGCTTTTGTCATATTGGCATTGTTTTTGTAACATATAAATTTTAAGATTCATAAAATTGTTATCTGGAAGAATGGCCCTGAAAATTTAATGGGGATGAGTTAAATCTAGAGATTGTTTTTATTAGGAAATCAATTTTGAGAAAATTAATTCTTCTGATTCATGACCATGGACATTCTTTCCATCTTCACATGTCTTCATCATTATTTTTCTTCAAAGTCTTAGATTTTATTGTAGAGAGGTTAATGTTTCCTTGTTAAACTGTACTGTCTAGGATTTTGTTTTTGTTGTATGGCTATTCTGGATGAAAATTATTGTCTGACTCCTTTCCTATTATGTTTATACTTGTTATATAACATGGCTAAATATTTTGAAGTAATCATTTTATGTTGTACCATTTTGGAGAATGTACTCATCAGCTCTAAGCATTTTTGGTAGTATCTTTAGTCTCTTTAAATATGGAATCACATCATCTATGAAAAGTGATTCTGTGATTTCTACTTTCCCTAGTCTATCCCTTTTATTTCCATATTCTATTTAGTTAGTTAACACATTAAGTACCTTACTGAAACATCAAGAGTAGATGATTTTGTCTAATTCCTGATATTAATTGGGATTATTTGATTTTTTTGTTTAACATGATATTGGCTACATGTTTATCAATAAGGCTTTTGTTAGGGGAAGGTATGATCCTCAGCTGTAGCTTCTCTATGATTTTTATCCTGAAAGATTATTGATGGTCAATATTGAGAAGATTTTGTGATTCCTGTCTTTGAGTATAATTATGTGATGCAATATAGTCATTGATTTGTGAACATTGAGTCATCTGTGCATCTCTGGAATTAAGCTAATATAATTACAATGATTATTGTTTTTTTATGTTCCTCTAATTGGTTTATCAATACTTTTTTGAGATTGTCTGCACTTATTTTCATCATGGAAATTATTAAATAATCTTCCTTTCTGAAAACTTGAGAACAAATTGGGGAAAATATAAATGATAGAAGATATTTAGAATGGATTTCAAATATGCTTCTAGAAATACAGACTCATATTCAAGTAACTTTAATATGCTAAATTGATTCTTTGTCATGAGGTCATTAAATAAGGACTTCTACATGTGTCATTAAAACAACAAGTTATATCAACTTGATTAATTATGATTTATGTAATAATTATACCATTAAAATGGTAATCTTACAAATAGAACAGAAATTATGACCATATCAAATACAGTTTAACAAGGAAAAATTGCTAAATGAAATATCCATTTCCATAAGTGCATTCTTTGAATCTCCCTCAAAATGTTGAAATCCTTGCAAAAGCATCGTAATAATATTTGTTAAGATTTAGGCTAAAATCCTTCTTGTGTTACAGATAGTAAGGGAAAGTCTAAGTAGTATAGCAGTTCAGCTTCTAATGACCTTCCTGAACAAAGCAAGCATCTTTATCCTGAGCTTATGTTGCTCATGTTCTGAAATGGCTGCCGTAGAAATGACTCAACAACTAATATCAGGATTATGCAGTTGACCAACAGTTTTCCTTAGATATTCATGGCTTTTGTTCCAGAATATTTCCATTTGCTCTTGGTATGACATTGACGAGTAGAAAAGAAAATGCAGCTTTCTAACTGAAATGAATATTGTAAACATGTAAACAAACATTATCATGAGAGTATATCAGAAATAGACAATGCAGCACGTGTTTGCCTTCCATTGCATATGGTAGCAACAGTCTGTGCAGCTGCTCTAAACAGAATTAGCCAACAGAAAATTCACTTAGGATACTCTGAGCTTCTGGTTGCAGATGCTATTTAATTGATCAACATACAGGCTTCTTTGTATACATTTTTATGGGAAGTAATCCTTATACATTGTTGAGTGACAAATAGTGAAATCATAGATAATAAAAATTATCTAAATATACATCATTCAACACAAATATCTCTGTCATAAGGGATCTCAAAGCCTTATTATACTTAGGATATTGTGCTGGATAATTTTATTTAAAGTGACACAAGCTAAAGTTATTTGGAAGGAGGAAACCTCAATTAAGAAAAGGCCTCCATAAACTCAGGGTGAAGACAAGCCTTATGACATTTTCTTAATTAATGATTGATGTGGAGGGTCCAGATCATACTGAATGGTTCCATCCCTGTGCTGGTGGTCCTATATTCTGTAAGAATGCAGGCTGAGCAAACCACAGAAAGCAAGCCAGAAAGCAGCATTCCTCCATGGCCTCGGCATAAGCTCTTGTTTCCAGGTTCCTGTGAGTTTTTGTCCTAACATACTTAGATATGATAAATGATAGAAAAGCATAAGTCAAATAAACCCTTTTCTGCACAGTTGCTTTGGTCATGGTGTTTCATCACAGCAATAGTTACCCTAAGACTAATATTAAAGAGATAATTACTGATATCCCTGTGGGATTTGAAAACAACCAAATACACATATATATTTAAGAACATATACACACATACAAACATGTACAGTAAATGAGTGGATGAATGTTAAAAATTTGACTCAGTATGACAGTGGAAATGAAGAGGACACTAATACATTTTTGCCTCATTTAGGAACATGCACTCTGAAAGGCCTGCTATTTTTTGCAGCTGTCCTTGTTTCTAACAATGACATTTAAAAAAAATCTGCAAACTGGCTTTCAGTATATAATTGAATTTTAGTAAGTAGCATATTCATAAATAATAATAAATAACATTACTTACAAATAAATTTAAGGAAAACTAATAAAAGGGATATAAATAAGGAAGTTGTCAAAATGTGCTTTTGCTAATAATAACTTTACCCATAATATACCCTAAAGGCTCTATCAGAAAATATTAGAGCAGTATAACATTTTTAGCAAGTGATATAATACACACACACACACACACACACACACACACACACACATACATACACACACACACACATCATACACACATACACACAGGCATTGAGGCATAAATATGCATAAACACACATACAGACAAATACACATACATGCACATAAACACACATACACCTACATTCACATACATACACATACACCCATATATACACAACTTCATAGTAGATACACACTTGAATACATAAACACAAACACACACACTCATACAGGGTCATACGCATGTACATTCCCACAGACACATATAAAAATGCACATACACACATCTTTCCTATATACCAATGAGAAATAAATTCAGAAAATAATTCCATTTACAGTAGCTTAAAAAATAGCTAGAAATAAACCTAACCAAGGAATCAGAAGGCCCGTATAATAAATGCTATGAAAGGGACATTGAGAAGACAGCAGAGGGTAGAATGGTAGACCTATCTTGCTCATCGACTCAGAGAATTAGTATTGTGAAAATGATCATTCTACAAAAAGAAATCTTAAGATGCCATGAAGGACATTTGAAATCTCTCTACTATTCTTCACAAAAATAGAATATAATCTTACATTTTATATGAAAGCCAAAGCAACCTGAGTAAACAAAAGCAACTTTGAACAACAACAACCAAAAATACTCTATGCATTGTCATCTGTGTGTGCACATTATACTACAAACCCATAATAACAAAACCCAGCATGGTACTAATGCAAACTAGGCATGTATATCAGTAGATGAAAGACTCGGAAATAACTCCATATTAAAAATAGCACTGTGATTTCAAAAAAAAGTGGCTAAACACACACACTAGAGAAAAAAACTTCAATGTATGGTTATTATAAAGCTGTAGATATCTATAGGTAGAATAATGAAATTAGATCTGTATGTCTCTCCTTAATACACACAGAGAGAACAAAACAAAATACAAAATAAAATTGAAAAAATACAAAAACAGTAAAAGAAAAACTAAAATGGATCTGTGATGTCAATGTAAGACCAGACTTTCTGAAATTAAAAGAAGGAAAGTAGAAATATTATTGCAGGAAAGCTTTGAAAAAGAAGAACGACCAACCACAAACTTCCCCAAATGTAGAGCCTGCCTGTAAAGGTGTATCAACTGGTATACTCGTGGAATGAAAGTCCTGGCACTAACCAACCACTTTAGGATTGGATTTTGAGGCTCTTCCACAAGAGGCAGTATATACCTTGCATCACAGAACTGCTAAACTGCTCATGGTGAGGGAGGTCATAGCCCCATATGAGACTCGACTATGAATATTATGGCAATTGGAAATGCATTTAAACTGCCTGTGACATATGTTTCTTTGTACCCATAGACTAGTGCAGCTCTCAGCGATGATTAGAGGAGCTTCTTTCAGCATGGTGTTAAAAATCGGCCAATTTGCTGAGAATAAGTGATTGCTGAGTGCCTAGTCACTAACACCACATTTATTGAACACTGTGTGAGAATGAGGAAATCTAACAAAAAGGAGACTGAAAGGACTTTCAGAGCCAAAGGACAGGGAAGATGCTATGGGGCATTGTCAATTTGATTGACAAGATTGCTGCAATCTTTAACACAAAGTATCTCTGACTGCTGGCATGCATCATAAAGAAAAATAGTAAAAGGACATAAGGACATATTGTCAGGAGTGAGCTATCTGGAAAGAAAAAGAAGGTGCCCAGAGTAGCTGAAGGATGGTAGGGGACAGTCTGAAATAAATACCATCAATAGTACATTGCATACAAGAGCGACACAGTCAAGAAAACATAAAAGTAGTGACCTTTAAATATTAGTTTCTTTGAGTTTATTCCTAGAATACATTATTACTTTTTTTTCAATCTTTTGAGATTCAAACCCAGGGCCCTGATGTGAGCTATGTAGATACTCTATTGCTAAGTTGTTTCTCGAACTCCAAGTTTGCATTCTTAAATAAAATTACACAGGATATATTCTTTGATATGTTCATATTTAGAAATTCAAATTAATTGCCTTGAGAGCCTATAGATTAATATCAGGTATGGATTATCATTTTGGTGTGGGGGAAGTATTTCCCAAATGCAATTTTTGTATTTTAATCAAATTCCTCTTTCCATATTCTACATTTGATTGACAGTTTCCCAGATTTGCAGCTTCAAAGTTATAGCAACCACACGAACATGCTTTGCAGGTTTTCACTAGTTCATCATTCTGCCTAATACTCTGTTTCTCTGACAGCTTGCTGAAATTGCTTTCTATCATTATATGCATGCTTGGTGCATGAGAGGGAGACGTTTGGTGACAGGACAGAAAAATCTCTGTCAATTACTTCTGCCTGTTGTGTTTCTAACACTTGCATGCAATACTTTATCTAGGTCCATTGAAAAGCTGCTGCTTTTCACTGTGTCATTTGACTTCTACATTTTTGATTCCTTGGAATCAAAAATGATGGTGGTCAGCATTACAGCAGTGGTACACTATTGTACCGAAGATTACAACAATCCATTATAATTTCCTACATCTATCTTCTCAATCTTATTCACATCCAATCAACCTTGTAAACCTAAATTATTTTAACATTTAAGTATTTATTGGTTATAACCTCAAAGGGTCTTTCCTTATATTGTAAGCATGAAAAGACTTAAAAGTTAGAATCTGTGATGCCAGCACCAAGAGACTTTGAATGTCTAAATCTCTTAACTTCTCTCATGATCCCTAATGCTTTATAGTGCTTTTAAGATGCCCTCAAATGGTTGATCTGGAATTAGGTGAATCCTGTAGTTAAGCCAACCTGTGAAAGCCAATGGGAGAGGAAATTGAAGGTCTTTCAGATTAAAAGTTCAAATTGTGATGATTGTACCTTTTAGCCTCCACACTGGCTTTTACCTTGATCTCTGTAAGCCTGTTCAGTTCATCATATTGAAAAGATTATGACATTTCCTAAATCACCTGGGGGGAGTATTCCATTTCAATTCAATGTCTGAGTCATTCCCTGGGCCACCAGTACTGCCCTGCTGTGTTCAGTCTTTAATGTGGAAGTAATTCTTATGTTTATAAAGTTTGGTGGCTTTTTAAATCTCACAAGGAAACCTTGGACTTTAATGTGAAAAAAATGGAAAGAAATTATTCACTATACTTCAACTGTCCTAACAGGAAAAGGCTTATCCAAAATATGGAATTACGAGTCACAGACACTTAAAGCATCACTGAAAAAAATTCAATCAAATCAAATAGGTCATTTATGTTTGTGATTTTTTAATTGAAAACAGAAATTAAGTAGAAATTTTTAGTTTTTACAAATAATATTGTCATAATTTTAAAACAGTTCTTACAAAAAAATAAAAGCCATATCTGAGGTGAGAGGTATGAATATCAGTGAAATAAAACATGGTTTAATTAATTTCTCTGCTTCTAATTCTGTTCTTATACATACATATTAAGTATAATCAATAACATGTGTACAACCCTATGAATTCTAATGTGGTTGCAATACTCCTAAAATGACTTTTAATAATACTTCATATATAAATACTAATTTTACTTCATAATTTGGTCATGTTTTGCTTGTATATATGTGTGTCACATGTATGCCATGGCACACGTGAAGGTCACTGGACAATTCTTAGAGTTAACTCTTCTATTATATATTAAGAATTTCGGCATTGAACTCAGGTCCTCATGTTTGGCAGCATGTACTTCCTCTATACCCACTGAGTAGTCTTACTGGGTCTAAGTAATAATTTTATTTTGTAACAACAGTGTGCTTTTTCATTTAAAATAATAATCTAACTCCCATCTGGACCAGAGGTGAGTGCCTGGGGTTATAGCCAGAGAGGCAACTGCCCCTGAGTCCCACCTCTGGACTTAGGTCATCCCAGGAGGACCTGCCTAACTTGTCCCCAGTTTCCAGCCAATTGGCAGGCCCTGTGGGAAGGCTCCCCCTTTCCAAGACTGCAGGTGACACTGCAGTCTCCACACCCTGTCCCCACACCCATTTGCCCAAGACTCCAGGCACTTCCAGAGACTCAGAGACCCACCCCCAGTGTCTATTCACCCCAGAACTCCCATCTGGACCAGAGGTGAGTGACTGGGGTTATAGCCAGGGAGGCAACTGCCCCTGGGTCCCACTGCTGGACACAGCCCATCCCAGGAGGACCTGACCAACTTGGCCCCAGTTTCCGGCCAATCGGCGAGCCCTGCGGGAAAGCTCCTATTTTCCAAGACTGCAGACAGACACTGCAGTCTCCACACCCTGCCCCCACACCCGTCTGCTGGAGACCCCCAGCCACTTCCTGAGAATCAAAGATCAGCCCCCAGCTTCCATCTTGCCCTGGAACTCCCATCTAGACCAGAGACCAGAGGAACTCCCATGTGGACAAGAGAAGCTCCCATCTGGACAAAATAAGGAGACCAAAGGGACTTCCTGAGACTCAGAGTCCAGCCCCCCAGCTCCTATCCAGCCAGCACTCTCATCTGGACCAGCACTCCCACCTGGCCCAGAGCTTCCATTGGGACCAGAGATAGGCTCCCAAAATCTGTCAGCTCTCTCTGGACCAAGTACACTGATAAGACCAAGAAGAACCCAAGAGAAGATGGGCAGACGTCAAGGCAGAAGTACATACAACAAAATAAAGAGCAATACAGCATTACCAGAACCGAGACCTTCTCCAACAGCTAAACCTCAACATCATGGAATGGAAGAAGAACAAAACAACCTTATAAGTAACATCATGAAGAGGCTAGAGCCTTATATAGAAGAAAACAAAAATAAAGTAGAGGAACAGACAAGCAAAAAATGGGAAGAATGCTATAAAAAAACTAGAGGAAAGGACAATTAAAGCAGAAGAAAACAATAAGTCCTTGAAAGAAAATCATGAAAAAGCAAGGGAGACAATCCAAGATCTGAAGAGGGAAATAGAAAAAAAAAATGAAGAAGACAGAAGGAATGCTGGAAATAGAAAATCTGAGTAAACAAACAGGAACTTCAGATGCAAGTATAACCAACAGAATGCAAGAGATGGAAGAGAGGATCTCTGGTGTTGAAGATACGGTAGAAGAAATAGATTCATCAGTCAAAGTAAACACTATAACCAACAAAATCATGAACCAAAATGTCCAAGAAATTTGGGACACAATGAAAAGACCAAACCTACGAATAATAGGCTTAGAGAAAGGAGAAAATTAACAACTCAAAGGCACAGAAAATATATTTAACAAGATCATAGAAGAAAACTTTCCCAACTTAAAGAAGGAAATGCCTATGAAGATACAAGAAGCCTAAGGACACCAAACAGACTAGACCTCCAAAAAAAGTCCCCTCGCCACACAATAAGTAAACAACTAAATGTACAGAATAAAGAAAGAATATTAAGGGCAACAAAGGATAAAGGCCAAGTGACTTATAAAGGCAAACCCATCAGAATAACACCCCATTTCTCAATGGAGACTATGAAAGCCAGAAGGACCTGGACAGATAGAATGCAGACACTAAGAGACCATGCATGCCAGCTTAGACTAATATACCCAGCAAAACTTTCAATCATCATAGATGGAGTGAACAAGACCTTCCAAGACAAAATCAGATTTAAACTATACTTATCCACAAACCCAGCCCTACAGAAAGCACTAGAAGGAAATTCCAACTTAAGGAAGGCAGATACACCCATGAAAACACAGGCAATAGATAACACCATAGCAGTAAACCACAAAGAAGAGAAGCACACACACACTACCACCAAAAAATAAAGATAACAACAGGAACGAACAATCACTGGTCATTAATATCCCTTAATATCAATGGACTTAATTCACCTATAAAAAGACACAGACTAACAGAATGGATAACAAAAACAGGACCTGTCTTTCTGCTGCATACAAGAAACACACCTCATATTCAAAGACTGACACCCCCTAAGAATAATAGTCTGGGAAAAGACTTTCCAATCAAATGGTCTTAAGAAGCAAGCTGGTGTAGCCATCCTAATATCCAGCAAAATAGACTTCAAACTAAAATCAATCAAAAGAGATGATGAAGGATATTACATATTCATCACAGGAAAGATCCACCAAGATGAAGTATCAATTTTGAACACTTATGCCCCAAACACAAGGGCGCCCACATATGTAAAAGAAACATTACTAAAGCTTAAATCACATATAAAACCCCACACATTAATAGTGGGAGACTTCAACACCCCACTTGCACTTCTAGACAGATAGGCCAAATTGAAACTTAACAGAGACATAATGGACTTAACTGATGTTATGGCTCAAATGGACTTAAGTGATATCTACAGAACATTCCACCCAAACAAAAAAGAATATACCTTCTTCTCAGCACCCCATGGATCCTTCTCTGAAATCGACCAAATACTTGGCCACAAAGCAAATCTCAACAGATACAAAACAATTGGAATAACCTCCTGTGTTCTATCAGACCACCATGGTTTAAAGTTAGATTTCAACAACAGAAAAAACTACAGAAATCCTACAATCTTATGGAAACTGAATAATGCTCAACTGAATCACCAATGGGTTAAGGAAGAAATAAAGAAAGAAATTAAAGACTTCCTAGAGATCAATGAAAATGAACACATCACAGAGCCAAACTTATGGGATACTATGAAAGCAGTGCTAAGAGGGAAATTCATAGCACTGAATGCCCACGTAAAGACGCTGGAGAAATCTCACACTAGTGACTTGACAGCACACATGAAAGCCCTTAAACAGGAAGAAGCAAAGTCTCCCAGGAGGAACAGACGCCAGGAAATTATCAAATTGAGAGCTGAAATCAATAAAATAGAAATAAAGAGAAAAATAGAAAGGATTACTGAAACAAAGAGTTGGTACTTTGAGAAGATCAACAAGATAGACAAGCCCTTATCCAAACTAAGCAAAAGACAGAGAGAGCATCCAAATTAACAAAATCAGAAATGAAAAGGGGGACATAACAACAGACAATGAGGAAATCCAGAGAATCATCAGGTCATACTTCAAAAACCTCTCTTCCACAAAACTGGAAAATCTAATAGAAATGGATAATTTTCTGGATAGGTACCACATATCTAAGTTAAATCAAGACCAGATAAACCATTTAAATAATCCAGTAACCCCTAAGGAAACAGAATCAGTCATTAAAAGTTTCCCAACCAAGAAACAAGCCCTGGACCAAATGGTTTCACTGTAGAACTCTACCAGATCTTCAAAGAAGACTTCATACCAATACTCTTTAAATAGTTCCACACAAGAGAAGCAGAAGGTATATTAGCAAACTCCTTCTATGAGGCTACAATTACCCTGATTCCTAAACCAAACAAAGATGCAACAAAGAAAGAGAACTACAGACTGATCTCCCTCATGAACATTGAGGCAAAAATACTCAATAAAATTCTGGCGAACAGACTCTAAGAACACATCAAAACAATTATCCACCATGATGAAGTAGGCTTCATCCCAGGGATGCAAGGGTGGTTCAACATATGAAAGTCCGTCAATGTAATACACCATATAAACAAACTCAAAGAAAAAAACCACATGATCATCTTACTAGATGCAGAAAAGGCATTTGACAAAATCCAACACCCCTTCATGATAAAGGTCTTGGAATGATCAGGAATACAGGGAACATACCTAAACATAATAAAGGCAATCTACAGAAAGCCAACAGCCAACATCAAATTAAATGGAGAGAAACTCAAAGCAATACCACTAAAATCAAAACAAGTCAAGGTAGTTCACTCTATCCATACTTTTTCAATGTAGTACTTGAAGTTCTAGCCAGAGCTATAAGACAAAAAACAGAGATTAAGGGGATACAAATTGGAAAGGAAGAAGTCAAGCTCTCCCTATTTGCAGATGACATGATAGTATACATGAGTGACCCCAAAAAATCAACCAAGGAACTGATACAGCTATTAAAAACCTTCAGTAACATAGCAGAATACAAGATAACTCAAAAAAAAAATCAGTAGCCCTCCTATATACAATAGACAAACAGGCTGAGAAGGAAATCAGAGATACATCACCCTTTACAATAGCCACAAATGATATAAAATACCTTGGGGTTACTCTAACTAAGCATGTGAAGGACCTATACGACAAGAACTTTAAGTCCCTGAAAAACAAAATGTAAGAAGATGTCAGAAAATGGAAAATCTCCCGTGCTCATGGATAGGTAGGATTAACATAATAAAAATGGCAATCTTACCAAAAGGAATCTACAGATTCAACACAATCCCCATCAAACCACCAACACAATTCTTCACAGACCTCGAAAGAATAATACTCAACTTCATATGGAAAAACAAAAAACCCTGGATAGCCAAAAGAATCCTAAACAATAAAATAACCTCTGGAGGCATCACTATCCCTGACCTCAAGATCTACTATAGAGCTACAATAATAAAAACAGCTTGGTACTTTCATAAAAACCGACATATGGACCAATGGAATCAAACTGAAGACCCTGACATTAACCCACATACGTGGGAACATAAAATTTTTGACAAAAAAGCGAAAAATGTACAATGGAAAAAAGAATGCATCTTCAACAAATGGTGCTGGAATAACTGGATGTCAATGTGTAGAAGGCTGCAAATAGATCCATATCTGTCACCGTGCACAAAACTTAAGTCCAAGTGGATAAAAGGCCTCAACATAAATCCAGTTACTCTGAACCTAATAGAAGAGAAAGTAGGAAGTACTCTTGAATGCATTGGCACCGGAGATCACTTTCTAAATATAACACCAGTAGCATAGACAGTGAGAGAAACAATCAATAATGGGACCCGATGAAACTGCGAAGCTTAAGTAAAGCAAAGGACAAGGTCAACAAGACAAAGCGGCAGCCTACACAATGGGAAAAGGTCTTCACCAACCCCACATCTGACAGAGGGCTGGTATCCAGAATATATAAAGAACTCAAGAAATTACACATCAAAATGCCCAACAGTCCAATTAAGAAATGGGCTATAGAACTAAACAGAGAATTCTCCACAGAGGAAGTTCAAATGGCTGAAAGGCATTTAAGGAAATGCTCAATATCCCTAATTATTTGGGAAATGTAAATCAAAACGACTCTGAGATACCACCTTACACCTGTCAGAATGGCTAAGATCAAAAACACGGAAGACAGCTTATGCTGGAGAGGATGTGGAGCAAAGGGAACTCTCCTCTACTCCTGGTGGGAATGCAAGCTTGTACAGCCACTTTGGAAATCAATATGGTGCTTCCTTAGAAAATTGGGAATCCATTTCCCCTAAGACCCAACTCTAGCACTCTTGGCCATATACCCAAGGAATGCTTAATCATACCACAAGGGCATTTGCTCAGCTATGTTCATATCAGCATTGTTTGTAGTAGCCAGAACCTAGAAACAACCTAGATGCCCTTCAACTGAAGAATGGAGAAAGAAAATATGGTACATATACACAATGGAGTACTACTCAGCAGAGAAAAACAATGACATCATGATGTTTGCAGGCAAATGGATGGATCTAGAAAAAATCATCCTGAGTGAGGTAACACAGAATCAGATGTACAAACATTGTATGTACTCACTCGTAGGAGGATACTAGATGTAAAACAAAGATGACTATACTGCTACACAACTCCAGGGAGGCTACCTAGAAAATGGGACCCTAGGAAAGACACAGGGATCACCCAGTGACAGACAAATGGATGAGATCTACATGAACAACCTGGATGACAGTGGGAGTAGTGAAGGGCAATGTTCGAGGGAAAGAAGCTTAGGGGAGCAGGAGATCCCAGCTGGATCAAGAACAGAAAGGGAGAACAAGGAATAACAGACCATGATAAATGTAGACCACATGAGAACAGGAATAGGCAGAGTGCTGGAGGGGTCCCCAGAAATCCACAATGATATATCCTCTGTAGACTGCTGGCAATGGTGGAGAAAAAGCCTGATCTGACCTAGTCTGTTGATCAGATGACTAAACACCTTAACAGTCATCTTGGAACTCTCATTCAATAACTGATGGAAGTGGATGCAGAGATCCTCAACCAGGCCCCAGGTGGAGCTCCAGGTGTCCAACTGTCAAGAAAGAGGAGGGACTGTAAGAGCATGAATGGTTGAATTCAAGATTGCAAAAAGCACAGGGACAAATAGCCAATCGAATGGAAGTACATGAATTATGAACCAATGGTTCTGGAGCCCCCAACTAGATCCGGCCCTCTGGATAAGTGAGACAATTGAATAGCTTGCTCTGTTTGGGAGGCACCCAGTCTGTGGGACCAGGACCTGTCCTTATTGCATGAGCTGGCTGTTTGGAACCTTGGGCTTACACAGGGACACATGCTCAGCCTGGAAGGAGGGGACAGGACCTGCTTGTACTGAATCCACCAGGTTTAAATGAATCCCCAGGGGTTTCTTGGTCCTGGAGGACATGGGAATGGAATGGAGGGTCTAGGGGGAATGTGAGGTTGGGGGCAGTAGTGGGGAGGACAGGGGAACCCATGGCTGATGTATAAAATTAAAACACATAATCATCATCATCATCATCATCATCATCATCATCATCATTATCTAGAGCCAGAAAATTGACTTTATTCAAAGTTTCACTTGCTACCTTCCTAAAAAATTTTTTTCCATTTATATTCTGTCTAATTTTTAATCTTGTCTGTTGCACTACATCTCTACACTGCTTTTTTTTAAAAAAAATCTTTTGACCCATACAATGTAAGTCTCTTCTATCTCTTTTAAATAGAATGTTTTCCAGAAATGACTATGATAATTAAAAAACAGAAAAAGACATTGTAAGTGATAAACATACTGAATGACATATTTTTTTCTGAATGATAGTCTTAAGATCAAGTTATATGTATAACATATGTAGTATTTATTCCACATCTTTGGAATGAGACAGCATTTGAATCATAGTCATACTTTAGAGAATAACTTTTGACAACTCTCTATTAGTCACTTTCTGTTGGAAACACTAGAAATTGTAATTGTTCTCATAATTTTAGTAGTTATATTTATCTTAATAGATAATAATAATAATTTTCAATAACAAACTTTATTGGAATCTAAAGATGATTTATTCTTTAAGTACCACTCCTGATAAAACATCATTAAGGACTTCTACATGTATTTACACAGTATCAGAAGATGGAATATGTGATGATGAGGTTTAACCTCCTCAGAAATCTGTAAATCCTTATTGGAGCAAAAATAATCACACAAACGAAGTAGAGAAGAAAATATCTTTTCTGAATGACCTCTCATTGACAGCCAAGGAGTTGGCACTATGAGGTGTGATATATACATTAATAAGTCATTAGAAATCTCCTTAGTATTGTTACCATTTGGCTGAATAGTAGGTTATTTCTTAATGCCTATCGCAAGTCTAACCATATGTTTTTGGCATGATAATGTTGCCAGGTATTAGTTTTATTAATGGGAATATATAGCTAGCAATCCATGAACCCTGCTTAATGATCAAAGGAATTTATTTGGGGGTTAACTCACAAGACAGAGTAAAGGAACTTGTCTTAGCGTCCTGGAAGGGTGATGCATATTCCAGTGTGGTTTCCTAGCAAGCTCTTCCCTGATCTTTATGAGCATCCAAAACCACGAGGTAGCAAAGAGAGAGGATGTTCATGGGAGGTCTTAAGGGTCCCCCAGTGGACACGCCCCAGGGGCATATACCTCAAGGTAATAGGCAGGTATAACAGCTACTTGCTACCTCACCAGGAGTGGTGCTTTAGGGCAAGGCTCAAACAGCCACCCACTACATTATCTTCTGGCACTGGACTTAAATCTGAAAGTAGTTGGTTAACCCTGTGATGTGTATATCACAATTGTACCAGTGGGACATTATTTTAGCTTAAAGTGGTCACAGTTGGATGTGACTGATGATTACTTTTCTTTTCTGGTAATATGCGTAGAACCTTCCAGCATCATAAAAGCCAGTGAAAATGGTGAAAAGGGATGAATCTTCTAGATAAACACTAGATTAAACTCACCATTCTCTCTGATCCAACTATACCACTATTACATGTATTTCCTAAGGATGTGGTTCTCAACCTGTGGGTCTCTATCATCAGGAAACACATATTTTTGATGTTCTTAGAAATTGAAACACTGCTCAGTAGCAAAATTTCAGTTTTGAAGAAGCAACAAAATAATTTTATGGTTTTGGGGTCACCACAACACCAGGAGCTGTCTTAAAGGGTTGTAGCATTAAAAAGCCTGAGAATCAGTGCTAAGCACCCCAGACCCTTCTTTAGAGACACCTGCTTATCTGTTAGTTGATTCTTTTCTCAAAAGAGTCAGGAAATAGAAGCAACCTATATGTCCGTCAATTAATGAATGGATATTGAAAATGTTGTGTATTTAATAATGGAATCCTATTCAGCTTAAAGAAAAATAAAATTATAAAATTTGAAAGTCAATGGGTGGAATTGGAAACAATGATTGTGACTGAGGTAAACCAGAAACAGAAATAAATATTTCACATGTTTCCTCACACATTTGGATGTTAGCTTTGAATCTTTGATAGGTGTGCTTCGTTTGGGATGCAAAAATTTACAGGAAATTGCACATGAACTATGAATAGGAGCTTTCAAAAGAGAGAAGCTAGAAAATATTGTTATAAAGGATTAAGTTGGAATAATGAAACAGGTATTATGAAACTGGAGTTGAGAAGTAAAAGTGAGCCAATAAAAAGAAATATGTGGAGGGAAACAATATCCTTTAAAAGACAAAGATGGAAATCTACTGCTGTAGAAACTTATTATATGCAGAGTTGAAATGTAGTAGCTCTATAACAGGCCACCATGTCCATACTAGACACAAGAGGCTATCACAGAAAAACCAAGTGCCATAAAGTAGTTCCTTTTTAGATCTGTGAGGTCCCACAGACCTCTGAGGTATCAAGGCTATTGCCATTGCTCTTAGTTACCCTCTAGAATTTGGAGGTATGACCCTATTAATGAAGATATTGCATAATAAAAGAAAACTGTTTTGGAATATTAGTTGAAGATGTGTTTATGCTGTGGAACATTTGTTTAACGATGCGTGTTGCATTCTTTTTTTTTTTTTTTTTTTTTTTTTTTGTTATTTCTAGACAGGGTTTCTCTGTGTAGCTTTGCACTTTTCCTGGAACTCACTTGGTAGCCCAGGCTGACCTCCAACTCCAACAGAAATCCTCCTGCTCTGCCTCCCAAGTGCTGGGACATCTATAGACTGAAAGCATTTGAATAAAAAAAAAACATACTTTAAAGAAAAACTTATGACTAAAAAGAAAAAAAAATTAGCAGTCATTTTCTGTTGCTATAACAATATAATCAGGTGATTTCATCACTGTGGAAGCTATAAGTCCAAGGTATGGTCATCCATTCAGTTAGTACCTCAGTATAAATGATAGCATACTAATGGTGAAGGAGTGTGAAAGACAGATGAAGATTATGCACATGACATGCAGTCTCACAAAGCAAGCAGCATCTCATGAGCCCTAACATTCCCCTTTCCTGGATGGTATGCCCATGAATGAATTATCTTACATTTTCACTGTCTTCTACTGACATAATATGAACCAACATTAAAGCACATAGCACTTTCAGGGTAACATAGATTTTCAAAAAATACCCCAAGTTAGCTATCTGGACATTCACTTAGTATTATTAATTCAGTATCTATTGCTTAATCTTAATAAGAATATTCTTTTAAAATAGTTTACTACTTGCAAAAGATGTGTTGTATGGTCTGTACAATATCATTTTATCTTGATTAATTTCTATTTTGCTGAAAGTGAATATAAAGAAAAGCAATCAAGTAAAAATATTAATATGAAGAAGACAAGAATAGAAAATGAATACGACATGGGACTTATGCAGGGACACTTTGCTCAGCCTGGGAGGAGGGGACTGGACTTGCCTGTACTGAATCTACAGGGTTGAGCTGAATCCCCAGGGGAGTCTTTGCCCTGGAGGAGATGGGAATGGAGGGGAGGAGCTGGGGGGAAGGCAGGGGGTGTGGGTGGGAGTGGAGAGGACAGGGGAATCCATGGCTGATATGTAAAATTAAATTAAATTAGAAACTTAAAAAAAAGACATTGTGCTTGTTTAAATTCAAGCTTCCCTATAATTTTCTACAGTTGTACATACTTATTACATAAATGTAAAATAATTTTTCCCCAAATTTCTGGACTCTTCTAGTTTGACCCTAACAATCACAGGATTCCTGTAATTCTAAATTAAATGTAAGTTTATTTTAAAGGGCTTGTAAAGTATAACAACTTCTACTCTAATTACAGTGACCAGTGGAAAAGGATGAACAATTAATCTACAAAACTTAGTCTCCAATATGGGCTCAGTGATGGAAAAAAAAAACAATTTTTACTCTGCCTCATCTTTGCAACATACATTTATTCCATGATATTATTGTCATTGGATGTCTCTGAGCCATGTGATGTAAAGGGCTTTGTATATACTTAAAATCTAAGTGATCTCAAACATTAATAGCATTATTATTATAAAGGGAAGAGTTTTTCCATTGCATTGGGCAAGTTGACCACCCTTTACAAATATTTCAAGGTACCTTTCCCTGCAAATCAGAAAAAAAAAATGCTCTAATTATTGGGATGGGGATATAAGCAATTCCTTGTTTCATATTCCTTATGGAAGTTCAGAAGGAAGTTTGTCAAAAATAATCCACATATTTAAGTAAATTGTCATGTGAGAGAAAAAAAGAGTGTCTTGATGTGGCAAAGTTTTTATTCTAAAGTGTTCTAAGGTGAACAGATAAATTTATTATGTTAAATAGATATTCATCGCAATTCTGATATTTTCCAGGATTACTAAAATACACTAAAACTGAAAATAGCAGTCCTTTTAAAATCTTAACATAATAGTATGTCAAAAATAATCATCTGCAGTACTTCAAAACAGTACTCAGAAACTCTTTAATATGTAATTAATTATTTTATTTAAATATTTAAATCTAATTTGGTGAAGACATATTCTCATTAATTACTTTACAAAGCTGGGTTTGGCACAAATACTGTGCAGCATATGGATAGAGACTGTGAATCTGACTCTGATGCTCTTCATAGGACACAAGGAGGTCCATGGGCTCAAAATGCCTTTTTTTTTTTTTTTTTTTTTTTTTCATTTCAACACAATTTTGTCATGGAGATATTATTGCTTGTGCAATGTCATGGCAGTATTAACATTTGTATCGATTTTTGACCATAGACATTCTCACCAAGGGATAAGGATTTTTACCATCCTCATGGACATTCTGTTAAAACCCAGTAAGTATGAAAAGACCTTGCCATGTGAAAACTTATCACCACTTGAAGACTATAGTATAGACAGCTAGAAACATACGTTCATAAGTCAGTGCTTCTTAAAATGTAATAAAAATTTACTTATATCTTCTAAACAGTGGACGGATTCTGTTCACAATACTTGATATAAAATCACATTCCTTGCTTTAAAAATCTATTTTTTCATTTCCTCTCACACATTTAATAAGAAAATAACTCTGAAGGAAAATATTAAAATTAGAGTTTCTTTACTGTATTTCTTCTTCTTTCTTTCTTTTTTTTCAGTTTTATGAGACAGAGTTCCTGTGTGTAGGTTTTGGGCCTGTCCTGGATCTCACTCTGTAGACCAGGCTGCCCTCGAACTCACTGAGATCTGCCTGGCTCTGCCTCCCAAGTGCTGGGACTAAAGATGTGCCTCCGGCCTTCAGTGTATTTCTATATTGTTTAGTTCTGCTGTTATTGTTCCTCCAAAACAGACTCTTAATTCTCATATTAAAATGGGTGTAAGATGTAAAAAATGATTCATTAGAATTTCCTTTCATTTTAATAAATTTTATAACTTTAAACAAAGAAAATTCACTATGACTTAATTATTAATTTCTTGTCACTAACTCCTATGATTTAAACCAAACTTTAATCTTTGTATAGCAATATATTTTGTCATTTTAATTTATATTGTAAATTCATAAGAAACACAGGGGGAAAATATAGTATCAGAAGCCCAATTATATGAAAGTCTAAAGTAGCTGAATTTCAAGATCAAGACTAGAATGGTCAACTCAATGAAACTTTCAATCAAAATTAAAAGTGAAAGGAGGCCTAAAAATAAAACTCAAGGTTGATCATTCACTTAGCATGCACAGAGCCGTAGAATGTATACCCACTACTGGAGATAAATAAACAAAACAGACATTTCCTGTGCATATGTGCATGCATGCATACATAAAATACACAAAACACAATTAATACATGCCTAGTTGATGTTTTAGTTAATTTGTATTGTCTGAAAGTTTTAGAAAACTTCAATAGGAAGGAAAAACTTTTTTGCCAAATAGATTAAAGGAAAATAACATAGACCTCCTATCTCAAAGAATAACAATACTAAATTCAATCACAAATGTGAAGAAAAATGAAAATTAAAAGGTTTCAAAAGTTGTAGTAAAAAAAAATTTTCCAACAGAAGGTTAAGATTATTTTTAGACTTGTATATGAGACAGTGAATCAAAATGTTAGAAAATTATGGATTTGATTAATCTAAATTAATTATAGCTTTTCAAAAGTCAATATTACAGTATTAAAATAAAGGATCAACTAATACACAATATACAGAAAATAAACATATAATAGAAACTTTGAGTAGAATATGTACCATCAATGTTCTAAGCATATAGCAAAATATAAAGAATGCAAAGAAATTCTTTAAAAGTTTCTGGGTTTTAAATGTTTTCAGAGGCAAATGAATTTATCTATTTTCTTCCTCAAATGTTGATCTACATAAAACTATAATTTACATGATATGTGCTATGTGATTTTTTTAAATGTTTTCAACACTAAATTCACACATACTTAGGCTCTAAGTTAGAATTATATTGCTAAAATCACTATTTACATCACTTAATCTTGACAATGACCATGTAAAGTATTGTATATTCTACAAATTTGGCAGATTGTGAGACACAGCTTCTAGATAATTCTCATCTACTAACCCATTAGAATATGGTGACATCAGCTTTCAAATATAATGTTAACACACACTGTTTTGCAACCTCCAAGTATATTGGATAAAAATATTGTTGATAAAAGTAAAACTCAATCATTAACTCATCAGTTTTTTAAACAATTACTCTTTTATTAATTTTAAAGGAATTTCTTATTCATTTTACACACCAACTAGATATCTCCCTCTCTTCTGTGCCCCTCGAGCTTTTCCCCCAACCCAGCCCCCATTCCCTCCCACAACAAAGTATGGCCTCCCTGGAGAGTCAGCAGAATCTGGTATGTTCAGTAGAGGCAGGTACAAGTCCCTCCCCCTGCATCAAGGCTATACAAGTTGTCCCACCATAGCTAGTGGGCTCCAAAAGGCCAGCTCATGAGTTACCACTAATTTGGTTTGGTTGTCTCTATGTGTTTCCCCATAGTGATATTGACCCCTGCCCCTTGCCCATAGAATCCCGATTTTCTCTCTTCTACTGGACTCCTGGAGCTTAGCCTGGGTCTTGGCTGTGGGTCTCTGCATCTGCGTATATCAGTTACTGGATGAAGGCTCAATGATGACAGTTGGGGTATTCACTGATCTGATTACCGGTTTGAGCCAGTTTAGGCACCGTCTCCACTATTGCTAGTAGTCTAAGCTGAAGTCATCCTTGTAGATTCCTAGGAACTTCCCCAGCACCCAGTTATTCCCTATCCCCATAATGTCTCCCTCTATCCTGGTAACTGTTTCATTGCTCTCACACTCCATCCCTATTTGTTAACACCTAAATAATTTATTCTCAGTTTCAATTTTATTGAAGTTTTTTAGTTTTCTTATGTGACATCACAATGAATTTCTTAAGTTAACTAAAGTCACTTTCTAATTGTTCTTTTAAAAGGAACCACTGAAAAAACACTGGAAAAAAGCTTCAGTAGCTGATTGATTTGGAGCACATTTAGTAAATTCTGTTACTCTTCTGAGGACTTAATGTATTCAACATATCTGTTTTAACTTAGAGGGTTAATGGATCCATTAGATATTGAGTGTTGCTAGAATTCTAAAATGGTCTTTTAATTAAAACACGGAGCCAGATATTGGGGTAAATGTTAAAAGATCAGAAATACAAAGGAACATGCCACTGCCATGTCTCACCTTGCTAACTCCACAAATCTTCTTACTGAATGTCTCTGAGTCCTCAACTGAAAGAGGTCCAGCTGAAAAGGGGCATTTCCTGTCTCCTCATGCCTTATCTACCTTTCCCCTCCCAGCCACACCACTTCCTTCTTAGTGCTGAGATTAAAGGCCTGTGATTTCCAAGTACTGGGATTAAAGGTATATGCCACCACAGCCTGGCTCTGTTTCTCTCCTAGATTGAATCAATCTCATGTAGTGCAGGGTGGCTTTGAACTCACAGAGATCCAGATGGATCTCTTCCTCTTGAGTGCTAGGATTAAAGGTATGTGCCCCCACTGCCTGACATCTATGTTTAATGTAGTGGCTTGTTCTGTTCTCTGAACTCCAGGCAAATTTTATTAAGGTACACAATATATCGTCACAGATGACAGCTGATGTCTGCATTGTGTTCTTATTGTCCTGCATTTGGGAAGTTTGACACACACAATCAGTCTAAAATATCTATCAAAAATAACTATCAAAGATTGCCATGAAATATTGTGAACATATATTAACACAAAAAAAATTTATTCTTTTAGAAAACTTGGCATCAAATATTCCTGTAATGTGAAGTATGACAAATAGCAAGGGAGCAAGGGAGAGGGGAAAGAGAGAGAGTGACAGAGAGAGAGACAGAGAGAGAGAGAGAGACACAGAGAGAGAGAGACAGAGAGACAGAAGAGTCAGAATTTAGCATCATTCTGAGTGGAGAAAAAACAATGCAAATTCAAGGGTAACTGCAGATAAATGGTATAACTGACAAACACATTGACAGGCGCTAAGGCAGACTACTTCCTAAAAGCAAGACTCCTGGGATGTTCTACAAATTACTGAAAATCTTAAATGGCAAAAATTTTAAAATTTCCACATTTCTAAATGCATCGAAAGTGAAATAAACTCTCAATTATAGAAAAACCATGTAGTGTCAAAGTGTGTCTCAATTATCTGGTGTCAATTCATATAAATATATATTTTCATAATTTCACAATAAATCTTTTCAAAATATATAAAATTGATATTCTACTGGTAGATGCCTTGATCCTTTTTGAAATTTCATATTTAATGCTCTAGTTGAAGCTGTATGGTAATCAGTTATGTAGATTCTAGGATGTATATTCACCTGTGATTTTTAAGGCAATTATTTTTCTCAATGGTCAAAAACTTGCATGGTTGTGAACTTAAAAAGTATAAGGAATATTTGTTTCTATTTCATATAAATCCTTGTGGCAAATTATAAATTATTTAGGATCAAGCAGAATACAATAAAATTCCACTTACAGTTGAAGAGTAGGTAAAAGAAAAATGCTGTTATTACAGAGAAGAAAACATTTCCCAGTGGCAGTTTATTCTGAAGATTTTGAAAAGTAAACTTTATTAAGGCCATATGTTCTCTTTATTTTCACTGCTTCATATACTGTAAAAAATTAAAAGCACTTATTTTGAATTGTGTAGTATAAAACATTGTTTTGAAGGGTCTACACATGAATGCAAAAGGTTATCCCACAGTGAAAATAATTGGATGCCCCAGAGGTTAGTATTTTTTCACTTCCTTAGCCTATGTTTACTTATCTAAATCCTAGTCTGCCTATCTTTAAAATCCTCTTAAAAAGTTAAAAAAAAAAGAAAAACACATCATGGTGACTTTAAGAACAAAATGAGGTTAAGAGGGAGAGCAGAATCTTTAATTTTCCTTAATAGGAATAGTGAATATTTTTGTTGTACTCTTTGAACTTTTAATCATTTGATAGAACTACAGACTGTTTTCTTAAAGCAAGGAAAATGTGACAATGAATAATATAACAGTATTATGTGTTACATATCATCTGTAACAGGTATAGAGTAGTCATGCTTACCATTTTATAGTAAAATCTGTGATGTGATGTGTGAATCCTGGCCATAAAATATTACAAAAGTGTAATAGTATTAACAAGTCAAGTGATTTTTACAAGTGTAATGTTATGTGCAGGACAATGTTTATTCTTCTATCATGCACTCATATGATTATCCTATTCACAAAAAGGAAAACAGCTGTTTTTTCCCATTTTCAGAAGAGATAAAAGTAAAGTACTACTCATTGCTAATATAATTACTTATTTAACAAAAATATATTTATGTTTTTATTTTATATGTATGTTTATATACCTGAATTCATATATATAAAATGTGTGTGTATATATGTATGTATATAAAATTTGTATGACAGGTGGAAGAGGAAACCATACAAGGGCTTTAGATCACATGAACTGGAATGTCGGATGTTTGTGAGCAATAATATGTGTGCTTAGATACCAAATCTGGGCCTTCTGTAGGAATATTAAGTGCTCTTAACTGTTGAAACATCTGTCTAGGTACTGATGTGATAATATAATATGATAAAATTATTTACAATGATTGTGATGGCTAAGGGTTGTTAAACTGATTTTTATTTATAGATACATATGCATTTGAAACCATGATGAGCAAAGATTTGAAACATGTTCAAGTAAGTCTTCTAATAAAAAAATAATCTAAATGATGCATGTTTTCTAAATATCATTACTCCTACAAACTTGTGCAATGTTATGTTGCATTTCTAGATAATGGGGGAAAAGAACTAATAGAGATGAATTTTTATTTCTTTCTTAGTTGGTGATTACAGATGCCAGTTTGAACATAATAATAATAAATCTAGAGTGCCCAAAATGTACCAATTATGCACTCAGGGAAAGAAATTAAAAGATTTTTTTTTTTTAGTTTAGGGCAATTTTACAAAGAGTAAGGCCAGTTATTGTTTTCTACTTCTTTCTTCTTGTGTTTCTTCTGCTCCTCTGTATTATCATTCTCTCCTGTGTGTCTGCATCTTTACCTGACTCTGTGCTGTCTTGTGAGTCTGTCTCTTGACCCTGGCTAATATGGATAATCTGAAAATGCAGTTGCTTTAAAAGTTAGATTTTTCTGCATGTTGGATAATTGTAAACACCTTTGCCACAAAAATACCTAAAATTTTAGTAAAGATATGGAGTTGAAGCTTGGGGTGTAGAATGCTTGCCTAGTATGCAAAAGACCTTGGGTATTCATCAGCGCAAGAGAATCATGAATAAAATGTGACATGCAATTGCTTATGTCATTGATTAAATTCTGCAGAGTCATCAACTGGATATTATTGTAACTGTGGAATTTTTTATTGTTCTATTATTTTTGAGTTTCTTTTACTGTGAAGAAACACCATAAACAGAGCAACTCTCCTACAAAGGAAAACACGTAATTGTGTGGCTTACAGTTAAGAGGTTCTGTCCATTATGATCATGGTGGGACATAATGCTGGAGAGGTAACTGAGAGTTCTACATCTTGTGTAGGAAAAAGGAAGTGATCTGAGACACTGGGCATACTTGAACATATATGAGACTTTAAAGTCCACATTACAGTGACACACTTCCTTCAACAAGGCCATATCTACTCCAACATAGCCAAAACTCCCTATAGTGCCACTACCTATGAGTTTATAGTTGCAAAATACATTAAAACTACCATATTCCACTCCCTTGTCCCCATAAAGGTTGTACAATATCATCATGTAAAATGCATTTAGTCCAACTTCAAAAAATCCTCAAACTCTAATACACTCTCAACAATGTTTGACTGCTCAAAGTTCAAAATATCTTATGAGATTCATGAAATCTTTTAACGTTAATCCCCTATAAATTCAAAATAAAATAAGCATATCACATATTTTCAACATATAATGGCACAGGATATAAATTACCATTTCAAAATGTAGTGAAGGGAGCGTAGTGAGGACATGCTGTACCAAAGCAAGACTGAAAAACAGCTGGGCAAACTCCAAACTCTCCATCTCTATGTCTGATGTCAAAAGGCTCAACAGATATCCACTCCTTTCACCTTTGTCAGTTTCATCATACGTTGTTCTCTTGGGCTGGTCCCACTCCCTATTATCAGCTTTCCTCAACAGGTAAAACAAGACTATGGCATCTCAGACATCTCGGGGTCTCCAAGGCAATCCACACTTTAACTTCACAGCTTCATGCAATGGCCTTTCTTAGTCTGCATTCCCCAACACCCCTGACACATGCCTGGCTCTCCAACAGCATTCCTTGGTTTGGGAGGCAAATTTTATAACGTGTTTCTTCTGTCCTTAACTCTAAAGACAGGAACATGTGGCTGAAGTCATCAAGTTCTAAACTGTTTGCTGGGGCAGGAATGTGGTCTCCTTACTTTATTACATCTTCATTGGATTTCTATTTTCCATGATTCCCTTTATTACCTAAGCTTGGCTGTTCTGCAACTTTCTCTCTTGACTAGGCTATTATCAAATTCAAATATTCACCAGAATCTGCCTTGCAAGTGCTGAGATTAAAGGCATGTACCACAACATACTCCTTTAAGGTTTTCTTTAATTCCTTTTTACAAGGTATAAATTTAGCTTGGTGGGATCTTGCCCTAAGGTGACCATGCCCTTTATTCCACGTCATAATTTTTTCTTTTCTTTTTTGAGACAGGGTTTCTCTGTATAACTTCGCAACTTTCCTAGAACTCACTTGGTAGCTCAGGCTGGCCTTGAACTCACAGAGATCTGCCTGGCTCTGCCTCCCAAGTGCTGGGATTAAAGGCATGCTCCACCACTGCTTGGGCCTTAATTTGTTTATCTTTTTCAACACAGGACTTAGAGCCCTTCTACTCTTTGGTGCTTATTTTCTCCTCAAATTTTACATTTTGTAATTTACCCCGATCAGCTTGCTCCTTTTCATTATAAAACTTCATTAGAGTTACCACTAGTAACTACTCTACAGAATCTATACTAGGCTGGTTTGAGATTTCCCCCTGCCAACAGAATTAATCCAAAACTTTCACTTTAGCTTCAGGCAGATTTTTTAGACAAGGGCAAAAAGAAGCAACATTCTTCACCAAAATATCACATGTCCAGTTGTTAGGTCACATACTAACATGCTTCTCCTCTGAAACCACTTGATCCAGACACCCAAAGCACCACTGTCAAATCACACTCAGCACCCCTGTCTCCTATGGCCCTACTAGGGTGGCCCATTAAGCAGCACTTAAAGAATTCAACAGATGCTATGGGATGTCTTTCTGTATGCTGTGAATATGTGCTTCTCTTATTGGTTGATAAATAAAGTTGCATCGGCCTATGGCAAGGCAGCTTAGAGGCAGGTAGGAATTCCAAACAGCTATATGGAGAGAAGAAAGGTGAGAAGAGAGAGACACCGGCCACTGCCAAAGGAGAAGCAAGATGCCAGCAGACCGGTAATGCCACACCCTTGTAGATGAATAGAAATGGGTTAATTTAAGATGATAGAATTAGCTAGCAAGAAGGCTGCCATAGGCCATACAGTTTGTAAATAATCTTAAGCTTCTAAATGATTATTTTATAAGTGGCTGTGGGATCACAGGGCCTGCCAGGACCATGGAGCCAGGCAGGATGCAGGGCTGGGCAGGACCAGAGAAACTTTCTAGCTATATTTGGCACCTAATATGGGTCTCGAGTTTCCACCTAAAACCTGAGAGATTCTAAAATGGAGCCAGAAACAGCTTTTACTTCATAACTCATATGGACCTTGGTATAGAAGACACCACATACAGAGATACTGCAGCATTCAGGTTTGAGTGCAGTGTGATGGATTCCCACATTAGTACACAGAGCTGTCTCCAAGCTGTGGGTGGATTTAGCTTATACTCATACAGACAAAAAGGGTTTACGGGCCAGCTGTATTCTATCTGATTGCCACATGGAACCCAGAGTCAGTGGGATAGGCATGACTCTCTTTGTCATGCTGTGAAGCTAAAATGGTTGAAGTCAGCAGCCAAAGCTGCCACTTCAATCTGATCCATGCTACAGTTTACAATGATAAAATAAAGATTGTTGATATGCAAAAGACAAATTCAGATAAAATAAACCTCTAACTTGTTTAATATATATGCTTAAAAGAGAAAAAAAGAGGATAGACAATTATATAAAGAAGTAGATGATTTTAAAAAAAAGTCTTTAGAGAGATAATAAAAATAATATTTAAAAAAGCCATGTAAAAATAAAAATCACACAGAGAGTCTCAATCATATTGTCTTTGGGATTTTTTTAACTACAAAAAGGCATTTGATTGTAAAGGCAGCTGAGTTAAACCAATATATGTATACTAAAGGTATCTTGACTTTAAAATTTATGTCTAAGGATACATTGCTTTGGAAAAGAGATTCTGCTTTTGTTTCCACAGAAGATGGAAACCTGTAGATTGCTTCCAGGCTAATATGGTTTGATCAGCCAGGACCCCTGAAAGCTCTCTGATGACATCAGGAGCCAGATGACCCAACATTCAAAATCAGTTTCAAAACAACAGGCTGAGACCATCCATCCTCACACATTAATACACCCAAGGTTTAACTACAATTCTTAATTTTCTTAGCATCCCCATAAAATTACTAGTGCCCTCAATCAACAAGACATAGTATATATATATATATATATATATATATATATATATATATATATATATATAGAGAGAGAGAGAGAGAGAGAGAGAGAGAGAGAGAGAGAGCTATACCCAAATTCCAAAAATATTGTTTATAATTAAAATGACTATTTAATGGACCCAACTTCTGAATTAACTCTGGGTATAAACAAAGTCTAAATATTACATTCATATTACAAATGTTTGAAATAATGTTCTAATCTTTCTACATAAAATCTAATGTCAAGTGACACTTATAGGAATTTGATTAAATATGGATATGACTTTATCTTTAGATAACCTTCATTAAAATGGAACATATGAAGTCCAATTCACTTTATGAAGACAACAATACCTCAAAATTAAGAATATATGTAAATAGATAAGGTAACTAACTATACATATATTCCTTATAAGCAGGGATCTCATCTCATCACCAGAGCGTAACAAAATTTTATATATATATTCATATATGTATATATATAAAGGTTTCCATACTCTATGACAAAGTGAATTTTCCCATGGGTGTAAGGTTGATTTAACATAAAAATATGTCCACTATAGGAAATACTGTATTACAATTGATGGTAAAAAATACATTCAAACAAACCAAAAAAAACCCCAAAAACAAAAAAACAAGATTTGTAATAACATTGTAAAATTGTATAGAAATTATGAAAACATTGAATAGGGGAGAAGTGTTATTTTCTTCTCTTTTCTTTTTCTTCTCTTTCTTTCCCTTCCTTCATTCCTTCCTTCCTTCCTTCCTTCCTTCCTTCCTTCCTTCCTTCCTCCCTCCCTCCCTCCCTCCCTCCCTCCCTCCCTCTCTCTCTCTCTCTCTCTCTCTCTCTCTTCCTCTCTCTCTCTTTCTTTCTTTTTTTTGTAGTGGGGAGATGTGGAGTTTATTAAAAGAAAATCTTTATTCCAAAGTCATACTTGACTTACCATGCTAAAAACTGTAAGCCAGAAACAAGAACAAAATGAGATTATGTAGTCTTTTTGTTTTCTCTACCTTGGCTGTGAGTCTCTGTTAGTCTGTCTCCTCTGCAAGTACAAGCTTTTCTTGTGATGACTGAGAAAAGCATTTATCTATGGCTATATTAAGTAATTTATAGTCAATTAATAAAATGCTCATTTAGCCAAAAAAAAAAAAAAAATAGCAGTAGGTTTTCCCCTAGTGCCTAGGACCTATCCAGCCTGGTTCTTCTCTCCATAATAGTGCCTGGAAAATATTTCATATTTTGGAGTAGAAATTGATTCCAGTCAGCAAGTAGTTGATTGCTTGCATAATATTTGGGCCATGATGGAATGCATACACTGTACACTATTGTCCTGAAGGTCAGGAATCCTTGGGATTGTTTCAAAGGATATGAGATCCAGAGACAGTAGATGAATGCAAGGAAACATTATCTTCTTGAAGGTGCAGGACCGTTGTACCTGTGAACCTGTGGAAGTTGTGACAGAATGCACAAGACCTTTTGAAACCCAGATCAGACAAAATACCAGCATATATCAGAAATTACCAGGGAATGAAAGTTGAATATGAGATTCTACCCCTATCTGTGGAGTTATCTGGCAATATAGATCTGGGAAGATGTGGAGAAGATGTGACTGAATATGATCAAACATATTGCATGAAGTCCTCAGAGAACCATATTTTTATAAGAATACAAATAGATCCATTTTTATCACTCTGAATAAAACTCTAGTCCAAGTGAATCAAAGACCTTAACATAAAGCCAGGATCAAGGAACCTGATAGAAGAGAAAGTTGGGAATAACCTTGAACACATGGTCACAAGAGACAAATTCCTGAACAGCAAACCAATAGCACATGCACTAATATTGAAAATAAATAAGTGGGACCTCATGAAAATGAAAATGATTTTACTAATTTTATATAATTGAAGCTATTATTGTTAATATGTATATCACAAGAGTTGAGAAATTTTCATTTTTCTAAACTACTGCTCTGAAAAGCCATATTTTCAAAAGTTACATTTTATGTAAGTCTAGCTACTGCAAAATTACTTGCAAAACCCCATTAAAACAGAGAAAGAAGAAGGAAGAATAATGGGGGAAAATAAATATAGATATAATTTTACCATTAAATGTAAAACTAAGTTTTTTCTGAATTATTGTAAGTGTTACTGGTTTATTACTAATTACAATTTAGAATGAAATT
Organism: Onychomys torridus; assembly: GCF_903995425.1. NCBI lineage: Eukaryota > Metazoa > Chordata > Mammalia > Rodentia > Cricetidae > Onychomys > Onychomys torridus. The sequence goes on from NC_050452.1 coordinate 48,449,156, forward strand.
TGTGGAAATTTACTGTAGTGACACTGACAGCCATGTTGTTGAAACTTCAGGGTGTGAAATAACTTTCCAGAATCATAGTACTATTGTGGTTGAGTTTCAAGATGAACCCAAACTATTTGTTTCCAATGGCATATAGTTAATAGGATAAAGAGAAAATCAAGATAGAGATAATTCTGACAGGCAGTACAGTACATTTTGAACTGAGTGTAGTAAAACCTTATATAGTACTATTGGATTTCTTCTGGATTTAAGTCAACCATAGCTTTTAGATATTTGCTTTAGAAGATTTTTTTTTAATTAAAGTAAATGCTTACATTTAATTGCAGTGTTTGAATTCAGGAATATGACAATAGGAGAAGGGTAAATACCTCTACTAACTTCTGCTTCAAATAGACAACAGATACTGGGAAATGCACAGAACTACAGGGAAATTATAAGAGAAGCAAAGAATAGTGGACCAAGGAAGCAGTAGAATGATTTTGATTTGACTTAGATCAAGTAATATCTAAATTCCATTAAAAGCATGAATTTCGATGATAGTGAATTTCAGAATACTGATTAAAATGAGCTTGTCTTCATTATTTGATATATATATATATATCAAATATATATATCAAATATATATATTGAGAGCAGAGGCACAGTCAAGGTTATGCACATTGGTTGTGACATGGAAAATGGCTGTAATTTAAGAAACTGAAATTAAGTACTACATTTGATTAAAAAAACAAAAAAAATTGTAGTTTTTTTTTTTTTTAAATTTCTTAGATTAGATATGGCTGACTAAGGACCAAAAGACATCAAAGGTGACTATATATTTTTAACCCATTGAGCTGCAAAAATAAAGATATTGACAGCAATGGCTTATAGCTAAACTAGAGAAAATAATGAGAGGGTTATAGATATGTTAGGTTAAAATTTCAGACCATGTTCAGGTAGAGCCCTTCAGACCATCAGTCAATCATAGAGGTTAAAAAACAGAAAGCAGATGGATTTACATCCCAATTTCAGCTTTCTTGATTGACTTTATCTAGTTTTTGTTTGTTTGTTTGTTTGTTTGTTTTTGCAGTAGCTAGACTACAGGATCCCTCTCCTAATGTTCTTTTAGACTTCAGTCATTCAGCTTTGGAAAGTTCTAAATATTTAACTTTTATTATTTGCTTATATTTTCATGAAGATCTTATTTCTTATCTGTATTTAAAACATAAAGAAGTTATTTTATTCAATTCATATTATTTTATTTGAATTGTTTATTCCTCCCCTTATTTAGACAATTTCTCCTGTCATAACCTGTGCAAATATTTGATAATATGCTGTTTTTCTAAAAGTATGAAGTCTCTGGGAAGTTCAAGTTTATCCATCAAGTAAAGGATAGTGGGGGGCATTTTTAATATCATCTGCTTTTGTATAATTTCTACTTATGTTTTTACATCTATAAAGTTTTTAATATATTTTGAGCAATTCTGAATAAAGGATATATTGAAAAACCAGGGTGCAGAATAAGTCAAACTAAAACAAAAAAAATTAAACTAATTCAACTCAAGTGCCTTAATATTTTTTTGTGTGTTGTGTGTGTGCGTAGAAACTTGTGTGTGAATATGCTCATAAGCACTTTATGGCATAAACAGGGGTAAGAGGACATCCATGCATATCTGCCTGTGGTGAGTTTGAAAGAAAAAGGCCCAAATGGAGTATTATTAGGAAATATGTCCTTCTTGGAGGAAGTGTTTCATTTTGGGGGTGGGCTTTGAGGTCTCTTTTGCTCAAGTTTCCCTCAGTGTGACTGTCAGTTGACCTCCTCTTGCCTACAAGATGTAGGACTCGCAGTTACTCCTGCAGCACACTGACATGCTCCCTGTTATGATGATAATGGGCTGAATTATCTCTGAAACTGTAAGTGACCGCTCCCATTAAATGTTTTCCTTTATAAGAGTTGTCATGATCATGATGTCTCTTCATAGCAATGAAAACACTAAAGACACTTTCTTTTCTTTCCACCTATTTTGAGACGGGATCTCTCTGCTGTGTTTTCAATTGTGTATACTAGACAATCTCAGCCTTGTGCTTCCAGGATTCTCTTCTGTTCACCTGCTATCTCCTAGTAAGGGAGTTGTAATTACAGAAGCTCACATTAAAAATATGCTTCTGGTTTCTGTGGATTCTAGCTTAAGTTGTTACCTTTGAGTGAAATGTACATTTACCCATAGAATCAAGTTCCTAGACACACAGTCCAGTAATTTTCTAAGATACAATACACATGGCTTCAACAAAGCTCCATTTTTTTGTAGTATAATATATTATTCAGACTTTGAACCGTAGATAGTTGTAAATGTCTACAACTACTAAAATTTAAAGGGCCTTAAAGCAAACTGTCAGCAATCAATAGCTTGAACAATTATTAAAAATTTCTCAATCTCTGTGACATGTCTATGATCTGACTGAAAAATTTTATCCAATAACATATATTTAATTGTATATTAATACACATCCACATTCACTCACCAAAAAAGATAAATTGCACAGCCAAATTGTGTGCATTTAACACTGAACCATATTTCAATAAAAATTAGCTAAAACATCTCATATTTCTTATTTATTTCATTCATTGAATATTTGTAAAGCATCTTGCTGTCAGTTGTCATCAAAATGGATAATATTAAGGGAAGCTATATAGTACTTGTTTTATGTAAATGTTGAAAGTAAGTTTTTTTATTCTTCTCTTTTTTTGTTACTTATTATATTTGTGTTTTAATTTTACACATCCCCTGTCCTCCCCCCTCCCGTCCCCACTCCCACCTTTCCCCCAGCTCCTCCCCTCCATTCCCATCTCCTCCAGGGCCAAGACTCCCCTGGGGATTCATTTAAACTTGGTGGATTCAATACAGGCAGGTCCTGTCCCCTCCTTCCAGGCTGAGCAAAGTGTACCTGTGTAAGTCCATTGTTCAGCCATACTATAACATGATGTGGTAATTTGAATGTAATTGTCCCCATAATCTCAAAGTGATTGCCACTATTAGGAAGTGTGGCCTTGGAGGAAGTGTGTCACTGTTTGGGTGGGTTTTGCAGTTTCCTATGCTTAGGATATCATTCAGTGAATCAGTTGACTTCCTGTTGCTTGCAAGATATAGTACACTAAGCTCCAACATCATGTCTGCCTATATGTCACCATGCTTCCCATCATGATGATAATAGACTAAACCTCTGCAACTATAAGTGAGCCACCCAAATTCAACATATTCTTTATAAGAGTTTCTGTGGTCATAGTGTTTCTTCAAAGATATAGAATACCCTAGCTGCAATACATGGATTTCACAGAACTAAAAAACATTAAATTCATGACAGTGTACTAAAACAAACACTATAAAGAAGATGTTCAGGTGATAGATACTCTGTACTTCAATTATGTTGGTAGTTGATTGAAGAACAGTTCTCTTTGAGTAGGGTTGCGAATTCAGACATTGATTTAAAACTGTTCAAAATATATGCATATGGCAGCTTAGTATATTTTATCATTTGTTTGTACTGTAATTGTATTCAACAACAAAATACAGAGAGAAATTCATGTGTTAAAAGCCAGCCAGTCTTTTTGCTACTCATATTCCAAAGAAAATATTGTCAAGATTTTTAATATTCATGTGTTTTGCCCCAGTCCCCCACTGCTTCAAAGATATTATTACTCTTCCCTGGAAATATCAGACTTGGTATTTTTTGGTTCATTAACCTGGCATATATCCCTGTTTGGAATGTTTTAGCACCAAATGTCCAATGAAACTTTTATATTCATCATAGTCTTAAAAAGAATGCTAGGGTCTCATTTGGAACTCCTAAAATATCCCCACTCCCCTTTTTTGAGTATGTTTCATCACAAAACATTTCTCATTATCAATGATGCTATTTATGCATTTAATCTTTTTTGTTTTATATTTTACTGCTTACATTTCTTGTGTATAAACTCAAGGATTTCTAATTAAATTAATACAAGTTTCTTTTAAAATGAACAGCACAGAGTAATATATAATATATATATATATATATATATATATATATATATATATATATATATATATAACTAAAATGACAGAATAATTCAAGTAAACCATCCTACATTCACAAAATTAAGTTTTCATCATCCACTCTAGTGAGGTCTCAGTATTACCCAATTTTAGGTTGATTCAAAGGAATAACTTGTTATTGTTTTAGGATCATTATCAATGAAAAGGAAGATGGTAAAAAATTAATCAGTGAAATGTGAGAATGGTAAAGAATATGTTACCACATATAGCACATTTGCTTCAGGTCTTGGCATGGAAGTTAATTATTGAGCATAGTAAATTATTGGTATAGATTCCTTAAGTATTTTGCAAGGAAGAAAGAAACTTAAGGCCATAGAAGCAGTATTTTTTTGTTAATAGGGATGGTATTTTATGATTTTTGCTTGTATGTCACAACACTGAATATTTTTTTGTTGTGGCTCAGGCACAGGGGAGTATGGACCACAAGCATACTTTAAGGTATACCCCATATAAACATGAACACAAATCACCCACAGAGGAAAACTTCAAGTGTGATGAACAGTCTAGGTATCCCTGCAGCAGATAATTTCACTAATAACTAACAGAAAAACATATACAGTTGCCCTGAGAAATGTTAGCATTAGATAACACAGAAACAGAATACAGCTAAAAAAGATAAATAACTTCAGTGCCTTTCAGCATCCTCACTAACTACTGGACACCAATAGAAACTCCAAGAAAGGCTGTATTTCCACTAATAGGTCCCTCTGTGACTATAGGGCATGCATACTGGGCAGTGAGCATAGTGAAGAGTCATTTTGCTCCCCTGTTCACATCCCGTAAAATTCTTATTTGGTCTATATTCTCTCATACTTCTAGATATTGTATTACCTAAGAGACTAGAAAGTATTCTAACACACGAAGAAATTCCAGTTGATGGGAATCACTCACTTCAGGAAATAGTAAGTCAAAAATTTAACAAGACAAAATCATAACACTTCAGGAAAAATATATACTTTCCAGTATCTAGAATGTTAGAATATTTTTAAAACACATTATGTTCTTTGGGATAGAGGATCAAATAAGAATTCAAAATCTGATAGAATTTATGCACAAAATTGTTTCGAATTATGCAATCATTATCCAGACCTAAGATTCACAAGTTCATCTAGAGGGTAACCATATGTTATATTTCAGAATCTCTTTGATCAGGATCTCATTTTAGAATTCTGTGTGTTCTTCAGTGTGCATGTTATTTTATGTTTGTTGAATGTGTAATGTCAGCATCTATAAACATGAGGCAGTATGATCTCTAAAAACTCATTTGATTTTACTTGAAAAATCTGAAAAGAGATGATGCCAAGTAAAGATTACTAGACATAGTGGTTTGTGGTCACAGCACTCCTTAGAGCTTCTAAGTGACCCAAAATTGTACTGTACAATTTGTTCAAAATAGAAAATATTTTTTAGTCCTGAATAGAAGCCAATGGTTGTTGATTAAACACCTCTACCTTCCCACATAGAACCAAGTTACTTCTGTTTTTCACTTTGAAGCAATTATGAAATGCATGGATTGATGTCTGAAAATTAATAATCATCATGAGCAGAATAAAAAATATAAATTTTGTAACACTGGCTAGGAAAATAGTGTCTGCCTAAAGATTTTTTACCAATCTTCCTATATGGTAAATTATTCCAGGATTGATATATTCTTCTCACTTCTCTTCTTAAAAGTAGAATATTGAGAAGATGGGTATACTGTACCTTGCACAATAATGTTATGATGATAAATTGATACTCATATTGGAATTATCTTCTGTAGTACTTAAGATCTAGAGCAGTGATGTGGTGGTATTGTGTTCCTTGAAATATTGTGCAATCTAATAAACTTATCTGAGGTCAGAGAACAGAACAGCCACAATATTAAATATAGAGGTTAGGCAGTGGTAGTACATGCCTTTAATCCTAGCATTCCAGAGGCAGAGATCTGCCTGGATCTCTGTGAGTTCAAGGCCACACTGGAAACAGCCAAGCATGATGACTCATGACTTTAATCCCAGGAAGTAATGGCAGGAGACAGAAAGATTAATTAAGGCACAATGATGAGGAACTATAGGCTGGTTAAGCTTTCAGGCTTCCAAGAAGCCTGAGATCCATTTGGATAAGGACTCAGAGGCTTCCAGTCTGAGGAAACAGGATCAGCTGAGGAATTGGCAAAGTGAGGTGGTTGTGGCTTGTTCTGATTCTCTGATCTTTCAGCATTCATTCCAATACCTGTCTTCGGGTTTGTTTTTATTAATAAGACCATTTAAGTCATCTTACCCAGTGATGTAATCATTCTTTGGTATCTCATAGTTAATAAAGGTGTATAGCTTTCATAAAATAAGCTTTAAGTATTTAAATCAGATAGGTTATTTAGGATAAATTAGCATATCAAATTTATATATTCTTGAATTTATTTTTTTAAACTGTAATTATTTACAAAGAAGCTATTAATTGATATATGGTGATAAGAAGCCACGTTGATATGAAGCATCTTTAAATTCTCTGTAATCTCTATAAGAAAAAGAGAGCCAGTGTAGAACCCAGTAATACTATTTGCCTAGCAATCATGTGGAATTATGTATAGATTATAGGTGGATGACTGATACATTATATATTAACTATATTTTCTATGATATAGTTTAATTAATAGGTTAGTTTGTATAATGGTTTCTGAAAACATCATAGAAATATGTGTGCATACAAACTTAATGAAGGTTGTTTCCTTATAACTGAAGAACTTATATTACCTTTCTCAAGCATAGTTACAAGGAAAAAATACTATGCCTAAAATATAAGTGTGTATAAATTGATTTCTTCTACTTAACGAAATATGGTTGCACAAAATATATGTGAGGTAAATATAAGTAACTCTCCCCCAAAGAATTACAAAAATATTTCAAATTTTGTAACTTCTGTCCAAATAATTCTTTTCTAGATATCAATATGGCTCACATCTCTAGCAACTTTACACTATTTCATCAGATTATGTGAGATGAACTTCATGTTAAACTTTCATTTGTTTATATAAGACAGTATCTTGTTATGTGGCTTGAAACAGACTTGAGCTCATTAATCTCCTTGACTTTGCTTTTTTATTATTATTATGTGTTTTAATTTTATACATCAGCCATGGGTTCCCCTGTTCTCCCCACTCCCGCTCCCACCCCCACCTTCCCCTCAGCCCCTCCCCTCCATTCCCATCTCCTTCAAGACCAAGACACCCCTGGGGATTCATTTAAACCTGGTGGATTCAGGCAGGTCCTGTCCCCTCCTTCCAGACTGAGCAAAGTGTCCCTCTGTAAGGCCAAGGTTCCAAACAGCCAGCTCATGCACTAAGGACAGATCCTGGTCCCACAGACTGGGTGCCTCCCAAACAGATCAAGCTATTCAATTGTCTCACTTATCCAGAGGTCCTGATCTAGCTGGGGCTCCACAGCTGTTGGTTCATAATTCATGTGCTTCCATTCGATTGGCTATTTGTCCCTGTGCTTTTTGCAATCTTGGATTCAACAATTCATGCTCTTACAGTCCCTCCTCTTCTCGACAGTTGGACACCTGGAGCTCCACCTGGGGCCTGGCTGAGGATCTCTGTATCCACTTCTATCAGTTATTGGATACGAGTTCCAAGACGACTGTTAGGGTGTTTAGTCATCTGATCAACAGACTAGGTCAGATCAGGCTTTTTCTCAACCATTGCCAGCAGTCTATAGAGGATATATCATTGTGGATTTCTGGGGACCTCTCCAGCACTCTGCCTATTCCTGTTCTCATGTGGTCTTCATTTATCATGGTCTGTTATTCCTCGCTCTCCCTTTCTGTTCTTGATCCAGCTGGGATCTCCTGCTCCCCTAAGCTTCTTTCCCTCGAACATTGCCCTTCACTACTCCCACTGTCATCCAGGTTGTTCATGTAGATCTCATCCATTTGTCTGTCACTGGGTGAACCCTGTGTCTTTCCTAGGGTCCCTTTTTCTAGGTAGCCTCCCTGGAATTGTGTAACAGTCTAGTCATCTTTGTTTTACATCTAGTATCCTCCTATGAGTGAGTACATACAATGTTTGTACGTCTGAGTCTGTGTTACCTCACTCAGGATGATTTTTTCTAGATCCATCCATTTGCCTGCAAACATCATGATGTCATTGTTTTTCTCTGCTGAGTAGTACTCCATTGTGTATATGTACCATATTTTCTTTATCCATTATTTAGTTGAAGGGCATCTATGTTGTTTCCAGGTTCTGGCCAAAAATGTACAATGGAAAAAATAAAACATCTTCAACAAATGGTGCTGGCATAACTGGATGTCAATGTGTAGAAGGCTGCAAATAGATCCATATCTGTCACTGTGCACAAAACTTAAGTCCAAGTGGATCAAAGACCTCAACATAAATCCAGCTACTCTGAACTTGATACAAGAGAAAGTAGGAAGTACTCTTGAATGCATTGGCACCAGAGATCACTTTCTAAATACAACACCAGTATCACAGACACTGAAAGAAACAATCAATAATGGGACCTGTTGAAACTGAGAAGCTTTTGTAGAGCAAAGGACAAGGTCAACAAGACAAAGCGGCAGCCTACAGAATGGGAAAAGGTCTTCACCAACCCCATATCTGACAGAGGGCTGATACCCAGAATATATAAAGAACTCAAGAAATTAGACATCAAAATGCCCAACAGTCCAATTAAGAAATGGGCTATAGAAATAAACAGAGAATTCTCCACAGAGGAAGTTCAAATGGCTGAAAGACATTTAAGGAATTGCTCAACATCCCTAATTATCTGGGAAATGCAAATCAAAACGACTCTGAGATACCACCTTACACCTGTCAGAGTGGCTAAGATCAAAAACACAGAAGACAGCTTATGCTGAAGAGGATGTGTAGCAAGGGGAACTCTCCTCCACTGCTGGTGGGAATGCAAGCTTGTACAGCCACTTTGAAAATCAATGTGGAACTTCCTTTGAAAATTGGGAATCCATCTCCCCCAAGCCCCAGCTATAGCACTCTTGGGCATATACCCAAGGAATGCTCAATCATACCCCAAGGGCATTTGCTCAGCTATGTTTGTATCAGCTTTGTTTGTAATAGACTTTGCTTTTAATAAGCTATCATTTTAATTTTAAAATGTATATGACTATGTGTCTACCACTTATGTCAGTACACCATTTGTGTGCCTACTGCCCATGAAGGCAAGAAGTCAACATCATATTCCATGTAACTGAAGTGCAGGCAGATGTGAATGTCATTCAGTTGCTGGAAACTGAATGCAGATCTTCTGGGAGAAGAGACAATGCTCTTAAACCTTGATCCAGACAGACTCTACCCGCTCTGATGAACCAAAAGGCAAGACTTTATTATCCTAGCTGATCACCCCAACCTCTAGGAGTTAGACCCATGGGCACAACCAATGGCAGGCCAACCTGCAGGCAGGCCCAACTATCACCAGACCCTGTAACCTGCAAGCCACAATCCACCCTCTAAACACACCAATCCTCTGAGACCACAGTTGTTCCCTGAGACATAGACTCCACCAGATCCTATAAGACCAAGAGCTCCAACTTGACCAAGCATGGCTCCCAGAGACACAGACATTACACCAATTGGAGATGGGTAGATGCCAGTGCAAAAATACATTCAACAACCTAAAGAGCAATATGGCACCACCAGAACCTAGTGGTTCTACATTAGCAAGACCTGAACATTCCAATGGAGAAGAAGGAGAAGAAAATGACCTTAAAATGACTTTAAGAAGATGACAGAGTCTGTTAAAAAGAAAATAAAAAATTCCCTTAAAGAAATTGGAAGCACATGAATTATGAGCCAAAAGCTGAGGAGCCCCCAACTGGATCAGGCCCTCTGGATAAGTGAGACAATTGAATAGCTTGAACTGTTTTGGAGGAACCGAGGCAATGGAACCCAGACCTGTCCTTAGTGCATGAGCTGACTGTTTGGAACCTTGGACTTACACAGGGACACTTTGCTCAGCCTGGAAGGAAGGGACTGGACCTGCCTGTACTGAATCCACCAAGTTTAAATGAATCTCCCTGGGAATCTTGGCCCTGGAGGAGATGGGAATGGAGGGGAGGGGATGGGGGAATGGTGGGGTTGTGGGCCAGAGCGGGGAGGACAGGGGAACCCATGGCTGATGTGTAAAATTAAGACACAAATATAATAAATTTAATAAAAAAGAAATTGAGGAAAAGACAAACAAAAAAAATTGTCAGAAATCAATAAATCCCTTAAAGAAAGCCAAGAAAATCAAGAAAAGGCAATTAAAGAGGTGAAGGAAGAAGTTCAAGACCTGGAAATTGAAATAGAAGCAATGAAGAAGACACAAAGCGAGGGAATGCTGGAAATAGAAAATCTGAGTATCTGCCTCCATCAGTCATTGGACAAGGGCTCTATGATGACAGCTAGGTTATTTGCTAGGCTGGTCACCAGAGTAGACCAGTCCAGGCACCCTCTGGACCACTGCCATCAGACCAAGGTTGGGTCAACCTTGTGGATTCCTGAGAGCCTCCCCAGCACCCTGTCTCTTCCTATTTCCATGATGTCCTCATCTATCATATTATCTTCCTCCCTGCCCTCCCACTCTGTCTCTGTTCCAGCTTGACGATCCCATTTCCCTATGTTCTCATCCTCTACTCCTTCCCCTCTGCCACCCTCCACACCCATTCCACTCTTGTAGATCTCATCCACTTCTCCTTCACATAGTGATCCATGTGTCCCTCCTAGGGTCTTTCCCTGTTAGCTAGCCTCTCTGAAGTTGTGGATTGCAGTCTGGCCATCCCTTCCCTCCCATTTAGTATCCACTTATGGGTGAGTACATACTATGTTTGTCCTTCTGAGTCTGGGTTACCTCACTCAAGATTATATTTTCTAGTTCAATCCCTTTGTCGGCAAATTTCATGATATCATTGTTTTTTACTGCTGAGAAGTACTCCATTGTGTACATGTGCCATATTTTCTTTATCCATTCTTCAGTTGAGGGACATTTAGGTTGTTTCCAGGTTCTTGCTATTACAAATAATGCTGATATGAACATAGTTGATCATGTGTCCTTGTGGTATGATTAAGTATTCCTTGGGTATATGGCCAAGAGTGGTATAAATTGGTCTTGAGGAAGACTTATTCCCAATTTTCTGAGAAACCACCATACTGATTTCCAGGGTGGCCGAACAAGTTTACATTCCCACCAATAGTGGAGGAGTGTTCCCTTTGCTCCATATCCTCTCCAACATAAGCTGTCTTCTGTGTTTTTTATCTTAGCCATCTGACAGGTGTAAGATGGTATCTCAGAATTGTTTTGATTTGCATTTCCCTGATGACTAAGGATGTTGAGCAAGTCCTTAAATGCCTTTCAGCCATTTGAGATTCTTCTGTTGAGAATTCTCTGTTAAGCTCTGTAGCCCAGTTTTAAATTTGCCTGTTCAGTATCTTGATGTATAGCCTTTTGAGGTCTTTATATATTTTGAGATTCATGGCCAGGCACCAGGCTGAGCTCTGGTAATCCAATTAATGATTGAGAGGAGAGATACTGCAGGCAAAGGACATCAAGATCATGATGGGAGGACCTGCAGAGATGACTGGCCACACTAGCAGAAGCCCATGAACTATGGACTGGTGGCAGTGGAGCCCCCTTGGGACTGGACTAGGCCCTCTGGATATGGAAGATGGTTGTTTGCCTCAAACTGTTTGGGGGGCACCCAGGCAGAGGGATTGGGATCTATCCCTGGTCTATGGGCAGGCTTCTAGAATCCAGTGCCTATGTTGTGACACCTTGCACAGCCTTGTTGCAGTTGGAAGGGGCTTGGAACTTCCTAGGCTCAGTATGCTTGGTTCTGCTGACTCCTCATGGGAGACCTTCATTTGTGGGACATGGGGATGTGGCATGACTTGGGAAAGAGGAGGGATGAGGGGGATCTATAGATAGTATGTGGAGTGAGTAGAAAACTTCTTAATAAAGGAAAATGAAAAAAGAAAAAAGAAAATTGGAGTAAATGAACAGGAAATACAGATGCAAGCATAACCAACAAGAGATGGAAGAGAGAATCTCTAGCATGGAGAACACAATAGAGTAAATAGATTCATTAGTCAAAGAAAATACTAAAGCCAAAAAAGTCATAATATAAAATGTCCAGGAAATCTAGGACACCATGAAAAGGCCAAACATAAGAATAATGTGAATAGAAGAAGGAGAAGAATACCAAATTAAAGGAACAGAAAAATATATTCAACAAAATCATAGAAGAAAACTTTCCCAATCTAAAGAAGGAAATGCCTATGAAGATACAAGAAGGTTACAGGACACCAAGTAGACTAGACCCAAAAAGAAGCTCCTATACCACATAATAATCAAACCACTAAACATACAGAATAAAGAAAAAATACTGGGCTTCAAAGGAAAAAGGCCAAGTAACATATAAAGTCAGACTCATTGAAATAACACTTGGCATCTCAATGGAGATTCTGAAAGACAGAATGTCCTGGACAAATGTTATGCAGACACTAAGAGACCATGGGTGTCAGCCCAGACTATTATACCCAGAAAAATGCTCAATTGCCATAAACAGAATAAACAATATATTCCATGATAAAACCAGGTTTTAACAATACCTGTCCATAAACCCAGTCCTACAGAAAGAAATAGAAGGAAAAAATCCAACCCAAGGAAGTTAGATGCACCCATGAAAACACAGGCTATAGATAACCCTGTAGGTAGAGTTTCCTGCCAGGCCCAGTCAGGACAAATCTCTCTTACCCGCCAGACCCACAGTTGCTCAGACCCAACCAAGAAAGCACACAGAAACTTACATTGTTTAGAAACTGTATGGCGATGGCAGGCTTCTTGTTATCTGTTTCTTCTATCTTAAATTAACCCATTTCTGTTAGTCTATACTTTGCCACATGGCTCGTGGCTTACCAGTGTCTTTACATGTTGCTTCTCATGGCGGCAGCTGGCAGTGTCTCCCCAGCCTTCTACTTCCCAGAATTATCCTCTCTCTTGTCCCACCTATACTTCCTGCCTGGCCACTGGCCAATCAGAACTTTATTTACACAGAGCAATATCCACAGCACTTCCCCTTTTCTTTTTTTTAAGGATGGTTTTAACTTTTACATAGTAAAATTACGTATAACAAAACAATTATCAAGCAAGAATTACAGGTACAATATTAAAGAAGATATCCTATCTGTCTTATATTTGTGAGTCTAAGGTTTTATATCTAACTTATCTTTTATCATAACTGAGGAAATTATAACTATCTATTCTTCAACCACATCAAAGACCTCAGAAGGATATAATATTACCTGAGAACCGGGAGAAAGATGTAAGCATTTTTTCGGGATTCTTGCAGTGTAGACAGAGACAGCTGGCAGCCTGGACAGTCACCTAATGTTCCTTTGTAAAGTTGGGGCATTTGTCTTCAGCCCACAGGGCTAGAGTCTCTCGGTCACTTCTCTCAGTGTCCTGTAGAATGTCTGGCAGTTTCCTCTGTGAAGCAGGAACCTGAAGGACCATTTTGTCAAGCAAAGTTTAGTGGTCACCTTTCTATGTGTCCTGCATGTCCAGTTGATCAAGCAGTCCAGGCAAGAACAGTTTCTTGCCAAATGGCTATTTTTGCCAAGGTGAAGATAAGATATGAAGTGTCTTTAATGCCCATCCTCCTCTCTGAAGTAAATTGGTGCTGCCAGGAGCAGACATGTCTCACTGTCCAGAAAGTCTAAATTTTAAAAGTATTTTAAATGCCATATTCTGTAGGTCTTTGAAGTATTTGAAGATTACCTATCTATCTGAAATATGTCTATGTATACCTAGAAGACTTAACTAACATGGCTACGAGTATGATTATCATAGATTACTAATTATTAATCTATTTTTAATTATCCATTACAATTTAAAATGAGCTATATGAACATAATACATTAAACATGAGTAGAAATATATACACAATATAACAAAATTAACTTTAAGTTTGTATCAATAGACTAAAATCTATACCAATGTAAAACATTTTAAACAAGCTATTGTTCTTTAGAAGTAAGTTCCTTAATCTACCCTTTCATCCTATTATATCTATATTATATCCTCTCTTTTTCTTTAGAAAGAGATCGCATTTATAATCAACCCGATTTAAATAAAAATATTGGGTTTTTTTTTTTTTTTTTTTTTTTGTTTTTTGTTTTTTTTTTTTTGTGTCCCACACAGAAGGCTCTTCTGATTTGGGACACAAAAATCTCTTAACCTTTTCTTTTAGCAATATGTCTGGGTTTAGAGAAGGAGTGAGCCAATTCCATCTCCAAAGCCAGCTGGGAATTTGGGCGTAGTTTCTCTTACTACTTCCTGCTGGAGGGGGGCGCTGTATCTTATGGGAACACAAAGAAAATTTTAGGATTATGGAGTAGTCCGTGAGGGTGAACCTCTGAGCCAGTTGCCTTGAAACCATTCTGGATGTTGGATCATCTGGGCCATGGTGTCATCGGAGACCTATCAGGTGGTCTTGGCTGATCAAACCTGATGTATCTTAATCTGGAACAAATCCACAGCCTCTGGCTTTCTGTGGAAACAAAAGCAGAGACTCTTTTCCAAAGCAACATATCCTTATATCCAAATTTTGAAGTCAAGTTACCTTTAAAATTTACATATTTGTTTAACTCAACAGCTTTTACAATCAGATCTTTTTCTGCAGTTAAATATCCCAAAGACAATACAAACCAGATTCTCTGTGTAATATCCATCTTTGTAAGACTGAAATGCCTCTGTGGCTTCTGGCTCTGCCCACCTCAGCTTCCCAACATGGCGGTGGTACAGTTTACCACCAGATCTGGGTCTCGAGCCATGTGTACCATCAACTATCAGAAGCAGTTCTATCAAAGCAACGCATAGCACAGAAATCTTTTTTTTTTTTTTTTTTTTTTAACTAGCAAAGGCTAAATCCACCACACAGCAGAGTAAAGTGTCACTTATAGATTCCTCATTCCCGCCACACTGCAGGTCAGACGCACATGCCAGGAACCCACCATAGTAGCTCAAACCAGCAGGCTGCCGCTAACTTGAGAGAGACAACTAGGAAGTTCTTTTTAGCTCTGTTTTAGAATCTTTTTTCTCAGGTTTTAGGTGGAAATTCTTGCCAACATGTTGGGCCCCATTTGTAGCTAGAGTTTCCTGCCTGGCCCAGTCAGGACAAATCTCTCTTACCCACCAGACCCACAGTTGCTCAGACCCAACCAAGAAAGCACACAGAAACTTACATTGTTTAGAAACTGTATGGCTGTGGCAGGCTTCTTGTTATCTGCTTCTTCTATCTTAAATTAACCCATTTCTGTTAGTCTATACTTTGCCACATGGCTCGTGGCTTACCAGTGTCTTTACATGTTGCTTCTCATGGTGGCAGCTGGCGGTGTCTCCCCAGCCTTCTACTTCCCAGAATTCTTTTCTCTCTTGTCCTGCCTATACTTCCTGCCTGGCCACTGGCCAATCAGAACTTTATTTACACAGAGCGATATCCATAGCATAAACCCACACCTACCACCCTCAAAGAAGGAAAACATACAACACTACCACCAAAAATTAACAGCAATTAACAATCACTGGTCATTAATGTCCATTTATAATAATGGACTCAATTTGCCTATACAAAGACACAGGCTAACAGAATGGATACAAAACCAGAATCCATTATTCTGCTGCATACAAGAAACACACCTGAAAGCCAAAACTGTACCACGGAAAAAAGAAAGCATCTTCAACAAATGGTGCTAGCATAACTAGATATCAACATGTAGAAGATTGCAAATAAATCCATATCTATCAACATGTACAAAACTCAAATCCAAGTGGCTCAAAGATGTGAACATAAATCCAGCTACACTGAACCTGATAAAGGTAGGAAGTAGGAAGTAGCCTAAGAAGCACTGGCACAGGAGACTACTTCTTAAATACAATACCGATAGTAAAAACAGTGAGAGCAACACATGGGATCTCTTGAAACTGAGAAGCTTCTGTAAAGCAAAGGACATAGTCAATAAGACAAAACTATAGCCTGCAGAACAGGAAAAGATCTTTACCAACCCCACATCTGACACATATATGTATGTATAAACTCAAGAAACACCAAATAATCCAATTAAAAAATGGGCTACAGATTTAAACAGAGGATTCTCAACAGAAGAATCCCAAATGACAAAAAAGATATTTAAGAAATTCTTCAACATCCTTAATCATTAGGGAAATGCAAATTACTCTGAGATACCATCTTATACCTATCAGAATGGCTAAGATCAGAAACACTGATGATGGTTCATGTTGAAGTGGATGTGGAACAAGGGGAGCACTCCTTTACTCTTGGTGGGAGTGTAACCTTGTGCAGCCACTTTGGAAATCAGTATGGTTGTTTCTCAGAAAATTGGGAACCAACTAACTCAAGACCCAATCATAACATTCTTGGGCATCTATCCAAGGGATACTCAAGCATACCACAAAGACACTTGCATAACTATTTTCATAATAGCATTATTCATAATAACAAGAACATGCAAACAACCTAGATGCCCATCAAAGAAAGAATGCATAAATAAAATGTGGTACATATACACAATGGAGTGTTACTCAGCTGAAAAAAATAATAACATTATGAAATTTGGAGGAAAATGGATGGAACTAGAAAATGTCATCTTGATCGAGGTAACTCAAACTCAGAAACACAAGCATGGTATGTACTCACTCATAAATGGATACTAGATGTAAAGCAAAGGATAATCAGACTACAATCCACAGCTCCAGAGAAGCTAGGAAACAGGGAGGAGCCTAAGAGGGATATACATATACGTATCAACTTGTGAAGGGGAAACAGAGGAGATCCCAATGAGTAAACAGGGAATTAGGTGAGCAATAGAAGGTAGGGAAATGAGGGATGAGAACATAAGGGAATGGGGTGTTTGAGCTGGGGGAGGAATGGAGTGGGAGAGCAAAGAATGAGAGATATCTTGATAGAAGGAGACATTATGAGGTAATGATGGAATCTGGTGCTAGGGAAATTCTCAGGAATCCACAATGATGACCCCAGATTGGACTACCAGCAACAGTGATGATGGTACCTCAACTGTCCTACCCTGGTAATCAAATTGGGGAATACCCTAACTGTCATCATAAAGCCTTCATTCAGTAACTGATGAAAGCAGATGAAGAGATCTGCAACCATGCACCAGAGCGAGATATAGGAGTCCATTCGAAGAGAGGGATAAGGGATTACATGAACAAGGCGATCAAGATCATGATGGGGAAATCTACAGAGACAACTGATCCAAGCTCAAAGGAACTTACAAACTTTAGACTGACACCTCTGGAAGCTGCATGGGACCAAACTAGACACTCTGCATAAGGGAGACGTGTATCTGGATCTGTTTGAAGGACCCCTGGCAGTGGGATCAGGATCCATCTCTGGTGCATGAGTCAGCTTTCTGGACTTCATCACCTAATTCATCCCTGATAAAGCAAGGAGGGGCTTGGTCCTGCCTCATCTGAATATACCAGGTTTAGCTGTCCCCCATGGAAGAACTTACCCTGTTGGAAGAAGGGATGGGGGTGAAGGTGGAGGAGAGTGGGAAGAGGGATGAGAGGGGGATCAGTGGTTGAATAACAAAAATTAAAAAAAAAACAAAAACAAAATAAAAACAACCTTGAACTATCTCTTCAGTATCAAACCACACACACCTACAGCATCAGATATTTTACAAATGTCACTTTTTAATCTTTATTTTTCTTCAAAATGCTTACCATCATGGAGAATGTTCTCCATTTACTTATTTTCCTTTATTATTATTAATTTTGATTACTATTTCAGCCCTTTCACTGCAAGTCCATAAGATATACATTTCCCAGGCCTTTGTTGGGTGTTTCTGTCTTGTTGGCAAGGACACTGTGATTCACACATAGTTAGAGTCTAGCACTTCTCCAATACACTTTGCTTTTTTAAAAATAAATATTCCTACCAATTTCCCTGCTTTGAGAAGAAAAAATAAAGCATATTGCTTTCTCAAGGGAATGTTTGTTATAATTTCAATCTGCAAGAAATTAGCCCCTGTCTTAAATTAAAAGTTTTGTTAGCCTTTTAACTGAATGCTAAAGACATCTTATGGCAAATATGTCTTAACTCCAATTTAATGCTCTTTTCAAGTCCATGAATAGTAAAATGATATTTGAACATAATATTTTTCAATTGATTAGTTAGATAATACAATATATAAATATCCCTCAGAGGGTAATATGATAGGTATATACTATGTGGGCCTATGCTTTAACCAAAATGATTATCATAATATTTATATATAACAAGATTTTAACCCTCTATAATATTACATTAACTTTTCTTCCACTATGATATTGTGAAAAATTATTCTTATAGTTTTTAAAGACAATTTATTATCACTTTTGCTTTCAAACTGTGATGCTAGGTATATGGCCCTAGGCCAACTTTTAACGATTTCAGATGTGCAATGAAATTTCCACTTGATAGCATTCATTACAACTTAAAATTCACCTACACTTTCTTTAATATCATGATTCAGTCACCTTCTTCATGCAGTTCGGCTTACCTTTAATTACTTCAAAGCTTGACTGAAATCAATGTCATCATTTTAATATAAGAGTTGGTAAATCAATGAAAGATCTGAAATGATATTTACTCTGAGGAGGGGAAAACACTATTAAGGAAAAAAAAAGTAAGGTTTAGGCAAGTACTACATTCTGTTTCTGTTTTGTCTTCTACCTTGTTTCTATGATGGAGGAGTTGCTGGACTCAAGTATCCCCTGGCATATAGTCCTGTCATTGTTGTATCAACAAACAACCTCCAGCTTTTTAGAAAATTAGGTTTGTCAACGTTATTGAGTTGTGTGGCTGAGCACACAGTAGATGAGAATGAAAGATTATAACTTAAGCCTTTAAAGTTCTTTTGAGGAATTTATTATTTAGGTCCAGGAGGCATTCACCTTTCCCAAGTGTAAGCTGGAAATGCTATTGCTGTATTATTTATAAATGACTCATGAGATATCATATTCTCTATTTTGACTTTTCTTATTGGCAAGAGGAAAATATATTTATGATTTGGCAAGCATTGTTATTACAAGTAGGAATTTGAGAATTCATATATCAAAATAAAATCAATTTAGTTTAAAATAGATAACATCTCACATGGCACTTGACATGTGATTCGTTATATAACACAAATAAGCACAATAGAGACCTTGCATTGTCTTTCGATCCAAACTAGAAATAAATGGTTTTGAAGATGAAAGTGGCATTCAACATCATACTATTTTACTTGTGGAGATAATCTGTGACATATCTGTTAAATGAATTCATTCAGATGAATGTTAATCGAGGTGAAATCAAATAGATGAGGTAAACCCCAGCTCTTTAAATTTCTATAAACCTGAAAATTTCTTTGTCTTTTCTGAAGCAAAATAATTGCCAATTATTGCATTGTTATTATGAATATCTGGGAATTGATCTGCAAAACTGAATCATAGTACAGGTTTATGCATGATCACATAGTCATATAAGCATATACATTACTGGTAAATATGTATGTACATATGGGTATATGCATATATAGTGCTGATGAATATGTATGTTTATATGGGCTTACACAGCATGAAGTTTTTGTGTAAGCTGATGAAATAAAGCATTCTGTTATTAAGTGAGTGTATACTTTTTTGAAAATTTGACTTTTGATACACTGAATTTAGAGTTTATTGAGTAACTTTTTAACTTTATTATAGTGACTACATACTGTTGTTAATTGATTCTATCTTTTTTAATAATTTGTATTTATTCTTCTCTCATACAGTACATCCTGACCACAGATTTCCCTCCCTCCACTCCTCTCAGTTTCCCCCACCTCCCCTCTCCCCCAGAACCACTACTCTCATTTCTCTACCCCCGCCCAAACACTCCACCCACTTACCACTCGTGAAAAGAGCAAGTCTCCTAGGTACTACAACTGAACACTCTGAAAATGGCTCAAGACACAGAAAGATCAGGCACAAACTCTCACAATTATGCCTACACCCATTGTTGGAGGCCCCCCAAACACCAAGCTAGCAAACATACTATATATGCAGAGGACCTAGCACAGACCCATACTGGCTCTGTGATTGCCTCTTCAGTTTCTGTGAGCACCTATTGGCCCTATTTAGTTGCTTCTGTAGGCCATGCTCTCCTGTTATCTTAGATTGCTCTGGTTCCTACTATACTTCCTCCCCCTCTTCCATGGGGTTTCATGATCTGCACACAATATTTACCTGTGGCTCTCTGCAACTGCTGGAGAAAATCCCTATGATGAAGATGATCTGTGAGTATAGCAGAATATCATTATTATTTTTCTTTGCCAGTTGTGTTTGGTTCTATCCTAGAACTGTGGGACAACCAGGTTCCATTTCCTGGCCATCCAGGCAGTATCTCTCTTGGCATGGACATCAAGTTAGATCAGTCATTAGTTGGCTACTCCATAATTTCTGAGTCACCATTGTTCAAGCATGTATTGTAGGTAGGATAGGTTTTTGAGATGAAGGGTTTGTAGCTGGGTTTGTGTCTTAGTCCCACCAATGGGAGCCTAGCCTGATTAAAGAGATGGCCTATTCAGGCTCCTTAATCTCTGTTACTAGGAGTCCTTCTTAATGTCAATCTCATAAGTTCCACTGAACTAGGTTTCCCCATTGCCCTAAATGCCAAGAATTCAAATTGTTTCTCCCCAAACTCTCTCTCTCAATCTTTCCCCCCCTACCTCATCCCTCCTGTTCTTGTCCTCACATGTTTCCACTATACCCATATAGTCTATTCTGTAACACCATCTGGGAGTTCCTTGCACACACACACACACACACACACACACACACACACACACACCCTAGAGACACCCTTGTTACTTATCTTTTGTGGGAGTGGATTGTGGTGTGATTATCCTTACATTAATAGCTAATATACTCCTTAAGTAAGTACATATCATGTTTATCTTCCTGAGTCTAGGTTGCCTCCCTCAGGATGATTTTTCCTATTTACATCTATTGCTTTCAAATTTCATGATGTCTTTTTTTAACTGCTGATTAATATTCCACTGTGTAAACATAACAATTTTTCATTATCCATTCTTAGGTTGAGGGCATATAGATTGTTTCCAGTTTCTGGCTATTATGAACAAAGCCACAGTGAACATAGTTGAGCAAGTATCCTTGTGGTAGAATGGAACTTCCTTTGGGTATATGACTAAGAGTGGTATAGCTAAGTCTTAAGATAGATCATTGACTTTTTTTAGTTGCTGTTCCAGATTGGACTCCCACCAACAATGGAGGAGTGATGCACTTGCTTGACATCCTCTCTAGCATGAGTTGTCACTTGGGTTATTGAGCTTGGACATTCCAATGAGTGTAATGTGGAATCACAAATTAGTGGCTAAGGATGCTTAACATTTCTTAAGTGTTTCTTAGCTATTTGAGATTCCTTTTTTGAGAATTCTCTGTTTAGTATACCCCATCTTAATTGGATTATTTTGTTTGTTGATGTCCAATTTCTTGAGATTCTTATTTATTTTGGATGTTAGCCCTCTATCAGATGGGGAGTTAGAGAAAATATTTTCCTATTCTGTAAGCTTCCATTTTGTCCAATTGGTAGTGTCCTTATAGAAAAGCCTTACAGAAGCATTTCAGTTTTATGAGGTCCAATTATTAATTGTGGATTTTAGTGCTTGTACTATTAGTTTTCTGTTTAGGAAATTGTCAACTCTTCCAACGTGTTCAAGGATATCCTCTACTTTCTCTTCTACTGGGTTAGTGTGTCTGCTTTTATTTTGAGGTCTTTGATCCACCTGGATTTGAGTTATATGCAGGATGATAAATATGAATGTATCTGTATTCTTCTACATGCATACATCCAGTTAGAGCAGGACCATTTGTAGAAGTTGTTCTCTTTTCCATTATATATTTCTGGCATTTTTATTTAAAAAAAAATCTGGCATTCATATGTATGTGGATTTTTATCTTCCTCTTTGATTCAATTCTACAAATCATTGCATCTGTTTTTATGCCAATAGTAAATGGCTTTTATTACTATAGCTCTTTAGTACAACTTGAAATCAGGAATAATAATACCTCTGGAAGTTCTTTTACTGTACAGGACTGTTTCAGTTATCCTGAGTCCTTTGTTATTCCATATGAAGCTGAATATTTTCCTTTAAAAGTCTTAAAGAATTGTGTTCGAATTTTGATGGGAATTGTATTGAATCTGTAGATTGTTTTAGGTAGTTGGCTCTTGCTCTAACAATCTCTCCTTCAATGAACACTGATCCTTAGGTGCAAGGGTTGTGCTATAGACATATCAGTTGGGGTGGTATTTTGAATCTAAATGGTCCCCATAAGCTAACAGTGAGTGGTAATATTAGGAGGTGTGACTTTGTTGAAGTAGATCTGCCCTGTTGGAGGAAGTGTATTACCATGCAGATAGGTTTTTATGTCTTCTTTGCTCAAGCTTGGCTTAGCATAACACTTAGACTATTTCCTGTTACCTGAGGATCAACATGAAGGACTCTCAGCTCCTTTTCCAGCACCATATCTGCCTGCATGCCACCATGTCACACCATGATTATAATATACTAAGCCTCGAAAAATGTAAGCCACCCAAATTAAGTGGTTTTCCTTTATAAGAGTTATGTAGTCATGATATCTCTTCATAGCAATAGAGACTCTAACAGTTGGGGTGAGCTCCACAAAGTTATATAAGTGTGTCAAAATTAATCATATAGTATAGTTTCTTCTACTTGAACTATGCATCAATGTACATATATGTTTTGCAAATTCATACCATGAATGTTGAGCGCCAGATGTAGATGAATTTTAAAAGGTCTTATTAATAAAAACAAACTCAGAGCCAAGTATTGATATGAATGCTGAATGATCAGAGAAATAGAACAAGCATCATACTAACCTTGCCAGGTCCTAGGCTGATATTGTTTCCTCAGACTGAGAACCTCTGAGTCCTAACCTGAATGGATCTCAGCTGAACTGCTGCTAAAAGCCTAAAAGCTTAACAGAGCCTCTAATTCCTGGTCCTCACACCTTATATACCTTTCTGTTTCCTGTCATCACTTCTTGGGATTAAAGGCATGTGTCACCATGCCTGGCTGTTTCCAGTATGACTTTGAACTCATAGATCTCTCCTTCCCAAATGCTAGGATTAAAGGTGTATGTGCCACCATTTTCTGGCCTCTATGTCTATCTAAGTGGCTGTTCTGATCTCTGACCCCAGATAAGTTTATTAGGGTGCACAATATATTGGGGAACATAATATCACCACAGGTGTCTATGGAGGTCAGAAGATGACATCAGATTCAGTGGACCTATAGTTATAGGTGTTTGTGAATTTCCACACATGAGTTCTGAGAGTCAGACAGGTGTCCTCTACAAGAGCAATATGTTCAATTAACTGCTGAGCCATCTCTCCAGTGCCTATATTTCTATTTTGAAGAATGTTAAGTTTGTTTGCCAATAATTTCTATTTTATATTATAGTATAATAATTAAGCTTTAACATATGCACTGTCTGAATGGGCTTGTTTTTTGTGAATATATTTATAGAAGTATTTTTTTTTTCAAATACATGTCACATTGTTACATATATCTTGGTCATGTGATTTTTTTCATTTCCACAGTAAATCCATTATGCCATAGAATTTTGTTTAAGGTGTATTATTTCTTTTAATATTATGGTTCTTGTGAGTTTATGAGTGTTTTGTATGTGTGTATATCTGTGTACTACCACATGCATGATGATGCTCACAGAGGCCTAAATAGAGAATCAGATCCCATAAAACTGGAGTTACAGATATTTTTGAGCCCTTATGTGGTCTCTGGAAATGAAACTCTGGTCCTCTGGGAGAATAGTCAATGCTCTTAACTGCTAAGTCACCTCTCTAGCCACTCAATTATTGTTTTATAGTTTTTCATAACTTAAATGATAATCTTTATGTTTTTGAAAAATGATAAATTTATGTATGACATAATATAAATTGCATAGTACAATGATGATGACATTCTTCACTTATAAAAGAATCATTCAATATTGTCTTCTTTTATCATATCCTTCCTTAAAGGATTTTTACAACTTGGATCATAAAATGATTTAAATGTGCCCCTGAGGTTAATGTTAAAGTATGGTTACCAACAGTTAATATTAATACAGCTTTAGCAAAAGGAACTGTTCTATTGGGGTCACAAAGAATAAAGTATGGCTTTGTGTTCCAAAATGAGTGCAGGTATTGATGAATGTGGGATATTAATTTATTCTTAACACAGTGACCTTGGAAGGAAATACTTTATAAATGCTATCTTTTGGGGACTCACAAGAGCTTCAGGGTTATATAGGAAAGGGACAAGGTCATGATGGCAAAAATGGTGCCCACTCAAGCATTTTTGCTTATATGATGATGTCCTCCATTATTATTTCATGATTCAAGTATCTGTCAGACAGTAAATGGTACTACTGTGTACCACTGCATGAGAGTAATCTTGATACTTGTCACAAGATACTTACCAAAAGGATCTCTTCTTCCTTGAATCCAAGGTAACAGCAAGGACAGAGGACTAGGAGAAAGAATCAGTCAGATTGGTCATATCACAGTCAGTTAGTAAAGATAATGACTGTGTGCTCCTTCAGGCTTCAGGTAGCAACTGTTGACCTTTGAGAGTGTGTCTAGAAAATTGGGAATCCATCTCCCCCAAGACCCAGCCATAGCACTCTTAGGCACATACCCAAGGAATGCTCAATCATACTACAAGGGCATTTGCTCAGCTATGTTCATATCAGCATTGTTTGTAACAGCCAGAACCTGAAAACAACCTAGATGCCCTTCAACCAAAGAATGGATAAAGAAAAGATGGTACTTATACAATGGAGTACTACTCAGCAGAGAAAAACAATGACATCATGAGGTTTGCAGGCAAATGGATGGAACTAGAAAAAATCATCCTGAGTGAGATAACGCAGACTCAGAAAGACAAACATGGTATGTATTCACTCATAGTAGGATACTAGATGTAAAACAAAGATGACTAGACTGTTACACAACTCCAGGGAGGCTACCTAGAAAATGGGACCCTAGGAAAGACACAAGGATCGCCCAATGACAGAGAAGTGGATGAGATCTACATGAACAACCTGGATGACAGTGGGAGTAATTAAGGGCAAGATTTGAGGGAAAGAAAGCTTAGGGGAGCAGGAGATCCCAGCTGGATCAAGAACAGAAAGGGAGAACAAGGAATAACAGACCATGATAAATGAAGACCACATGAGAACAGGAAGAAGTAAAGTGCTAGAGAGGTCCCCAGAAATCCACAATGATACCTCCACTGTAGACTACTGGCAATGGTCGAGAGAAAGCCTGATCTGACCTAGTTTGGTGATCGATCAGATGGCCAAACACCCTAACGGTGGTGCTGGAACTCTCATCCAATAACTGATGGAAGTGGATGCAGAGATTCTCGGCCAGGCCCTAGGTGGAACTCCAGGAGTCCAATTGTCAAGAAAGAGGAGGGACTGTAAGAGTGTGAATTGTTATGACCAAGGTTGGAAAAGCACAGGTACAAATAGTCAAACTAATGGAAACACATGAATTATGAACCAAAAGCTGAGGAGCCCCCAACTGGATCAGGCCCTCTGGATAAGTGAGACAATTGAATAGCTTGAACTGTTTGGGAGGAACCCAGGCAGTGGGACCTGGACCTATCCTTAGTGCATGAGCTGGCTGTTTGCAACCTTGGGCTTACACAGGGACACTTTGCTCATCCTGGAAGGAGGGGACTGGACCTGCCTGTACTGAATCCACCAGGTTGAATTGAATCCCCAGGGGAGTCTTGGCCCTGGAGGAGATGGGAATGGAGGAGAGGGGATAGGGGAAAGGTGGGGGTGGGGGTGGTATGGGGGAGGACAGGGGAACCCATGGCTGATGTGTAAAATTAAAACAGAAATATAATAAATAAAAAAGTAGAAAAAAATAAAGGTAATGACTGTGTGCTCCTTCAGGCTGCAGGTAACAACTGTTGACCTTTGAGAGTCTGTTCTATGGTGTGAAGAAGGATATTATAAAAGTTTTATTGATAGTCTGTTCATTATGACATCTAAAACATTTTGCAAATCTAGTAACCCTCCTCATTTAAGACTAAACTCCTCAATATGAATAGTGAATAACAAGTAATTTGTGTATGTAGGTAGTAGAACAGGAGTCTTATCCAAAGTGTGAGCTAGCAAAGTAAAGGAAGGGATGTCGTATTATTCAGATTGTAGATATTCAACAGCATTAACATTCCCAAGGAAACCATGAGTTCCTTTAACTAAAACAGCTTTTATCTCACTCTTACAATGGCACTCTGGAGGAATATTTGAAGGTTTATGAGGCATAGACTTGTAGACAAATAATGTGCTTGAGTTATGCCCTTGAAGGGCATTTTAGAATCACGCCAAACCCCAACTCCTTGGGACCATGACAAAACTGTCTCTGTGTGTTATTCCATGACACACTGCCTTTTAAATCACTGAAATCATGAGATAAATAGATCTTTATTTTTAAAAAATTGTTTTAGATCGAGTATTGTGTCATAGTGTGGTTTTACAAGGCTGACTAATCAAAATATTTGTATAAAATACATATAGCATTAACTTGGACATAGCATAAAGAAAGATATTATAGTGTTACACTCTATAGGAAAATAGTTAATAGAAAGAATATAGGAAACAACAATATTTCTAGAAAGTTTAAATTAATAAAACTAATATAAAAGTTCAAACATGAGGAAGAAAGACATAGAATGTGTATGGAGGTTGTGAACATCTCTATAAATTTGAGTGAACCCTTTAGGTAAGGTTGAGGTAGAATTCAGACTTGAGGAAGAGGAATGATACTGTATCTCTATTCAGACAAGGCATTCACTCTAGAGGAAAGTTAAAATAATTCAACAAAAAGAACAAAATTATGTATATGTGACCCTGTCTCAAAACAACCACCCAAAAGTAACTGAACCACCACTAGAATCCATAATTTGACCAGATTTCAAGCAAAGTTTTATATTTCTTACGTCTATCTCTAGCATTTGCAAAAAGATCATGCATGGATTTGAATATATCAGCAATTTTCTAGTATTTTTCAGTATTATAATATCTACCATATTATAGTGCCTTTCCATGTTCTTTAGTATTATAATATCTTGATATGTAATAATGTTATTTTAAATGAGACATTATATGTTTGAGAGAGATTCATTTTGTGCATTATTAGCTTAAATATTTATACACCACTTCAAATATTATTTAAATGTTCTGCTTCCTATATGATTAGAGATACTTTATGTAAAAATGAATGAGTTTCCATCTTTTTTCTCATTGGATGCCATTTTCTATTTATTATTTTTATGAAAAATTTGTCAGGGCTCCAAAGTTAAAAGCCAAAGATGAATTTGATTACATTTACTGCAAAATGTATTCTGTAATACGCTTCTATTTATACTATCTACATGTTGTATTTGCTCATCTGATGTCTGTTGTGTTTCATGGTAATAGCAGAAAATGATAAATATGAGGGAACGGTTCTGTAAAAACACACAAAGCTGTGATTATATTAGTTTTTTATTCTACATTTTACTATATTTTGGAAAACAATCAAAAGTTGTTAACACACAAGTCAAAATGTTCTTTTGTCTTATTTTTTCTTTGCATTTTAGAAATGGACACCAAATGAAGATGACAATTTACACTATTTCTTAAATCATTGTATCTAATTTGTCTATTTATTTGTATAATATATGCAATGTAACATATTGTTTTTTCCATAAAAATCATAAATCTTTATAACTGAAATTATCATAAAATTTAACAACACTCAGGCAAACAATAGTATTAGCAACTCCCCAGATGTTCTCTTTTATTATACTTATTTCTCAACTTCCAACAATTAATGAATTCTAATGTAATAAAAATTCTGTAAATTTGTGAAGATATAAAGTGCATCAACTTCATATTCTTGGTACATAAATAATTTATTCAATACTATTTTGTAAGATTTGGGTATCTTATTACAAGGCATATTTTTTTATTTCTTCAGTCTTCAATTCCACAACATTGGTAATTATCTCTTTTCTGTACATATATAGATAATGTATAATTCCACAGTCTTCTAAGTCCTGGAATCTCTACTTAGCTTTTTTAAAGATACCAATACCTTTTTTGTTGAATATTCACTCATTTGCTGTTCCAATACCTATGTGTGGAATTAGACTTGAGTAATTTGTAGTAGATTATATAAGAACTAATCTCTAAACTATAATATCAAATTTTATTTTTAAATATATTTTATATAATTTCTTATAATTAAATATTGTTATATTTGTTTATCTTTTTTGAGTATTGTGATGAACTTGTTTTCACTTATCTAATTCATGAGCATCATTTTTGCTTTTACAGAGTTACTTGGCAACAAGAGATGATATAGATCACAGGTTAAAAGCAAAATAAATAGTTCCAGAAGTGGGTTATCTCTACGACATTGTGAGATAGTGAGTTCCTATAACCACAAAACAGAAAATTGTTGTTCTTTGTTACCCTCTAGAACATGCAAGGTCCTATTGTTGAACACCACATTTATGAGTTATAGAACATAGCAATTCAAGCTTGTACCACCCTGGAAATTTCCTCTTACTGACTCCTTTCATGATTCTGGGAAGTGCTATTCATTCAACAAAATAATTATTTCAAGCAATGAATTTTGAAAGCAACAAAAATTACCCACCCAAACAATAACTGATGTTTCTAAACATAATACTTACATTTTTTCCTTCTCTAAATCTTTTGAGATAAAAAATATGCTTATTATTCAAGTGCTGAAAATCATTTAGGATCAACTCTATTTTGGATTTAACTGAAATGCCAGATTGAGAAAGTATCTTAAAATAAACTCTAACAATCACAATGATTATTATTTGATACCATTTCATATTGTGAAGAATTCTAATTGTCATTCATTCATCATTTAATATTATTTCAAAATTGAATTTTATATTGACAATGTTTGTTATATTCAACTTCTGTCAAAGTGAAGAATCTAGAAGAGGAATCTCTTGATGTCCAATGCACCACTTAAAAAAGAAACCCCTGTGCACTTTTACCATTTAACATCCATATGCATGCAAACCATAACTTTGGAACTAGCTGTGAGCTTATCCAATTATGTGGGATTAAAATAGCTTTTGTATTGAGCACACAAAACTTCCATACTTGACTGCATTAAATCATATAAGGGTATCTGTGAACAGGCACTTCATATATGAGTAGATATCTGGGTATGAAGTTGTATCCTTGTCTTTATCATAATGTTCAAATATTAAATAATAATAGCCAAACAAAAACTTCTAAGTGTTAAAAAATATTATCCCACATTAAAATGGTACATAGTGTGAGTTAACAATTTCATTCTTATTCTCTACATTTTATGAAACAGATTTCCTCACCTGAATGAAAGGTGAGAGCACAGACTTTATATTTTATTTCATATTGTTTTACAATAAGTTTGTAATATTACAGCCAAAAATATCATCTTAATTAGAAGAATGTTTCGTTCAAAAATGGAGTAATCTCCACGTTTAAATCATGGTAAGACTCTAGTCAGCACTTTTTTTATTTTGAAGCTAAAATAAAAAGTAAATATGATACATAAATTATTCCCAACTTTTCTGTCAAGATACAATGCTTATGCAAACATAGAACACAATGAAATGCATAAATATATTAATATGTAAATGTGATATAGATAGATGATAGATAGATAGATAGATAGATAGATAGGTAGATAGGTAGGTAGATAGATATAGATATATGGAAAAATATCTGACTCTTCCACAAGAATAACTAGTGCTCTTAATGACTTGATAATCTTCATCTTCATCTATCTATACTTTAAGTTTCTTGAAAGACTAGAAACAAAATTGAATGTAAAATTAGAAAATAATCCTATCTCTATGAATATTATTTAAAACAAGGAGTAGTCTCACATATAATTGCTGAGATAAATGTTTCATCCCCATTTGCTTATCAGTTCTTTCATAATTAATTTGATTTCTTGTAGGCATGATATATACCAGCAAATAATATATTTTATTGAAGAGATATGTATGAAAAACTGAGTATCAATATGTCAAAGATACTTATAAAGTGAATATAACTACAAAATTATATAGAGAGAGGCATGTATTTGATAGATGATAGATAAATTGGTACGTAGATGCAGATATATATATATGTGTGTGTGTGTGTGTGTGTGTGTATAGAGATAGATACATATATACATACATATATACATAGCTGAATAATTAGATAGATATATAGATAGAGACAGATAGATGATAGATATATCAGTAGATAGATAGGTAGATAGATAGATAGATGACTGATAGACAGACAGATGATAGACAGACAGACATATAACAGATGACAGATAGATGGATATATGATGGATAGTTGGATAGTTGGATAAGTAGATAGATGGACAGATGGACAGACAGACAGACAAACAAACAGCAGACAAAGAAGCAAGTAGATATCAAGAGACAGACTGATGCTAGGCTTTCTCAAAGGACTGGAAGAAAGGACAAAAGAAACTTACTTCTGTGTTTGCCCAGAAGCAGACTTGGAAAGGCCAGTCTGGGCTATAGCCACAAAGAAATTAGGATTTGTTTCCTGGGAATTGTATATTTCTCCCAGAAGAGAGTGAAGCTTTCAGTCCTAAAGCTCCTGTGCTCTCAAAGCCTGATATGCCCTTGAGAACATGTGTGTTCCCCATGAACATTATTGCTTCATTAGCTTTTTGCAGAATTCATATTATTTCTTTTCTGGAAATAGTATATAAAATGCTGTACTTCTTTTAAAACAAACTTGATTTTCATAATACATAGTTTGTGCGAGACCTCACAAATCCAAATCCACCTATTCTGTCTTCCTTATCATCTCATTTTCTGTTCACCTATCCCTTAGGACTTTGTCACAAAAGAACAACATGCTGGTCAAGGTCATTTATATGTATATATGTGTGCATACATATAAATATGTGTATGTGAGAGTACCTCAAATTTCTAGTTACTTCTCTACATCATATACATACCATTTTAAAAAGATATTTTATATCTGTTTTTTTAGATTTTTTATGAAAAATTAATCAAGTACTAACTGGAGAACAAAAGTTCAAACTTTACCATATTTTGATAATTATTTTATTGTTTTTGATTATTTAAGTATAAGATATATGTAGCACAAAAACTGTCAGTTATACAAAAACTATTTTTCCAAAATTCATTGTACACATTTATATTTTTTAACTCGAGTGGATAGTTAATTAGATATTACATTCTAAGAACTTACAATTTTTTATTTTTACTTTCTGACTTCCCATTACATTTCTGGAGAATTTATATCTTAACAAAAAAATAGAATTTACACTTTTAAAAGAAAATGTAAAACAGAATTAAGAAAAGAATGAAAGTAATGAATGAGTGATCAAGATACCATATAAACCAAAAACTACATAGAATATTCCAATGATTTTTCTTTTGCCTTGTAAAAGGAAATGTTAGAAATAATTACCAATTTTTGATGCATTATTATTATAAAAATTGAATGTTGAGAGCTTTTTAATAAAAAAGACACGCAGTCTTTCTAATAAGTATTACAATAAAATGTCAACAATAAAAATTTCTCAGAAATTGTGTGCTTTAAGATTTCTTTAGAGATTTGTTAATACCTTTAACTTCCATTAATATACTTTTTAACCTCTGAGGATGCACTGATCAAAATCCTAATGTAGGTATGCCACATCTCTTATATTGGTCAACAAACTCTCTTGGTGCTTTGCTTAATGATAAGGTCATTTCAATGTTGTAGGTTGGTCAGATTTTCAGTTATTTAAACTGTTTATTTTGTTTCAGCCTTACCTCATTTATTATCTTTGTTTTTGGAGGCTACACTGCTGGTCACAGATAATCTGTGGTTGGCCTTATTGTCTTCATAGGCTTAAATCAAGACAACACTCAGGTCGAGTTGTCATTTGTATTCTTGACTAAGAGGGCATGTTGTTCCAAGCTGCTGGGGTTGTTTTCCTTGAACCATTTAGTTCATGTTCAGCCAGCACTGGGGTAGAGTCTCTGATGCTAGATGGGAATGGAGGGGAGAAGATGGGGGGAAGGTGGGGACAGGGGTGGGAGGGGGGAGGACAGAGGAACCCATGGCTGATGGATAAAATTAAAACACAAATATAATAAATAAAAAAAGGAGAAAAAAATCTTGTTTCATGGAGGGCATGACCTTCTTCAAGAAGGTGAAGATGTGTTCTTTTCATAATAACTTGGCCACCTTACTAGGAACGTCTGTCATGGTTATACAATGCTTTAATCTTTACCATATTAAGTTTTGTTTTAGAAAATTTATTATATCTCACCCAATCTCAAGAAAACGCATTTACAATGGACAATTAAGAGTCAATCAAGACTCAGAAACAAATTCACTTCTCAGATTAGTATCAACAGATTGAGTCATGGGAGTTCCTAGTTTCAGTTCTCAAAACTACAAAATAAAATAAGACAGGAGATGGAAAGTAAACTAAATGAAAAATATTTATATGCACACACTTGTACAAGTTATACATTATAGTATACATGGCCACAAACAATTAGTATATCAAATTAATGTTAGTATATGATACATATCTCAAATTATTCTATTTTATAGTTATATGAATATTGTAATATTTCATTATGCCTAAACACTCTACCTGTAAAATAGTTACAACAATAGCAATAACAGATAGGATGAACAAGATATTATCATATGTGGATTGGTAATAAGAATACTGTCTAGTACTGGGAATTCTATAAATTTTTTACCATAATATAAGCAATAGTCAGTTAATATGTTTCCAAAACTTTTATACCAGCCTACAACAGTGTGCATTCCAATGGAGTTGAGTTTAGTTATCTTTGTCGTATTACAGTAACATCAAAAAAACAAAACCAAAACCAAAAAAAAAACCTTTATTGTTTCAGTTGTCCTAAGGTAAATTTTGTTTTGGCAATGATGTCAGTTTTGACTTCTGTCTTATAAAAGTGGGTGAAATTTAAAGGTTTTGTACATGTAGGTAAGAGTATATAGTTTGTGTTTGTTTGAACAGATTACCCTGATATAGGCTAAGAATTCTACATTTAGTAAGGTGAAGTGTTACAGAGTTATTGCATTGGTATAGTCTAGATATGTCAAGGTTAGACAAGGAAAGTACCCAAAGTATTTACATTATATGTTAAAATAAGTTAACAAAATTGGGTGTAATGGCATTCAGAGTACTATGCATGAGTATTTTTACTATTACAGAGTTTCATACACCCATGAAATCATCTCTAAGACACAACACCTTGGTAGAAGATGCAAGGAGCACATACATGACTGTCAGGAAAGAAGAAAGAGCACGAAGAGAAACTACGTGATAAAGAAACAGCTAATTTCCAACAAGGAAAGACAACTTCCACTCTGTTATCTTCCTCTCTCTTCAAGGATCATGGCCTCCTCCTCTCTTCAGTGTATCCTTTTTTCATTTATTATGTCAGGACTCAATTAGGAATCCTCTTATGCTGGTGTTGATCTGCGAAGACTGGCATTGGGATGAGTTCCTGGAATCCTACCTTTCATAAGGATACCTGTGCAAATGATATCCATGTCTTAGTACTGGCAAGGCCTTGTGCTGGCCTCATAATGACATCTATTGTGCCAGGCATGACCAGAGATACAGATGAGAGGATGAGGTTCTTTATCTTCAGCTCCTGCATTTTTTTTTCTATTTCAACTAGATAGCATGTTACAAATTACAAGAAAGATATTGTACCTTTTTTTTTTTTTTAAATCAAAGCACCAACAGTTTTTAATGAATGAAGCAGGAAAAAATCAGAACTGGAAAGATGCTCAGCAGTTAAGAATATTGACTGCTCCCCTAGAGGTCCCTGGTTCAGGTCTCAGTACCTCTATGATGGCTTACAACCACTTGTAATTCCCATTCCAGAAGATCCTCTTCTGCCATTCATATTGCATCATTTTATTCATATAGATACAGTCAAGATACTTCTAAACATAAAAATAAATGCTTATAAAATAGAAGAAAACTGTATTTTTATTTTGTAATGTGAAAACAAATTTGTTAAACACACATATATAATCAGAATTTGAAAAGTGTGAGTTGAAGAAAGAGTATAAGGAGACGAAATGAAGAAAGCAATTATGCTTGATGCAGTTTACTGAAACAGAAATGAAAACCACTGTAGAAAGTTGGCATTGTAACACATATTCATGTGTTGGGAGAATAACACCTGGCCCTTTAGGATTCAAGGAATGGGCCTATGCAGAGATGAACAGTGTGAGAAGGAGGTAGTAGAATCACTGGAGAAATATTACTAGAATCCTAGTAAGTGAAAATGGATGAGCCATAAACAGGTAGAAAGGTAGGTTCCCCCTTTGTTTAAAGTATGGACTATTCATTCCTTTGGAATTAAATAAAAGACAGCAGGTCAGGGATATATGCTGGGCAGTATGTATTTCAGTAACAAAGGAGGAAATTACTGGGCCTTCTATAATGTCTACCTGTAGTTTTTCAGAATATATATTGAGAAAATATTTCATTTCTATGAAAGAAGCACCAGTGATACAGTTCCCACTGAAGAATGAGGAAAGTCAAAGGCCATGGAAAACATTACAGGATTGTCTGTCAACTTTCTGCATTGCACTGGAGGAAAGTGACTGGAAATTTAACTTCAGTCTACCTGGGCTACATAATGCAGCCTTGTCTTAATAAAGGAAGAACGGGAGAGAATAAAGCAAGAAAAAGTGAAGCACATGCAGAAAAAGAGAGAGAGACAGATACAGAGATGGGTAACTCTTTACTTCCCATTAAACTAATGAAGAAAATTTGATAACTTAAACAGTTCCTAGAGATCATTTTCCTTGAAATCAAGTCATAATAGCTAGAATTATGACTAATGACAGTATCAAGATTATGATGGTTGATGTAAGTCTTTCAAGTTGATTTGAAGATCTCAAAAGTAGAAGCTGTAACATCAAAGTATCTGGGAAAGCACGACAGTAAAAGAATAATTAAGGTAGACTCTAATATTGTAAAGGTTGTAATGGTCATCATGATTGCTCCTGGTGGCTTTTTCAGTCTACTTTCTTAGAAAAACTAAGACCTAGGATTTGTACAGACCTCAGTCAGCTAGGATCTCACACATTAGTCATTCATAAGAAAGTACTCTAGAGACTTGCCTATAGACAACCTGGTAGAGTTTTCTCATTTGAGGAATCTCTTTCCAGATGACAGTAAATTGTGTAAAGTTTACAAAATCGAAACAAAACAACAACAAAAAGACAAGAAGAATTGGGGCTGGAATCTATTTCCAGGGTCCTTATCATTTATTCAACAGATAGTATTTAAATATCATTCTGGATGTAGTAAAATTAATGCATTTATTTATGTCCTCTTAGTAGCCATATATTAGTAGAGAAACAAATAAAATGGACAACACTAATTCTAAATAATAACTAAAAAGTACAATCACAGGCCCAGGAGAGAAATGCCTTTGCACCTGGACTTGAGGAGAAAGAGAATTAGAGAGAGCTGTTTTGAGAAAATAATATATCTTTTAAATGTCCCTTAAGATTACAAAATCCTTCCCATGAAAATAACAGACAAAATAAGAAGCATTATCTCCCTCCTTTTGCCTCAGCAAGATGACAGTTTTGCTTGAGATCATCCCAGAAAAGTGCTCTGAAAGTACCACTTGCAAAACTAAATCTCATTCCTTCCAGTTGTGAGGGAAGTCTATTCTACTGAAGGGAAACTGCTTCAGAAATCAGCATAGTATTCACTTAACCAACATGCATGATTATAAGTGCGTAAATTCCTATCTTACTTACAATTTATTACAACTAAACTAAAATATGCTTATCATATTTTTTAAATTATATGGTTACATTGTGGTGTTTCACAGCTATGAAGTTAAAATTAAGCCTATGATGGAATCAACACAGAGAAACTGGTTTCACTTTCATAGAAAGTGAGTATATATTTTTTTGATAAATAACTAAACCATTTCTAGAATCAAGCATACCTTCAGATTATCTTCACTTTGAATGTACAATTAATTTTCAAATTAGGAGTTCATAATTAGAATGTTTTCTATATTTTATACATAAAGTAAAGTTATTAACAATTTAGGTGACTGTTTTATCAGTTGAAACATATTTTAATAACCTTTAATCAATGTTCATTTGTCACCACTTCTCTAAGTTTTATTTATTTTTCTTGTGTTACATTGATCATTTATCTAGGCATCAAAGATCTCCTCAATTAGTGTGTTATAGCTAGATGCTCCTGACCTCATTTTTGCTTTAAGGTGTCTTTATGTCCAAACAGTATAAAGTAGATTATATAAAAGATTATGGAATTTAAAGAATGCTTGATAATAACTAGAAAAGTATCACCAGATCTGGTAATGTATTAACACAACATTCACACAAGCTGTAACTTATGCATGTGGAAATTCAACAAATATAATGTTTTACATTAATGTGAAAATTAATCTACTGATGGTTGAGCCAAGAAGTATAATTTTCAGTTGAATTATAGATTTCTTCAAACATTTCAATAGCTGAGTAAGCATTTCAAGACCATTGTATTCAGTGTTTCTAAGAATAGTATTGTCTCAGCAAGACATAATGTATAGCAGAACATATAAAGAGAATGTTTTAATCCCAAATTATCTTTGATATCTATATCTCTTGATTTCTTGAATAACCATTGTTGAACCAATCAAATTACCATATTTTTTCCAACTAAGTTATAAAAGCTTTCAATGTAAATAAGTGTTTCTCTGGCCACTACAACAGGAGTAAAGGCTGATACAAATATTAAAATTTCTAGTCCTTGATCATTTCACAATATTCAACTCCATGCTTACCCCAAATAAGAAAACAAAGAACACAGAAAGAAAGGTGTGAGGAAATATTAAATATAATCTGCTTTGTATATTTTTTTCTGAGCAAACTGACTCAAGTGATGACCCAAATTGTTTACTTTATTTGTGTGTATGTTCATATGCCATTTTCCATGGCAACAAATGGAAACTATTTTATCTAATCTTGACTTGAAAATATTTTGACAGGCCTTGATAATGGTGTGTGTCAAATGAGCATTATGAAGCTTTCAAGTCCAAGTTATAAAGGACTGCCAGCTTTAATCTTATTACTCTTAGAAATCAGCTTTTTTCCTTGAGATACTACAGCCACCTACAGAGGTCAAGCCTTTCAAAACAAGGTGTTTTTGACAGCTACCCCTGCATTTCCATCTAAATTGACTAACGAGTCTGGGAGTGACACATTTGGAATGTTTCAGATAAGCCAACCTCTTGGTTTATTCAAACAAAGGTAATCATGAGAAATGAAGATTTGCTTTCTCCACTCAGTTCTACAAGCTTGTACACATGGTGATAAATAACTGAAAAAGTCTTTGAGGTCTGTATTGTACACATGATTTCATCTATTTTAATTTTTTTGTTAAAAATTTTTATGGTTTTTCTTTTACATTTCTGCTGCTTGCTTGAAGACGTGTGTAGGTAAGTGATAAATCATATAGGGTGGCTATATTAAAGATGTTTTTCAAAGAACTTGACAATACAGAGATGCTACATGATGAAAATAATACTCTCAATGTCTTATAGTATTGTAGATATCCAAATATGAACTTTGAATGTTTCTTGTAAACATTCAAGGGGCTAGATATGAAAAAGATAGAAATATATACACAGTTAAATTTTTTTCATGGTATAAAATTAAGCCAAATGTTTCAAACTGGTAAATGTAAGATTTAATAAGAAGGAATAAGGAAATAATTATGTGGCAGATCTTGAAGGCAGGACAATCTCAACTAGTAAGCTTGATAAATTTTATGCAGACACCAGATGTCTTAGTGTTTCAAGGAGAAACTGCTATAATTCTATCTCAGAAAAAAATATAAAAATAGAAACTATACTAATATGTACAACACTTCTACCTGCACTCATAACAAACTATCAAAGACTCCGATGTGACCAGTGACATAAATGACAGGAAAATATATCAAAATATATTTAAAAACAGACAGGGCAAAAGAACAGAGCTTAGGTATTTGGCCTGCAAACATCCCCACGTATATAAAATAATGGTGACAGTATGAGTCAACAGATATTAAATCACAGTTTTAGATATCCAACAGTGCATATCAATGCCGCAATAAGAAGTCACATTGAAAACGTTTATAAACTCTGTCAATTCATGAAGATAAGCTTTCAGGAGGTGGTTTGATTCATAAATTTGATTTTAATAACTTTACAAATATTGAATTCATGCTAACATTGTCTCATAAGTATTAACTTAGATATTAATTAAAATAGACATAGCCTATGAGTATTGCAAAATTTTTAAATGTTTGAAAGTCAAATATAATTAAAATAATCAATGAGTAAAAGAAAAAGAAAATATAAGATAATTTAGAAAACACCGCAGTGAGTGAGGCAAACCAGACTCAGAAACGTAAATAAAGCATGTTCTGTTATCTGTCATTTCAACTCTGAATTTTTAGATGTGACTATATTATAGATAAGCCATAGTAAACAAGAAATTAACAAAACAAAACAAAACAAACAAACAAAAAACAAACAACTTACAAATGAACGTCAGTAGAATAAATTCTAGAGAAGAGACTAGGAAGACACATACACTATGAAGCAAAACTAAAAGCAACAGGTTGAGGCAAATTTAGCTCTGAAGGAGGAGGATGGACAATAAGTGGGTGAAGGATGGAAGAAAGATAAGTACCACTTGTGATTTTGAAAAAGGAATAAACAAATATATCATAAATATATACTATATAAGTGTATCTATATACTTACACAAATTTTTGTTTGTGAAGATACATCACTTGGGATGTTGTTCCCCTCAAGTACCATGGATTGTATAACAAAAACTCCAGGGTCATGCATAGGAAAACTCCTTTTGAGCTGTTGGTCAAGGGAGTCAAAGAGACTCCAATTAACATAGATTATTACATTGCCATGATTGCTTTCCAGAACTTAAAAATATGACCCTGCTGCAGAAGATACCACAGACTGTGGACACAGGACTTGAGGGAGTTGGTGTGTAACTAACCTGAAAGCTAACTCTCTGAGGACTGTCTGATAGTACCCAAAGGGGCAATGCAAATGGCCATGGGAGAAAACAATACTTCTACCTAGCATAAACTCTAAGATCCACAACGAGCAGCACAGGGAGATGTCCCTAGGGATTCAATAACAATTCTAGTATCTTGTCAGAATGGAATACACCCCAGACAGACAGTGTTTAAGAGCAGCTGATTGGAAATCCTCTAGGCAAAAGAGACTGATAGGATGACCCACCTGGAAAGGGGACAAAAAAAAGGGGTGGGTCATGAAGGAGAGCATATTCTGAGATTCTGTAGCCCTGCTCTCTTTTCACTATTTACTTTTAACCCTGGATGATTTGCTTCTGTTCTGATAATCCTGCTTCCTGCCACTTTCTCATTAAATTCTCCATGAGGGGCATAAGCACCAATAAAATTCCAATAACTTGGGGACATTATTAAATCCAAGAAAATATAGATGTGTTTTGTCTGGTAGGGTTTCCATGAAAAAATTATAAAATGGCTTCAAGTCTTTGGGGTCCAGGGACTGGAATGTAATGGTTTTAAAAAAAATGCCCCCCCAAACAGAGGCACTATATGAGGTGTGGCTAGGTATGGCCACATAATTTTGATAGCAAATAGGACAAAATAAAATTAAAAGTACTCATGCTGTGTACAGGTTCTGTCTTTCATTGCATAATTTGCAGTAGTAACTTGCCCTGTGAACAATGGCTCCCCTTGAGCAGAAGGGCCAATGTTCTCATTTTATCTCTGCACTGAAAAGGTAAGTTAGTCCTGAAAGAAAAAAAACAAAACACAGTTTGGAACATTTAGGACAGAGGCACTGAGACTGCATCCTTTGCACTTCAATAGATAACTCTAGAAGAATTAGCATCAATTTAAATGATGTCTGTGGTACCCTCTTCTCAGAAAGCAGCTGCCCCACTTTCTCGTTTTTGAACTACTTACATGAAAGAGACAACTGCTTTCTCAAGAGATGCCCTGATTGCAGAAACAAGATCCCATAACACAAAATTTGGGAGAGAAAAAAAGGGAACTTAGGAAGGAAACTTCTCTATTCTCACAAATACAAGCATATACACATAGACACTATTTTAAAATGCAAATATGCATGTTATCCTTAATACAGAGAGTGAAATGTTGATCTATAAAAAGTGATTTGAAATTTGAAGATGAAAAAATTGAAATGGTTCATACTCTGTAGCTCAATTTACTGTTTGTAAATTTAATTGTAAGTTTAGTAAATTGTAAGTTTAGTAAAACGGCCAATCTGAAGACTATGATGTTGTTAAACTAGCCAAGACATGTATAGATTCTAGTTCATAATTTCTATTAATTTAAAATTACAGAGCTATAAGTTGATGTTCCACTAAATATTATAGTAATCAGAACACCAAATTCTATTTGTAGTAGCTTCTTGGCTTAGGGGGTATTGTAGAGGTGAGGGCAGAAAGGTTGTAAGAGATTCATGGAGTTCGCAGTATAATTGTGACTACTAGCAATAGCAAGAGGACCCCACAAAACCATAACAGCCTGGCTAATCAAATATAACATCACTAGACGTGCCAGTGATGACAGGGAAAATGTCTCAACCCTACAGAAAGTATTATAGACAACTAAGGAAAGCTAGAAGCTGGAGAAATGGTCTCCCCCAGGGAAGAGCCCACCTTGTAACAAAAGGTCAGCCCTGTAAACTACATACATTACAAAAACTTTATATATATAATTTTATTGCATGCATTCATGTGTGTGTGTGTGTGTGTGTGTGTGTGTGTGTGTGTGTGTGTGTAGGTATGTATACAAATACATGAAATAAATTAGTGCTAAAGAGGCCACAAATTTGATGGAGAGCAGGGAGACGAATATGGGAGAGTTTGGAGGGAGGAAAGGGAAAGAATAAATGTTGTAATTATAGTATAATATCAAAATTAAAATTAGAAAACACAATGTTTACTTGGGAATTTTTCTTTGTTGAGGCTAGATTCATGGTTTCATCAAATTACCAGGTAATATGAACTGCTTCAGTCCATGTTCTGATCAAGTCTCCTCTTTCTCATATTCTCACCTTCATTAATTTTATTCCAGGTCATAAAGTCCTCATCTGCTAATCATTAGTAGACAGGCTATGTGGAGAGGAGGAAGAAGTTTGGCCTACAGGAGCACATGCAAGGGAACTGCTATCAGGGCTGTGACTAGAATGTTGCACGCGGCATTAAGGCAACAGGCTGCAGAGAGTTAGGGGTTTGATTTTGTAAAATTATTTGCTTCATTAGGATGTATCTTTTGTGCTTAGTATCACTAGCATGCAATGTGTTGGGCAAAGGAAGGTGGTTCCGATTGGGACATGTGCAGTTTCATGAGATAAGGTAGAGGCAATGTGTATGTTATTCCTAGTTAGTAAATTTCTGCCATGTAACAGGTGTGTCCTGGCAGATGAAAGTTTAGTCCAGGTTAGAGGTTTCTGACACACAGGTAGGCCCTACTTATAGTAACCCTCAGTCAACAGTTTGGAAGCCTAGATGGCTTTATTTCTTTGTGGTTTCTGAGCCTTGGTTGGGAAAATTTCCTAATGACTTGTTCTATTTTCCTGTTTCTTGCTAGTGGATTTTCCTTCATAGATGTATATGGGAAGCAGAAACATTCAGCCTGACATAGTTTGAAGCACAATCAAAGTAAAACCTTCACTATGTGCTGTCTTTACTAATGAAGGAGGAAATTCTTTTCTTCAAACCATTTCCTGGCAGAGGAAAAAAAAAAAAAAACCTAGACAACTATCCAAGCTGAAACAAAATGCTCAGCTAATGGCATCTTCTACTAACATCTACACATTGCTTCTAAGTTTGACCCACTGACTCAAGGTTACAATAGAAATAGCAGCAAGTTTATCCATTTTCTGTTTTAAAATAATGGAGTGAGGAGGTATAATATTCTGACATTTTTATATAAGAACCACTGTCACCCCTTCTCTCTTATGAAGTGTTTCTTGAAGGGGCTTGTACAAAGTGATATTTCACAAATCATTACTTGTTAAGTTCATGTGTAGATATGCACTCTGAGAACAGCTCTTTTTGTGAGATTACATACATGATTACATACTAAGAATATCTAAAATTCTTGCTTGTGTGAGGAAAGGACCTTCAGTGTAGGCTCATGTATTTCTTTCCTGAATTCTTCAGTAAAGTTAGTATAATCAAAGATTATTTTCCCCTCAATGCCCTAACATACCCTCACAACAAAGACATACAATGAATAATATAGGTAGAGTGTAACTTGGAAAGATTCATTTATAGGAACTCTGATTTCTTTTCCACAAAACAGAGGCTGTAAGGGAAATCCCACAGAGATTTTTCACCAAATAAATTCCCTGTTT
Organism: Onychomys torridus; assembly: GCF_903995425.1. Lineage (NCBI taxonomy): Eukaryota > Metazoa > Chordata > Mammalia > Rodentia > Cricetidae > Onychomys > Onychomys torridus. The sequence continues at coordinate 48,491,888 of NC_050452.1, forward strand.
TCGAATGTGAAAACACAAGTGGAAACGTTAAAATTAAAACTCAAATTAAACACAAGGAAAGTGGAGCTCTCAGCACACCAGAAGCATCTGAAGGGAGTCCCTCTATCCCAGATGTTTTCAATGTTCTTATAATAGAATTTTTCATCTTGAGCTGAGTATATTGAAGTTTTGATGGTCAGATTTTTTATAATGTTTTTAAAATTTTATTTTTAATTTTACACATCAGCCATGGGTTCCCCTGTACTCCCCACTCCTGCCCCTACACACACCTTACCCCCATCCCCTCCCCTTCATTCCCATCTCCTCCAGGGCCAAGATTCCCCTGGGGATTCATTTAAACCTGGTGGATTTAGTACAGGCAGGTACAATCCCCTCCTTCCAGGCTGAGCAAAGTGTCCCTGTGTAAGCCCAAGGTTCCAAACAGCCAGCTCATGCACTAAGGACAGGTCCCAGTCACACAGCCTAGATGCCTCCCAAGCAGTTCAAGCTATTCAATTGTCTCACTTATCCAGAGGGCCTGATCCAGTAGGGGGCTCCACAGACTTTGGTTCATAATTCATGTGCTTTCATTTGTTTGGCTATTTGTCCCTGTGCTTTTTCCAATCTTGGTCTCAACAATTCACACTATTACAGCCCCTCCTCTTTTTCGACAATTGGACACCTGGAGCTCCACCTGGGGCCTGGCTAAGGATCTCTACATCCACTTCCATCAGTTATTGGATGAGAGTTCCAGCACGACATTTAGGGTGTTTGGCCCTCTGATCACCAGCCTAGGTCAGATCATGCTTTCTCTCGACCATTGCCAGTAGTCTACAGAGGATGTATCATTGTGGATTTCTGGGGACCTCTCCAGCACTCTGCCTATTTCTGTTCTCATGTGGTCTTCAATGATCATGGTCTGTTATTCCTTGTTCCCCCTTTCTGTTCTTGATCCAGCTGGGATCTCCTGCTCCCCTAAGGTTTCTTTCCCTCAAACCTTTCCCTTCATTACTCCCACTGTCGTCCAGGTTGTTCATGTAGATCTCATCCATTTCTCTGTCATTGAGTGATCCCTGTGTCTTTCCTAGGGTCCCGTTTTCTAGGTAGACTCCCTGGAGTTGTGTAGCAGTTTAGTTATCTTTGTTTTACATCTAGTATCCTACTATGAGTGAGTACATACCATGTTTGTCCTTCTGAGTCTGGGTTACTTCACTAAGGATGACTTTTTCTAGATCCATCCATTTGCCTGTAAACCTCATGATGTCATTGCTTTTCTCTGCTGAGTAGTACTCCATTGTGTACATGTACCACATTTTCTTTATCCATTCTTCAGTTGAAGGGCATCTAGGTTGTTTCCAGTTTCTGAATGTTACAAATAATGCTGATATGAACATAGCTGAGCAAATGCCCTTGTGGTATGATTGAGCATTCCTTGGGTATATGCCCAAGAGTGCTACAGCTGGGTCTTGGGGGAGATGGATTCCCAATTTTCTAAGGAAGCACCATATTGATTTCCAAAGTGGCTGTACAAGCTTGCGTTCCCACCAGCAGTGGAGGAGAGTTCCCTTTGTTCCACATCCTGTCCAGCATAAGCTGTCTTCTGTGTTTTTGATCTTAGCCATTCTGACAGGTGTAAGGTGGTATCTCAGAGTCGTTTTGATTTACATTTCCCAAATAATTAGGGATATTGAGCATTTCCTTAAATGTCTTTCAGCCATTTGAACTTCCTCTGTGGAGAATTCTCTGTTTAGTTCTATAGCCCATTTCTTAATTGGACTGTTGGACATTTTGATGTGTAATTTCTTGAGTTCTTTATATATTCTGGATATCAGCCCTCTGTCAGATGTGGGGTTGGTGAAGACCTTTTCCCATTCTGTAGGCTGTCGCTTTGTCCTGTTGACCATGTCCTTTGCTCATCTAAAGCTTCTCTGTTTCAACAGGTCCCATTGATTGATTGTTTCTCTCAGTGTCTGTGCTACTGGTGTTATATTTAGAAAGTGATCTGTGGTGCCAATGCGTTCAAGAGTACTTCCTACTTTCTCTTCTATCAGGTTCAGAGTAGCTGGATTTATGTTGAGATCTTTGATCCACATGGACTTAGTTTTGTACATGGTGACAGATATGGATCTATTTGCAGCCTTCTACACATTGACATCCAGTTATGCCAGCACAATTTGTTGAAGATGCTCTCATTTTTCCATTGCACATTTTTGGCTTCTTTGTCAAAAATTATATGTTCATAGGTGTGCAGGTTAATGTCAGGGTCTTCAATTTGATTCCATTGGTCCACATGTCAGTTCTTATGCCAGTACCAAGCTGTTTTTATTATGGTAGCTCTATAGTAGAGCTTGAGGTCAGGGATTGTGATGCCTCCAGAGGTTATTTTATTGTACAAGATTCTTTTGGCTATCCTGGGTTTTTTGTTTTTCCATATGAAGTTGGGTATTATTCTTTCAAGATCTGTGAAGAATTGTGTTGGTAATTTGATGGGGATTGAGTTGAATCTGTAGATTGCTTTTGGTAAGATAGCCATTTTTACTATGTTAATCATGACTATCCATGAGCATGGGAGATGTTTCCATTTTCTGACATCTTCAATTTCGTTTTCAGGGACTTAAAGTTCTTGTCATATAGGTCCTTCACATGCTTAATTAGAGTAACCCCAAGGTCTTTTATATCTTTTGTGGCTATTGTAAAGGGTGATGTATCTCTGATTTCCTTCTCAGCCTGTTTGTCTATTGTATATAGAGGGCTACTGATTTTTTTGAGTTGATCTTGTATTCTGCCCTGTTACTGAAGGTTTTTATTAGCTGTATCAGTTCCTTGGTTGAATTTTTGGGGTCACTCATGCATACTATCATGTCATCTACAAATAGGGAAAGCTTGACTTCTTCCTTTCCAATTTGTATTCCCTTAATCTCCTTATGTTGTCTTATAGCTCTGGCTAGAACTTCAAGTACTATATTGAGTAAGTATGGGGAGAGGGGACAGCCTTGCCTTGCTTTGAGTTTCTCTCCATTTAATTTGATGTTGGTTGTTGGCTTGCTGTAGATTGCCTTTATTATGTTTAGGTATGTTCCCTGTTTTCAAGATGGGGATGGGGGGCCCTGCCCTATGGCCAGAACCTGGGGCCCAGTTCGGCAGGTCTTCCCCTGAGTGGCTGGTGCCCTTGGCTGTGACCCATGTGCGGGCCTCTCTGGGTGTGACCCCAGGCACTCACCTCTGGTCCAGGTGGGAGTTCCAGGGCAGGATGGAAGCTTAGGGCTGGTCTCTGATTCTCAGGAAGTGCTTGGGGTCTCTGGCAGATGGGTGTGGGGGCAGGGTGTGGAGACTGCAGGATATGCCTGAAGTCTTGGAAAAGGGGAACCTTCCTGCAGAGCCTGAGGAATGGCCAGAAACTGGGGCCAAGTTGGGTAGGTCTTCCCGGGATGGCCAGTGCCCAGTGGTGGGACCTAGAAGTGGTTGCCTCTCTGACTACAACCCCAGGCACTCACCTCTGGTCCAGATGGCAGTTTTGGGGCAGGATGGAAGCTGGGGGCTGGTTTCTAAGTCTCTAGAAGTGGCTGGGGTCTCTGGCAGATGGGTGTGGTGGCAGGGCACGGAGGTTGTAGGGTTCACTTGAGGGTTTTGGAGAGGGGGAGCCTTCCCTGAGGGGATGGGGGGTCTTGTCCTATGGCCAGTACCTGGGGCATAGTTGGGCAGGTCTTCCTGGAGTGGCTGGTGCCCTGGGCTGTGACCAGGTGAGGGCCTCTCTGGGTGTGACCCCAGGCACTCACCTCTGGTCCAGGTGGGAGTTCCTTGATGGTCAGATTTGTTTTTTTTATTATGTGTTTTAATTTTTTACATCAGCCATGGGTTCCCCTGTCCTCCCCCCTCCCGCCCCCACCCCACCTACCTCCCAGACCCTCCCCTCCATTCCCACGTCCTCCAGGACCAAGACAATCCACCAGGTTTAGATGGTCAGATTTTTATCTCACTCCATTTCTCAGAAATATATATTTTCCTGACTAATTTTTCCATTTTAGTTCTGTCTTAAGATTCTCATTAAATATCAAAGTTTCTTTCTGTAGGTCAATTTTATGTGAACTACTCAGCATTATCAGGTTGCAGCTATTACCAACAAATGCTACAAGCCAGAGGTAGAAATATGCCACCACGGTGCAACAGGCTTGTTTCCTCCCCGGTACTCATTCAATGAATTCCAGATAGCATGCATCCCGACAGTTTTGCTCTGTGCCACTATAACCCTGGTGTCTTTGTATAGCCAAACTTCTTTAAAAAATAGAGATTGCTCCTTTTTCTTCATTTATTATGTGTATTTGTTTTGGGGGGAACACTTGTTCGTGTGTGTGTGTGTGTGTGTGTGTGTGTGTGTGTGTGTGTGTGTGTGTGTTTGTTTACATGCACTGTATCTATCTCTGGGTTTGTGGATACTAAGTATATGTTTGTGAGTACATGCATGTCCTGAAGTCTATGTCCCAAAAAGCACAGCTGGAAGTCAGGGCAGAGCCATTGGTAGTGTCTTGTCCCTTTCTAGCATGTGGGGCTCAGAAATGAGCTCATGTTTGGCTGCAAGCTACTTTAGAGGCTGGATTATCTCACAGGCCCTATTTGATGATTTGATTCACATTTACACATGATAGTGATTAGTTCTGGCTAATTAATTAAATCTTTAATGCTCTGTTCATGAGGAATATATTTAAAATGGTCACTTCTACTTGCATATATATGGTATATTATTGCTAATTGTGTCCACTGTGCCACAGAGCACTTCAAGTTATTCCTTTTATTGAGCAATGCCATGATGCACTCTTTTCTCCTTCTAGCCTCGCCTTTCCTGTTTTTTATTTTTTATTTTTTTTTATTCACACTCTCAGGTTAGCACAATTTTGATTTCTATGGGGACAACTAGATTGAATTCCATTTAGGAGTAGGATTGGGTAGCGTTTGAGTTTGGGGGCATTACTCACTTCATTTATCTGGTTCTGCCCTCATCTGAGAAAGGGTTAATATTGAGCAGAGAAAAGAAACTCGAACAACTGAATAGGAAAATTTAGAGTCTCTTCAATATAATTCCTAGTTAAATCTCTGAATAGATATGTCTCACTAAAAAATAGCAAAAACCACATGAAAAAATAGTATCAGTAATCACAAGGGGAATGCAAACTGCAATCAAAGTGCAATAGCACTCCTAATTCAGAGTACCCCTTCTTAAAAGTAAAGCAAATGCCGAGAGGAATGGGAGCAGGGCGATTAGCCCAGCAGATGACATTATGACATCACCCCAATGTAAGGCACTTCTAACTCCATCAAAGGAACAGAGTGCTAGAATGCCACAGACTATTTCTCACAAACTATCCCGGTATTTCTGAGCACAAGCACATACTTTAAAGAGAACAGCAATACAAATATATTATGAGTAGATTTTTGTTCCTGTAAACTTCATAATGAATTTTAATCTATGTTATATCAATATAACACACACACACACACACACACACACACACACACAGAGAGAGAGAGAGAGAGAGAGAGAGAGAGATTATAATAGGTGATAGTTACCCTATCTTTGTGGACAAATTGATCATCATGTGACTGTTAGATTAAGTTATGGAAGGGTTTAGGAATTTTGGTGAGTTTCTCTCTATAACAACTATCATGTGCTTGCTGCCTCTCAACTCAAAACAGTACCAGCAAGATAAGTAACACCCAATTCAAATACTAGAACATGCAACTAGCCAAAATAAAACTTACTTTTCTTATAAAATCACCCAATCTGTGATAGTATACTATCAGTAAGACGAAATAGAAAACTGACTTGGTGTCCTGAAGGATTTCACTACAACAAATAAATTCATGTTAACCTGTAAGATTGAAGTCTTGTAAGCCGTGTAGTCCCTGAATGATTTGACATTATCAAAAAATCTTATCTCCTAACCAATAAAAAAATCATCACATTTTGAGAATAAAGAACTGAACATTTCACAGTGAGTTTACATTAAAACAGTAACACATTTCCAAAATTTCTTCTGAAATTTGACATATAACACCAGAAAATCAATACTTTTTGAATTTACATATTGCCTGTTGAAAAAGTTTTAAAAGAATAATGCTTTGGCAGGAAGTCAGCAAATTGATATGTGCCTGCATCCCAAGGTTACCATAAAGAAATGGAGTTTCAGAGTTACTCAGAGGGGAAGGTCTTAGCACAGAATTTCCAATTTCCTATCACTTGTTCTTAATTAATTTCTTTCTCATTTCCGGTGTTGAGACCAAATCAACTAACGATCTAGTTTCCTCTTCAGTGTCACGAAATGAACCATACAAGTTCATGTTTGTACAATCATTAAGTCTTTTCTCGCATTTTACTTTAAGCATTGGTTTCTAACACTCATGTGTAAAAAGAACAAAAGCCTTGTTTTTTAATTCTCCATTAAAGTCAAATTTATTTTCTGGTTTTCCTTCTGGTTCCTTAAAGATCAACCAATTGAGAGCTGCTTCCAGGTAACTGGCTTTGAACTTCTTAATTTCATCAATACAAAGAAACCTTTCTCCCTCAAGATCATTAAAGTCAGTAGCAATCATTTTCCTGTCTGTTACACCCTCTTCTGTAAGGACCAGACTTCCAAGGATTTTTACGTGAATCACCTCTAGAAGGGAAAAAAGCCTTTGAACCTATTTCACAGACAATGATGGGATTGTTATCTCCACTTTGTGCTCTTATTTTGATGAGGAACACTCCAGGTCTGAGGGAGGGTCCTGTACTTATCACATGTATCCTTTGTGAGGGAAGATAATTCCCATTAGAGAAGCTTTTTATTCTTTAATGAGATTCTATGACTCCTCAGTGGTGATCTCTATTTTGGTATTTGTTCAAAGAGGTATTTGTCCAAAGAGACAGTGACCAGCTACACTCTTGAAGGACAGGCTATAGTCAGGCAAGCTTGGCAGGCAGCACTCCTCCATATGGTAAAAGACAATAGCCAACAGGCAGTGATGTAGAATTTCAAATTTAGTGAATAAAGAGACTAACAAAGCAATCATATTAATAACACTTTGGTTATGCTAAAGCTTCCTGAGAAAGGATTAGATGACTATCAGAAGGGGATTTTCCATTTAAGACAGGGTTTCTCTGTGTAACAGACCTGGCTTTCCTGGAGCTCACTGTACATGTCAGGCTGGCCTGGAACTACACTTATCCTCTGCCTCTGCTTCCCAAGTGTTGGTATTAAAATGGTGCACCACCACCACCCGGCTTAATTTTGAATTTAAGTTCTAGAAATTCACCTTTTTTGATTTGGAGAGTAAATTGAGGAAAAAAAATTAATCTTTTTTCAATTTATCATTTACTTTTTATTGACAAAAGTATAATGAAATATGACAATATTCTATTAGACTAAGAAAAATATTGTGAGAGGTTTGTTTTATCATGATTATTTACTTGACTTTTTAACTTTTATCTATCCGAATATTTGGTATCAAATTATAGAATAGGATTAAAATTTTCTACTTATTACACATTTTCTAATCGTTCTAAAATGGGTTATGGTACCCATATATTATAATATTTTATTTTATGATAAAATATTTAAAATAAATGGTGGCTTAATTAATTCCCAAAGAAAATCTTTGATCTGGATTCTTAAAGCAAAAATGCATGCAATTTGGTGCTCTTTATTAGCACTCCAACTTTTCTTTGTGTTTTTTATGCCCTAAATACCAAGTACTTAGTTGGTAATTAGTACTCCTACAGGAAAATTGCTTCTTTGCTTCAGGTCAGTGCTCAACAATAATTAAAATAACTAAACACTAGGGAAATTGGGCTAGAAAACAGAAGGGCCTGGCAACATAATCCAATTTTGAACTTGTTAATTAAAATTGGGAAAGGCCCATACAAAAATACTGGTATAACAATCATTCTGTGCAATCCTTCTTATTGTATTTAAGTTCTGTTAGAACAATTCAGTATTAATTTATTAATGACTATTTTTCCTAGAAGATTTAATTAAATAAATCATAATGGAATGAGTAGTGTTTGGATTTATTTAATTAAGTATGCTATCCAAGAACTAAAACTTACAAGTCTATGTCATGTACAAAGAAATCTAGGAAAAGTTTAATATTACCAACAGAAGGAAGAAAAATACTGCAATGATAGTGATGAAAAAGTAGAAAATTAACTTTACTATCATCAAATCGGTTTATTTGACAGAAATTTTTTGAGAGGAAGAAACATTAAAAAAACATTATTACATATGTTTTATTAACTTTTTCTTCTGCTCATTTTTTATTAAATATTTATCATCTATTCTGTGACAGTTATTGATATTTAAAAATAAATAAAAGCAAATTATCCAACCTGCTAAAAGACAAATATTGATTTATATTTATGTGAATGTCTAGTTACATTGCTATACATTCAATGTGGTCAAAATATCTACCACTTTTATGATCCAGTATCAGTTAAAATTTGGATAGTGCATGCTAGGCAATCTCTCTACCACTGAGCTAAATCCCCAACCCCCTTCTGACTCTGTTACTGGCTCTTGGGACTCTTTTTTCCTGTTGAGTTTCCTTGTCCAGCCTCAGGATGAGGGTTTTGTCTTGTCTTATTGTATGTATTTTATTGTGTTTGCTTGTGGCCTGTTGGAGACCTACTTTTTTTCTGAAGGGAAATAGAGCCAGGTTGGATATGAGAGAGAGTTGAGATGGCAGGGGGAGCTGGGAGGAGTGGGGAGAGGGGAAACTGAAGTTGGATTGTATTAAATAGGAGAAGAATCTAAATCAAATGCAAAAACAAAACAAGGAAAAAAAATGATATCACTATTACAGCACAACAGTGCTTCAAAAATAATATATTGTAAATGCCCTATCCTAGTGCTTAATGATTTTTGTGGTTATATTTCCTGGACAATGGAAATTTTCAGCCAGGCAAATGATCCTATTGTGAAAGGATTTAGATAAAATGTGAACAGTTGTGGTGGTATTGTGTTCCCCAAAATATTGTGCACCCTAATAAATTTATCTGGGGTCAGGGAACAGACAGCCACTAGATACAGAACCAAAAATGGTGGCTAGAAAATGGGTCAGAGCAAGCCATAGCAGAAGCTGGGCAGTGGTGGTGCACTCCTTTAATCCCAGCACTTTGGAGGCAGAGCCAGGCGGATCTCTGTGAGTTCAAGGCCACATTGGAAACAGCCAGGCATGGTGACACAGGCAGGCCTTTAATCCCAGAAAGTGAGCCTTTCATCCCAGGGAGTGGGGGCAGAAAGAGAAAGATTATGTAAGATGTGAAGACCAGAAACTAGCAGCATTTGACTGGTTCAGCATTTGGCTGGTTAAGCATTCAGGCTTTGGAGCAGCACAGTTCACCTGAGATTCATGTGGATGAGGACTCAGAAGCTTCCAGTCTGAGGAAATAAGACCAGCTGAGGAACTGGCAAGGTGAGGTAGCTGTGGCTTGTTCTGTCTCTCTGATCTCCCAGCATTCACTCCAATAACTGACCTCAGGTTTGTTCTTATTAATAAGACCTGTTAAGATTCCTGCTACAGATAATTATTTATTGAGTCCAGTACAATTTGGGGCTTAATTTTATCGATATATTCTAATGTAGCAAAATTATTTGCTTATCTAAAAATTATATATCTATTGGAAAATTATAACATTCATATAATGTTGAAATATAACCACAACAACGACAATCAAGGCTCATAGTACAAAGCTAGAAAGTTTTGTCAGCTACAAAGTTTTTATTTGTCTATCTTCTTTGAATGAAAACATTAGCTGGGTGCTAATTCTTGGTACAAATTATTTGAATTAAAACTTTGAATAATCTTCAGTATCAATAAGTTAATATGTCTATACATATTGTATCTTATTCCTTTTAAGTGAAAATTATTTCTAGTAATGAGAAAAAAATAACCAAAAGAAATAAACTGAATATAGAAAGCAGGAGTAATTTTGTAGTGTATAATTTTTTAAGTGTCATCAGAAGTCAGAGATTATGGCCATCAGATACAAGAAAGGAAGAAAATATGCTGAAGACATTGTATTATAATTTGTATTTAACCATGTGTTTTAGGGCAGAGTTTAAAGGAATTTGAATTTACTGTCATTATCCCCCAAATCTGATAACAAATCAGAGAGAAAGAAAAAACAGATAAACAATATTCATAAGCCCAAGACCATCAACCTGCGAAGTAAATAAATATGTATGTGTATATTTGAGATGTAAAAACATATTTTGAGAGAAAGATGCCTTGTACATTACTTTTATTTTATGTATTAATTGAAGTATTGATAAAGTAGGACAGGGATTTTATAAAAGTCCCTTGGACAATTTGGTTGATAATAGATTAAAGAGGGGCGTGAATCATGACAGAAAAACAATGTCTCAATGACAGAAAAAAAAAAAAAAAGGTATCTGTACAAAGTCTTCATGAGGGTCTGGAGAATTGTTTCACCTTTTAAAGTTACCATTAATTTTGTTTTGGGATTTAGCTCAGTGGTATAGCGCTTGCCTAACAAGCACAAGGCCCTAGGTTTGATCCCCAGCTCAAAAAAAAAAAAAAAAAAAAGATAAAGTTAATATTAATTTTACAGAGAAAGCCAGTAAGTTTCAAGTGTGCACACTGGGAAACGCACAAACATTTATAAATCTAGCTTCAGGAATCCAATGTCATTTACTGGGCTCAATAGCCACCTGCATGTATATGACTATACCAACAGAAATCTTATAAATTATAATATTAATAAGAAAGCTAACAGTAAATTTTGTGGCGTATTGAAGGTAAGTTCAAAAAATGGAAGTAACTCCAGAAAAATTCTTTTCTCTGACATTTTATTTCTTGCTGAAATTTTTCACAAATATTTTTACTTTTGATTCAGAAATACTGGCATTTCTTTTGTCCCTGAGTATAAATTTATTTTGTGGTTCCATTAAAAAATACCTATTTAGACTTTCTTTCTGACCTCTTCCTACCTCATCTCTTAAGTATATGAAATTTTAAGTAATCATCACGTGGACAGTCTGATATTTGATTTTGAATTACCATTTTTATGATCACTTAGAAAATTAATTATAAAGGCCAGGAAGTGCTTCCAGTGATACAAATTATGCCTTTTCAGATTCAAAAGTTTATATATGTTGATGTCCTGTTTAAGTTTTTTTGTCAACTTGGCAAAGCTAGGGCTATTCAAGAAGAGGAACTCTCAAGAAAATGCTTCCATAAGATTTGCTTATGGGCTAGTCTGTCCTGTATTTTCTGGAACACTGATTGACATGAGAGGGTCCAGCCTTTTATGATGTTAGTGGTGTCACCCAGAGTAGTTCTGAAAAAGTCATAGGAAGCAAGCCAGTAAGCCACAGCTTCTGCTTGTTACTATATCCAGATTTCTGCCTTGCTTGGGTTCTTGCTTCTACATCACTCTGTAATATACCTTTACCTGGAAGTATAAGGTGAAATAAACCATATCCTCCTCATGTTTCTCATGGTCATGAAGTTTTATAACAGCAATAACTGTTTGAAATATTAGGAAATTAATTAAATTAAATTATACACAAGTTTCAGGATAATACCTAATTATTTTGCATCAATGCATTAAAAATGTGTGCTTAAATCTCTATGTGACCTGTGTTTACAAAAGAAGTCCAATTCTGCAGTTCCACCATTGAACTATGTTGCAATAACCAAGTCATGGTCTGAAAAATCTAGGAATTTTCAAAAGGTCACTAATAATATGTGACAATTAGAGCAAGTTAGTGCATTCTGCTGTAAGAGTTCACAGTTTATATATTAGTAAAAAAAATTGATACTCAAATTGAATAACTCAATATTTCCTAACCACAATATGTTTATTATGCTCTGCTAGTGAGTATGGATGTTGAGTCTTTTATTATGACTACTATGTCTGAGGTGAAAACAGACAATTTCATATTTGAAACTACAAATGTGAACTATACAATCATGAGTCTTAACAACTTCTTGTATACTTTTGAAATTATAACAAAAGTTTTATCTTTTTCCTCTTACCCCAACTCATCCAAATTAATGTGAATATACAGACTTTCTCGTTAACTGACCCTTAATCTTGCCTCATTCCAAATCCTAAATTTTACATACAAAAAGAAACATTATAACCAGTCCAAAAATTAAGTATATATGTGATTTTGCATGCATACAACACAACTCACACATTTGTATAATTTCCTATGGAAGTTCATATGCTAATAGTTAACCCATTTTCATATATATATATATATATATATATATATATATATATATATATTACTTTAGAAGGGAGAAAAAATATTACCTTGATAGTATTAGAATTCTATTGGAAAACTCTACATTCAGTTTCTGTGTTCCACATGCAGCGATAACAGAATTAAAATTAACAAATGCGTGCTTTCTTTGCATACAGGTCTGATGGTATTTTGGGGAGTCTGAATGACACTTCAGCATCTAACTACAGGCAGCTTCTGGGAAGGTGACATCAAAGGAACCCTTCTTACCAATGGGAGTTCTGGTACATGGCAGAGTGTGACTAAAAATGGTAAAGATGAGCAAATGCCGCACAGATGCTCATAGCTGACTTCTTTGTTTCCAACTTATTAAATGGTCTTTTCGCAAAACCTATGGACTGTTATTCATGCAGATTTTCCATCCAGGGTACTTCAGTAGAGATGGCCTATTCGGAGTTAATGAGAAAAGTCCTAATTAAGCTAGCCATATGTTCAATTGCATTTATAAATGGAGAAATAGCCCTTTTGCTGCTGATACCACCATTGTTGTCATCTCCTGCTGCTCTGGGTGTCACTGGAGCAGTTCCTGTTTCAACACTCTCCTCTGGACTCATCGTGTGCATTCCAGTCCTGCACTCTGTTTCATGAGATATTCTTGGCACGCACAGCAGAGCGCCTGCAATGCTTGCTTAGGAAAATATCTTTCTGAAGATCTATGTCTGTATTGAATGCAACTATGTCTTCAATTTTGCCCTGGGGATATAGATCTAGCAACGCTGCCAAAACATATTCTTTCTTTTCAAGCATTTAATCTATTCTAGAGCACACAGAGTGCCCAGGAGTTAGGATTGCCCTACATAGCCCTGGCTGCTTTTGTTGTGATATTTAGGCTTCATTTTTAGCCTTTTCTTTGCACAGGTGTAAAACATTTGTTTAGACTCACATCTTCACTGATGTCAGGCAACCGAACTAAATGGAAAAGTTGCATTTCCTTGAGCCTAACACTGCTGATAGGAATGTAGTTTCCTTTCACAATTAACCTTAAGGTAATTATTGGAAACTGTACAACTAAATAATTCTAAATTAATGATGCTGTCAAAATAATGATTCAAATCCATTATTCATTCACTTATTTTATGTATTCTATAAATATAATGAGCTTGGACCTGGGATGATGGTTTAGTGGCTAAGCACATATACTGCTCTCAAAGAGAACCCAAGTTTGTTTCTAAATATTCATGTCAGAGAATTCATAACTGCCTTTAATCCCAGCTTCAGGGAAATAGATGCTTGTGACCTCTGTGGAAACATCTCTACTCAAACACTTACAGACACACCCCCCCACAGAACCAAAGATACACACATATGCTTATAATTAAAATAATAAAATAAATTTTATATACAAATCTCTATATAATGCTCCTTTTTTTTTTCTGAGCCAGTAAGCCCATATGACACCTACATTTTCTGGGGAAAAATGATCTCTATATATGTGCATAAATGTAATAACCTTGATCACAAGATGTCTCAAATGATATATATCTATACACATTCACACCATCTGTGACACAGACAAGGTGAATGTCAGTATATTTGTATAATTTGGATGCTTGTCTGTTTTGGAGAAGAGAAAAAGGCTTATATAACCAAAACAGATGGTGATTATAATTTCAATAATGACACTTTGCTGTTTCTCCATTTATATTGGTTAAGCATTTAACATGGACCAGGACTTTTATTAATAACTTGATATATCAGGCATTATTTATATTCTTTGCTAGATCTTGAACCAAGGATTCACAAGTACTTGGCAAGGTTTTAATACTGAACCTTTAGTTACAGCTACCTTGATGGCTAGACAGGAGTACAAATGCTAAGATAATTTTTTCAATGTCTGTTTTTTATATAAGCAAAAGAACTGTAATTAAAAATATCTTTTCTCAACAACAATTCTCCAAATAACATATAGGTAAAACAATATCTTCACCTTCCTTCTAAAAATAATTAATCTTTTTCATTGTTATTTGTCACATGATATGCTATTGTTTTCCATTTAAATTAGAAAATATTGTGTTACAACCATTCACAAGAACTCCTCTTCTATTTTTAACAAAATCAATTAATATTTCTCTTAGATTTTAGTTGATTGCATAGGTATTTCAACATAATAATTACCTCAATTGTAAATATTTTTAATTTATGATGTAATTTCCATTTAAAAGATGTTTAAATTAATTTCCAAAACAAAATTACAAAGCCAATCGTTATTTTGTCTCTTACTTTATTTGAATTTGTATTTTTTTTTTTGGTATGTTTAATATAAACTGAACTCTTCCTTTATTTTTAACAATGGGTATTTAAATTTAGCAAATGCTTAGGAAGGTGGAAGTTTGGTATACTTTTCACTTGATGATATGATAAAATCGTGTGTCTTAGGGTTTCTACTGCTGTGTAAAGACACCAGGATCACAGCAACTCTTCTAAAGGAAATAATTTCATTTACAGTTTCAAGGTTTAGTTCATTAGCATCATGGTTGGACATGACTGGCATATAAGTAGACATAGTGCTGGAGAAGGAGCTGAGAGTCCTATATCTTGATCAACAGGCAACAGAAGACCGTGTCCCATACTGGCTGCAGCTTGACTAAATGAGACATCAAAGCCTGCCTCGACAGTGACACACTTGATCCAAAAAGGCCGAACCTTCCAGTACTTCCTCTTCCTATAACAAGGCATTCAAACCCTTGAGTCTTTGGGCATCATTCTTGTTTTCCTATTCAAACCACAACATTGTGTAAAATGACTTACAGACTACATCAACATTTTATGTAAAATAGCCTGCATAATTTCATATTTTGTTATTGAAATATATCATTGGTTGAGTATATATAAATAGTCCTTGAAACAGAGTTCCTGGAAGGAGATTAACATGAATGAGTTAACCTTTTGCATCTTGAGAGACAGTTGCACTAAATGCATAATGTAACTTTTTTATTCTCTTTTCTTTCTTTACTTTCACCTTTTTCAACATTTTAAATCCCAGTGATTAAGCTACATTAGATTTTAGCATACTAGAATATACATGTTCATGAATACACATGTATAATATTTATAATAAAATATCTATAAAATGCATCTCTTAAATTAATATTTTTAAAATTCTATTGTCCATTAGTTCTACAAAGTGGCCCTCACCTTGGAGAAATGTATGCTGAAAACTACTGAGGGGTATTTTCAGATTCAGGATAACTCAAGTGTAATGGCTTATTGTACTATTGCAGAGAGTTTGGTGTGGAATGGTCTTCATCATTGTCCTTTTGTAACAAACACAAATTTTATACATTCCCTAGCAATTAATATTCCACTTATGATATATATGTTCAAGGGCCATTGTATAGACGAGCAGTTAGTGGTGGTAGTGGTGGTTTCTTTGAAGTATTTCTTGAAAGCATTTACTTACCAGATTTGCAAAAGCTGTACAATATAAAAGGAGGACACTGGGTGGTACATCATAAAAGTCACTACTGCTACAAGCTGTCACTATCCTATCTTAGGGATTTTAATTGTTCAAAAAACAGTCAAATTTTATTCAATAGAGTCTTTGCTCAATGCAAAGAATATGGTCATGAGAAATAGAAAAAATATGTAGGATTAGAATTAACTTTCTTTTTTTTCTTTGTGTGCTTTATTTTTATTTTATCTATTTTGTATATTAATTTATATTTCTTATTCAGTTTTGATATCAGTCTTTGTGCATCTTTTTGAGAGAGAAATATGAATGAATAAAATTGGATGGGTAGAGAGGTAGAGAGGATCCAGTAGGAGTTGGGGCAGGGAGAATATTACCAAGATTTACTGCATGAAAAAATGTAAATAAAATTGGGGAAAAAGAAAGAGGAAATCTTTTTAGAAACCAGTTGTCCCATATGTGATCATTCTATGGAAACAAGCTATTAAGGCTATTTTGTTCATTTTACAGTTTACATTTTTGGTTTTGAATGTTAAAGATTTGTAGTTTCTTATTCATTTATTATTATTATTATTATTATTATTATTATTATTATTATTATTATATTTGTGTTTGGACTAGACCTACCTGTACTGAATCTACCAGTTTGAGCTGAATCCCCAGGGGAGTCTTTGCCCTGGAGGAGATGGGAATGGAGGGGAGGGCCTTGGGGGAGGTGGGGGCAGGGGCAGGAGGAGGGAGGACAGGGGAACCCATGGCTGATGTATAAAATTAACTTTCAGATGAATATAATATACAAATGTCCATATATAGGACATAAAAATTTCTAATTGTTATATAAATGTTTGCATTTAAGTTTACCAGAAGCATAAGTCAAAAGTTAATAAATTAATATTACTTCCATTTTGAAAATGAGTTAACTTTACTTGAAATAATGTAAGTTCTTTTTCTTTGGAAGAAACTCAATAATAAGAAAAAAGTCATAATTTGGATCAAGTTCTTCTAGCTTCACAGGTCATGACTATAGCTCCTAGAATACATTATGTTTGTGGTGTTTGTGTCCTCCTTAATGTAGGCTTCTCCTATTTTTATTTGAATTTCTAATGGTACTTATTATTTTAAGAGACTTTAAAATAAATACTTCTTAGATATTACCAAGAAATAATGACCCCATTTGTTTTAACTTTATTATTTGTTTATGAAAGTGATAAATATACAGTATGATGAGGAAGGTGACTCACATCTCCTACAGAGACTCTATATGATGACCTCCCTAGTGGTGTTCTGCCCACTCCAGTACTGAAAACATTAGGAGTATTAGAACTTCTCACTCCTTCAAGAATCAGGACTCCAGAATTCTGAAGCTCTAATTTTAGCCATGCTGGAAAGAATCTAAGAAAGACAATCTAAAGAATTTGTCTAGTGCAAGAAATCAGGATTGCTCTACTAAACCTCTAATTTGTTATTTAATTGGTTAACTAAAAAATATGCATTTAAAATTAAAAGTAATTTCTGTGAAAATTTAGCTAAAATTTTAAATTATAGGGAGGTTCATTATGGATGTTTACAAACTTGTGTTTTACTATGGGCAAAATAGTTCATTGACATTGTTGTGAAGGAATAGTATCTAGTAGTTGTTTCTGATAAGACTATTCTATGCAATTAGGATTAAACAGAGCTTTCAAAAATTGCTTTTATTGAACATTTATACATGAACCAAAGTCATTACAATACTCTACAGTAATTCTGTTGACCTTTATTTTCTAAGAATCAGATTCACTTCTGACAATATTTTCCTTTTATCTCCTGTATTAATGAAAAGTATTTAGTGCACAATGATATAAATAACATATAAACACATAGAGAATTTGTTAGGAGAATTCATTTCATGAGTTGGGAGAATGCTACAATATTTGACTCTGAAACTTAACTTTACCTTTCAATCTAGAACCTAAGTCATGTCTTTCTTTTATAGAATGAAGTAATTATACAAGGTTTTAACTATTGAAGGAGCACCCTACTTCATTTACATGAGAGACTATTATATGAACACAACATAAAAGAGTCTCTAGTTGATGTGTATTAATTTTTACTTGCTATATTTCTGAACAAGTCCTCCAAACAATGCTACATCAATGTTTCTAAATGATGTGATCCACTTGATTATCTTATTATGAACATCTGTCTTTGATATTTTATTAAATCCACTTCTTTCCACAGCCAGACATGAGAGATAATTCAATATAGAGAACTCAATCTTACAACTTGACCAGAGCATTCTGTTTCCTTTTTTTGCTAGCTATGCAGAATTTGGGGAAATATTGAAATCATTCCTGAATGTACAAAAACTCACTTATATTTTCAAATTATATATATATAATTATGGGATCATGATGCCTCCAGAGGTTGTTTTATTGCCCAGGATTATTCTGGATATCCTGGGTTTTTTGTTTTTCCATATGAAGTTGAGTATTATTCTTTCCAGGTCTGTGAAAATTGTGTTGGTAGTTTGATGGGGATTGCATTGAATCTGTAGATTGCTTTTGGTAAGATCGCCATTTTTACTATGTTAATCCTGCCTATCCATGAACATGGGAGATCTTTCCATTTTCTGATATCTTCTTCAATTTCGTTTTTCAGGGACTTAAAGTTCTTGACATATAGGTCCTTCACATGCTTAGTTAGAGTAACCCCAAGGTATTTTAAATCATTTGTGGCTATTGTAAAGGGTGATGCATCTCTGATTTCTTTCTCAGCCTGTTTGTCTTTTGTATATAGAGGGCTACTGATTTTTTTTTTTTGAGTTGATCTTGTATCCTGCTATGTTGCTGAAGGTGTTTATTAGCTGTATCAGTTCCTTGGTTGAATTTTTGGGGTCAATCATGTATACTATCATGTCATCTACAAATAGGGAAAGCTTGACTTCTTCCTTTCCAATTTGTATCCCGTTAATCTCCTTATGTTGTCTTATTGCTCTGGCTAGAACTTCAAGTACTATATTGAATAAGTATGGGGAGAGGGGACAGCCTTGTTCCTGATTTTAGTGGTATTGCTTTGAGTTTCTCTCCATTTAATTTGATGTTGGCTGTTGGCTTGCTGTAGAATGCCTTTATAATGTTCAGGTATGTTCCCTGTATTTCTGATCGCTCCAAGACCTTTATCATGTAGGGATGTTGCATTTTGTCAAATGCCTTTTCTACATCTAGTGAGATGATCATGTGGTTTTTTTCCTTGAGTTTGTTTATATGGTGTATTTCACTGATGGACTTTCATATGTCGAACCACCCTTGCATCCCTGGGATGAAGCTTACTTGATCATGGTGGATAATGGTTTTGATGTGTTCTTGGAGTCTGTTTGCCAGTATTTTATTGAGTATTTTTGCATCAATGTTCATGAGGGAGATGGGTCTGTAGTTCTCTTTCTTTGTTGCATCTTTGTTTGGTTTTGGAATCAGGGCAATTGTAGCCTCATAGAAGGAGTTTAGTAATATTCCTTCTACTTCTATTGTGTGGAGCAATTTAAAGAATATTGGTATTAAGTCTTGGAAGGTCTGGTAGAATTCTGCAAGTGAAACCATCTGGTCCAGGACTTAGTTTGGTTGGGAGACTTTTAATGACTGTTTCTTTTTCCTTAGTGGTTATTGGACTATTTAAGTGGTTTATCTGGTCTTGATTTAACTTAGGTATGTAATACTTATCCAGAAAATTATCCATTTCTTTTAGATTTTCCAGTTTTGTGGAGTAGAGGTTTTTGAAGTATGACCTGATGATTCTCTGGATTTCTTCATTGTCTGTTGTTATGCCCACCTTTTCATTTCTGATTTTGTTAATTTGGATGCTCTCCCTCTGTCTTTTGGTTAGTTTGGATAAGGACTTGTTTATCTTGTTGATCTTCTCAAAGAACCAACTCTTTGTTTCATTAATCCTTTGTATTGTTCTCTTTGTTTCTATTTTATTGATTTCAGCTCTGAATTTGATAATTTCCTGGCGTCTGTTCCCCCTGGGTGACTTTGGTTGTTCCTGTTCAAGAGCTTTCAGGTATGATGTCAAGTCACTAGCATTAAATTAATGTCCTATAAGTTTGGGTATGTGGTGTATTCATTTTCATGGATCTCTAGGAAGTCTTTAATTTCTTTTTTATTTCTTCCTTAACCCATTGGTGATTCAATTGAGCATTTTTCAGTTTCCATGAGATTGTAAGTTTTCTGTAGTTTTTGTTGTTGTTGTTGTTGTTGTTGTTGAAATCTAACTTTAAACCATGGTGGTCTGATAGAACACAGGAGGTTATTCCAATTGTTTTGTATCTGTTGAGATTTGCTTTATGGCCTAGTATGGAGATGATTTTAGAGAAGGTTCCTTGGGGTGCTGAGAAGAATGTATATTCTTTTTTGTTCGGGTGGAATGTTCTGTAGATATCGATTAAGTCCATTTGAGGCATAACATCAGTTAAGTCCATTATTTCTCTGTTAAATTTCAATTTGGCAGATCTGTCCAGGGGTGAAAGTGGGGTGTTAAAGTCTCCCACTTGTAATGTGTGGGGTTTTATATGTGATTTAAGCTTTAGTGATGTTTATTTTACATGTGTGGATGCCCTTGTGTTTGGGGCATAAATGTTCAGAATTGAAACTTCATCTTGATGGATCTTTCCTGTGATGAGTATGTAATGTCTTTCAATATCTCTTTTGATTGATTTTAGTTTGAAGTCTATTTTGCTGGATATTAGGATGGCTACACCAGCTTGCTTCTTAAGACCATTTGATTGGAAAGTCTTTCCCCAGCCTTTTATTCTTAGGAGGTATCTGTCTTTGAATTTGAGTCATGTTTCTTGTATGTAGCAGAAAGATGGGTCCTGTTTTCTTATCCATTCTGTTAGTCTGTGTCTTTTTATAGGTGAATTAAGTCCATTGATAGTAAAGGATATTAATGACCAGTGATTGTTAATTCAACAGAGCAACCTCAAATGGCTGAAAGACATTTAAAGAATTGTTCAACATCCCTAATTGTCTGGGAAATGCTAATCAAAATGACTCTGAGATACCACGTTAAACCCGTCAGAATGGCCAAGATCAAAAACACTGAAGACAGTTTATGCTGGAGAAGATGTGGAGCAAGGGGAACTCTCCCACTGCTGGTGGGAATGCAAGCTTGTACAGCCACTTTGGAAATCAATATGGTGCTTCCTTAGAAAATTGGGAATCCATCTCCTCCATGACCCAGCTGTAGCACTCTTGGGCATATACCCAGGGAATGCTCAATCATACCACAAGGGCATTTGCTCAGCTATATTCATATCAGCATTATTTGTAATAGCCAGAATCTGGAAACAACCTAGATGCCCTTCAACTGAAGAATGGATAAAGAAAATATGGTACATACACACAATGGAGTACTACTCAGCAGGGAAAAACAATGACATCATGAGGTTTGCAGGCAAATGAATGGATCTAGAAGAAAATCACCCTGAGTGAGGTAACCCAGACTCAGAAAGACAAACATGGTATGTACTCACTCATAGGAGGATACTAGATGTAAAACAAAGATGAGTAGATTACTACACAACTGCAGGGAGGCTACCTAGAAAACAGGACCCTAGGAAAGACACAGGGATCACCCAATGACAGAGAAATGGATGAGATATACATGAACAACCTGGATGACAGTGGGAGTAATGAAGGGAAAGGTTTGAGAGAAAGAGTTTAGGGGAGCAGGAAATCCCAGCTGTATCAAGAACAGAAAGGGAGAACAAGGAATACCCTTGATGAACATGAGAAATGATGACCACATGAGAACAGAAATAGGCAGAGTGCTGGAGAGTTCCCCAGAAATCCACAATGATACATCTTCTGTAGACTGCTGGCAATGGTGGGGAGAAAGCATGATCTGACATTGTCTGATGATCAGATGGCCAAACACCCTAATGGTCATGCTGGAACTCTCATCCAATAACTGATGGAAGTGGATGCACAGGTCCTTTGCTGGGCCCAGGTGGAGCTCCAGGAGTCCAATTGTTGAGAAAGAGGAGGGACTGTAAGAGCGTGAATTGTTGAGACCAAGATTGGAAAAAGCACAGGGACAAATAGTCAAACAAATGGAAGCACATGAATTATGAACCAAAGGCTGTGGAGCCCCCAGGTGGATTAGGCCCTCTGGATAAGTGAGACAATTGAATAGCTTGATCTGTTTGGGAGGCATCCAGGCTATGGGACCAGGACCTGTCCTTAGTGCATGAGCTGGCTGTTTGGAACCTTGGGCTTACACAGGGACACTTTGCTCAGCCTGGAAGGAGGGGACTGGACCTGCCTGTACTGAATCCACCAGATTGAATTAAATCCCCAGGGTAGTCTTGGCCCTGGAGGAGATGGGAATGGAGGGGACGGGGAGGACAGGGGAACCCATGGCTGATGTGTAAAATTAAAACACAAATATAATAAATAAAAATTGGGAAAAATATATAGATTAAAACATATGTAATCTATGCTAACATATATCTCTACAAGTAATAATATATATGGAGAGACAATAATATATCACTAAATGGACTTAATATACAATTAAAAGTTTACTGTCACATATTACCATATTATAACTTTTATGTTAATTAACTCAGTGTCCATAACTGTATATTTTGTTAAAGGAATATTGCACACAAATTTTCTAAAAATAAAAAATTCTTACCACTGTATTATATCATATGAGTTTGATAGCATACAATAAACACATAAAATTAAGTAAAATTGTTAACCATTTACTATTCATTATCATCAGAGACTGAGAAGTTATTCTGAATAAGATTTTGGCTATAAGTTGAGGAAATCTCTACAGTTATATTAATTGTTCAAGGAATACAGACATTTAATTTCTTGGAAATATGTAAAATGCATTCAGTTCTACATTACACATGAGAAATGTCTACTTTATTTTATTGGAATATGGAATATAGTATCAATTTAATGATAATGTCATCTACATGTAAAATAAAGCCTATTCCACATACTTTAGTTTATATTGGCAGTAAATTCAGTATTCTTATGGATTAACAACAATTGCTCTTTCACTGAAGTACTTTCCAACAAAAATATATTACAAAATTACTAAAGTCCAAGAAATAAGACATAAAATGTAAAGGGGAAAATAAATTTCCTAGATTAAGAAAACAGGAATAAACATTACAGAGATGAGAGAATGAATTAAAACCTGATATCCTTTGGAAAATATAGATTTAAAAATGAACATTTGGAAAATCTTAAGAATACATTTAATCAATTCTGTAACACTTCGAAGATTTCAAAGTGGAATATTTTCAATAATAATAATAATAGTAGTAATAATAATAACAACAATAATAATAATTACAAACAATAATTATGAAAATTTAACATATTAATGCCTAAAATTATTTAAAACATTATGTCTAAGTTTTGTTCTCAAATAAAACTTATTAAAACCTTCAAATTTGTACAGTTAGAAGGGTCGACTTTAACCTAATAATGTCATAGTTTTCAACAAACTCATAATTTTTCCTGTCACTATGTTGTTTAAATACAATTACTCTAAATTTCAAAGGTGTGTAAGAGCTTTAAGAAGCATAAGTTAATCAACTTTCAAACTGCTTAGCTAGTGCTGACCTTTAAATGTGTATTCAAATCAATAATGGAATTATATTGTGTCCTACATAATATCACTCTGCAAAACATAGTTTAACAAGAGAAAATGTAGCTGAATTAAGCTTTCTATTATTATAATATATTATTTGATTATATTATTACAAAAAAGATTGTGAGACAGCCTATAAATTATATTTATGATAAGTTAGGTTTTAGTTGCTCACCAGTATTGAGTTTTAGTTGAGGTAAATATTTCAAATGTGTAAGTCATTTAATTAAATTGCAATTTAAAATTGCATGTTAAAAATTCAAATCAAATTGTATGTCAAAATTCAATTCAGATTACAGTTTCCAAAATGTCAATTCTGCCTCTAACATTTAACCAAGTATAAAAGTTTAGACAGCATAATGGAATGGAGTAAAGATCAAATAAATGTTATGTTTGCAGCTTCCTCAGTATCAATAGGTATGTGTTTGAGTTTAACTTATGAAACAGAAATGAAATATGGTAGTTATACTTTCCTTTCCTTGATATAATCATCATTAATATGTTTGCCCAAGCCATCTGTTTAGGTTGAGGCATTCTAAATGGAATGAGTTACCCTCCCTCAGCATTGCTGGCTGTTTATCATCTTCTTTAGAGCATGCTACATTCTTAGTTATCATGAAACAGTCATACACACTGGTTCTAGGCTGCACTAATGTACATAAATACTCTAGTGAATTTGGGAGGATATGCTTTACTTCAAAAATTTACTGATTTATTTTCTTGTTTCTGCAAGCATTTCCTTTAAATTATATTCCTTTAAGATATTTTTTTTTCTTTTTAAGTTTCTGCTCCTGTAAAACATGTTCTCAGGTCTCAAGATTTGGAGCTGGGAGCCTCAGAAGATGAAGAACACACTAACTGGTTATCCAAAACTAAATGGCAAGCCCTAAAAACAAGTAACAGTATATAGACTGAGCAGGTTATAGTTGTATTCATAAGAATATATTTGTATATATACAAACTTGCCTGAAGATTGTTGGAGTAACCAACCACCTATTGTTTGAAACTGAGACCCCATTCTATGGGGTAGAACCTATTCTAGGTTTGTGTAATGGTAGGTCTTAGGACTCAGGAGAATCCTAATTCTTTCAATTTACTAAATGGACACAGCATTAAAATGACTCCTAGTGATTCATAGATCAGTGCATCTCTCAACCCTCATCAGAAAAGTGTTTTATTGCAGCTAACATAGACATCATCAAGTAGTCAATGAAAAGAAAATAAAAGACTGGAATTCTCAATGATAAATGTAATAACTATATCATATTCCTCCTCTCAAAGGTCAAGGGTCATTATTGAAGGGGGAATGGAAAGAGTATAAAAGACGGACATTAAAGATAACTTCAGGAAAATAGTGTTTTATAAACACAAGGTATTTATACTCATTAAATCGCAGTTTTTGTGATAACTTGCACATGATATCAGCAAACTCAAGCCATATCATTTTCCAGCATATAGTGGAGGAGCATGTGAGCACCAAATTCCCAAGTAATAAAACAGCTACTGGATCAACAGGGAGATTCAACTGTTTAACATTACAATTTGATACCTGGAAGAGTGACCAATGTCCAGGCCAAGTCCTGTTCCCAAGAGCAGTTCGAAAGAGGAAGAAAAGGAGAGAAAGTGAACAAAAAGTAGAAGAACATCTGGGCTTGCCTTTGCAAGGAGATGAAGTGGATATGGGAAGTTGAGAGATGAGATAAATGTGAACAAAATGTGAAATGATAAAGCATGAAATTCTCAAATAATTAATAAAATGTTATTTAAAAATATGTTTGAAATGCATGATGGTCATCTTGGTTGTCAACCTGGCCACATTTGGAGTTAACTAAAACTGAAATATCTGAGTACATTTGTGAGGGCTTTTTCCTTTATTGGTTTATCTGATTTGGCATACGCACCTTAAATATATATTTCAGTAGAATTATGGAAAGCACGCTAAGCCTAGGCCATACCTTCTGGTGGCAGCCCACATAAAAAGACAGGGAAGAAAAAAGGTTTTTGGTTTTTGCTTGCTAAACCTCATCTGGCTAGCAAGTTCAACTATCTTCTTTCTGAGACACCCCTTCACTTGTGTTAGAGCCTAGGTCTTTTGGTTTCCTTTTTTTCTTTTTTCTTTTTAATTTATTTTATAGCCAGGTGGTGGTGGAGCACACCTTTTAATCTCAGCACTTGGCAGGCAGAGCCAGGCAGATCTCTGTGAGTTCCAGGCCAGCCTGGGCTACAGAGTGAGTTCCAGGAAGGGCACAAAGGGCACACAGAGAAACCCTGTCTCAAAAAAAAAAAAAAACAAAAAACAAAAAAAAAAATTTATAACTTAGTTTAACTTTACATATCTGTCAGATTCCCCTGTTCTCCCTCCTCTCCCCCCCCACTCCAGCCCATCCCCTATTCCCATCTCCTCCAGGGCAAGGACACCCCTAGGGATTCAGCTCAGCCTGGTAGATTCAGTTGAGGCAGGTTTAGTCCCCTCGCAACTTTGCCCAGGCTGAGCAAAGTGTCCCTGCATAGGCCCCAGGTTCCAAACAGCCAGATCATGCACTAAGAACAGGTCCTGGTTCCACTGTCTGGGTGCCTCTCAAACATTTCAAGCTAATCAACTGTCTCACTTATCCAGAGGGCCTCATCCAGTTCCATGGGGGCTCCTCAGCTATTGGTTCATAATTCATGTGTTTCCACTAGTTTGCCTATTTGTCCCTGTGCTTTTTCCAATCATGGTCTCAACAATTCTCACTCATACAATCCCTCCTCTTTCTCTCCGATTGGACTCCCAGAGCTCCACCTGGGGCTTGGCCATGCATCTGTGCATCCACTTTCATCAGTCATTGGATGAGAGTTCTAGCACATGACAGTGAGCGTGTCTGACAATCCAATCACCAGACTATGTCAGATCAGGCTTTCTCTCTACCATTGCCAGTAGTCTACAGTGGAGGTATCTTTGTGATTTCTGGGGACCTCTCTAGCACTTTGCTTCTTCCTATTCCCATGGGGTCTTCATTTATCATGGTCTCTTTTTCCTTGTTCTCCCTTTCTGTTCTTGATCCAGCTGGGATCTCCGACTCCCCTAAACTCTCTTTCCCTGGACCCTTGCCCTTCATTACCGCCCCCCCTCACATCCAGTTAGCTCATATAGATCTTATCAATTTCTCTGTCATTGGGCTATAACATAGACCAAAATCGGGCAGCTCTCGCGTTTATTCTATCAGTTCTGCTGCTAGAGAAACCTGACTAATACAGTATCCTGTGCTAAATACTGCACAAAACCTTGGCTGAGACTTTCTGCCAAGAAAAACATATCTCATTCTCACACTTACTAGGGATGGAACCATTTTTCTAGCATTAGGCTCCATCCTTGAGAAAAACTTGGTTTCTTCCTTGTATCCTCTACTTCATGAATCTCAAAAAACAGTGCATTGAGAAGCTCCCTTGCTACATCAGCATGCTCTCATTTTATTTGTATTTCATTGTTCAGGTATTATTGAGGGACCCACTTGAACTTTACTTTCCCCACATGACCTTCCTTGACTATCCCTGGAGTGCTGAACTCGGGAATTTTAAAAAGGTTTGCTTGGCCCATGGCTATCTTACTTTTCAGAGAGTTCTGATTTTTGTTGTTTTCTTTTCTACATTAACAAATTACAGTTAATACTTTTTAAAGGCTATTTCTACATACTAATTTGCAGAAATACCCTGGGATTTCTCAAGTGTGAATAGTTTCATTTGTGGGTTTTCTGGGCAAATACATAATTCTTTTTCTGGAAATTTCTTTGATAATTTGTTGATTTGAGTTTAATTTAGTCCTGATAAAAAGCTACTTATTCTTGAAAACATCTATTCACTGCCCTCTAGTAACTTGCATCATGGCCAGATAATGTTGAGGTTGAATGAGGTGGTATTGAGATTGCATTGAGGTAACAGGAATCATGAAGAGGTTTCATGTGAGGAAAGAGGGTGTGTGTGTGTGTGTGTGTGTGTGTGTGTGTGTGTGTGTGTGTGTGTGTGTGTTTCAGCATGTTCATATATGTGTGGAAACCAAAACCAACCTTCTTCAATTGCTTTGTATGGTTTTTATTTTTGTTTGTTTGTTTGTTTGTTTTACATAGAGTCCCTCATTATCACCTAGAGCTCACATATTAGCCTGGGATGGTTGACGATTCACTGTCAGGGATGCACCTGTCTCTGACTCTCCGGCACTGTTTAAGACTGTGCAGCAATAGGCCCGCCTTTGTACGTGGATGCTAGATGCCAAACTTGAGGCCTCCTGAATCTATGGCAAGCACTAAAGGAGTTGATTGTTGTAGAGAAACCCATGATGTGAGAAATGTAAAACATAGGAGAAAAGTCTAAATAGTATATTGACTTTCCCTAAAATAAGAATCACTTAGCAGCAGGTTATGTATTTCAAACAGACCAAGAAAAAAAGTATCAAAGTTTACATTGAGATTATGTTTTTGAGTACAAAAATGTTTATTTATCTGAAAATTTATAATAACATGTAGTAATACAAGTTTGGTAATATCAATGTATTGTAAGTTTTAAGAAGTTTTGCATCACTTTTTTACTTTAATACTGTTATATTTAAAACTTTGAGAGGGCAATATTTACCTAAAGATTGTATAGAATGATGTAATGATAGGAAATAAATATAAGTAAATGATTCAAAAAAACATTTAAATAAAATGTTTTACCATTATGAAATTTAAGTTTCCTGAATATAATTGCATTCAGCTGGATGATACTACCCACATTTAAAATGCTTTCTTGTTTTGGAGAGTATTAAAATATCATACCAAAGTGATCTGTTAAGTACTTTAAGTCCTATCCAGAAATAACATCTTTACCCTTTGTTCTCTATTGTTAGGAACTGCCATTCAAAAAAAATTATCATGAATTTAGTTCATTGAGAAATTGCATATTATTTACTCTTTATACAAAAGAATTTGCCATTGCAATTTTGAAAGACATCTATCCTATCATTATTCTTACATAGTGGCAACAATGACGGTTATAACCTTTGCTCCCTCTTGACAGCTGTAATTTTCTATCATGATGTTACACCCTCTCAATTGTTTAATATCTGCCTTTCAATCGAAATAGGCATCAGAGTACATATCACAGACTGCATACTAACTTGAAGATTATTGTAATCCTTACTTGTACACTTTGTCTGCATGGACTCAATGACAATAATAAAGTATCTCTAAACTCAATGCTGACAGCATAAAGTCAGAATTCACATATAAATCTATACTGGTTCCCAAAGTAAAGTATTTTACAAGGTAAGACAGTATATCTGCTTTGCCATATACCTCACATCCACCTAGTCATAAAAAAATCAGTTTCAACAAAAAAATAGTCTTTACAGAATAAATATAGATAAAATATACAAAAATATAATAAGAAAGTATACAGCCTATAAAGGATATCAGATTAACTTCCCTAAGTTTATACTAATGACAGGAGTAGTATTTTGTACAAACACAATCTGTCATATTGTTGTATCCATATTCTATTGATGCATTCTTAAAAGGAAAAGTAATTTATTTATAATGTAGCCATTTTTATTGGCATTTATACAATTATCTAGGATCTATACCTAGGTAATTAATTTACACTTTGTGTTAACAGTAAAATTTTGTTAGAAAAATTAAGTAATAATATCAACATTTTCATGATATAATTTCAGTCTCAATATTCTCTCAGATGGCATCAAACAGATGTAATACATGAACACATGTATCATGCTTCTGTTATTATTCAGTAAAAATTATCAGCAACAATCATTTTATTTCTTATATCATATGAAATTTAAATTCTTACTTAGGTGTAAATTTTAATTTTAAAATTGTCTTGCTTTTGGGTTGGGGATTTAGCTCAGTGGTAGAGTGCTTGCCTAGCAAGCAAGCGCAAGGTCCTGGGTTCGGTCCTCAGCTCTGGTAAAAAAATAATAATAATAATAATAATAATAAAATAAAATAAAACAAAAAAGTCTTGCATTTCTAGTATGTGTTTTCATTGCCATTGTACAGCCTGAAATACAGAGATTCTAGTGTTATTATAGCTACATAATTGATGGTTGTGTCCTGGGTATAATGGTACATACATGTGATCCCAACACATGAGTAGGAGAGAAAAGGGGATCACATGTTCAAGGTCAGCCTCAGCTGCGAAGGGAGTACAGATTCAGAAAATAAAATATATGAGATGTGTCTCATAAAAAGGACAAAAATAATTAGGTTATCAATTAGCATTGTTGAAATGTATTTCTCATCAGTATTTTATGATATTTTGTAGGTTCTGTGATAATTAAAGAAGACTAATTTCCTAGGAGATGAAGATATGTTCTACATAGTCCACTCTCATTTTCTATAATATTTTTACAATTTAATCACTTTAATAATAGTAATAATTTCTATATGCTTTATGTATATTGATCACAAACACAAATCAGCTGGTACATACATTCTTCTTCCCCTAGAACTTGATGCTACAACTATGTATTATAGGCACTGCATATTTGAGCCACAGACTGTGGAGAAATAAAGCTGAAATTGACCTGGAATTTTAATTTTTTTTGGCTGTCTTTCATCAGTCTGGAAGGTAGTAGGCACAATGACAGTACAGGAAAGTAATTAATGGCTATACTCAGCAATGAACCCTGTGAGCTAAAATGATAACAGATCTGCTAAAATATATAGTCAGTGGTACAGTAATGGCAAAAACATCTACCATCTGATTGTTTTTAAAACCCACACCTAAATTGCATATCCTTGTCCAGTTAAATGGCCAAAAACAGACAAACAAAGAAACTACAGAGTTATTGCCTTCCACCAAACTCATAGAGTTAGCATTAATTGGATTTACTGGCTTTATAGATAGAGGACATGAGTTTAGGAAGGATAAGTAGTTTGAGGATGGGTAGTAATTAAAGGTGATGGAATAGAGTGCTGTTTGGATCAAAACACAGTATAAAATTTTACATTTTCTATTAATGGCTCACTAGTGTCAATGTGTTCAGAATAGTAATAATACATACTGAGTAACACTATTTTGTATTTATGTGAATATGAAATAAATTTAATGCTTTCAGTGTTCCTTTTTTTAGGTAAAAAAAATGTTAGTTGAAATTACCATAAAGCAATATATGAGTATAATGTTTGGGAAAAACTGTGGCTTTCATACTTAGCTTATGAATTTATTAACTCTCATTAACTTTTTAAAATATTCATTATAACATCATCCATTTTTATACTACGCTAGATCAGAAATGTATAAAACAGACATAATTTTACCAAGCAAAATTAGATTATGAGAGCCAGGTGGTGGTGGTGCACGCCTTTAATTGCAGTACTCGGGAGGCAGAGCCAGGTGGATCTTTGTGAGTTTGAGGCCAGCCTGGTCTACAGAGCGAGATCCAGGAAAGGTGCAAAGCTACACAGAGAAACCCTGTCTCAAAAAAACAACAACAAAATTAGATTATAATAAAACCTGATAGCTGTTAATTTCCTCCTGATTTGTCAAGACAGTGAACCAGGGTTCCAACAGTAATGGGTTTTGTACAATCCTTAGGAACATTTGTGTTTTACAACATGTTTTTAAAATAATTGTGATTTTAAAGTTTTGTTTTTTTTTTCTGGAATGGAACATTCATTAATTGATAATTTGAAAGTTTGTATTTCATCAGTGATTCTATTTTCACTTTAATAAGACTTCATTGTTAGAGAGCCAACCTATTCCTGCACAGTGGGCATCTATCATGGAATGACAAATTGCTCATCTCGCCCACAAAACATCCTTATGTTGTCCACAAGGCAGTGAGTGAATGTGGTACTGTAAGCCTTGAGGGCTATGCTGTAGACATCAATCTTCAAGTGTGTTCTGCTTGTGATAAATATTGACTGAACCAAAGATTAGTCCTTCCACTTATAACTTTTAGGACCCTTGTCTCTTTCATCATAATGTTGTTTCTTGATTTAAGAAGGGTATTCATTGCTTAAGGGAAGCTCCTTGTCTGTGTATCCAGCATATTGGGCGTTAACAGCTTAGATACAAGATTGTAAAACATCAGAAGTGGGTTTTGGGGATTTGGCTCAGTGGTAAAGTGCTTGCTTAGCAAGCGCAAGGCCCTCAGCTCAAAAAAAAAAAAAAAAAAAAAAACAGAAGCAACCTTCTGCCCTCCTGGGTTCTCCCATTGTGTTGTAAGCCTGTCCTTAAGACCTCCTCCCTTCTTCCTCCCTCCTTCAATAAATGGCATTTGACATTCAAAAAAAAAAAAAAAAAAAAAGAATAAGGGATCAAGATCATGATGGGGAAACCACAGAGACAGCTGACTGGTACTAGATGGAGCTCATTGATTCTGTACTGACAGCCCAGAAACCTGCATGGGACTGAATGTGGGTGACAATTGTGTGACTTGATCTGTTTGTGGGTTCCCTGGCAGAAGGACCAGGACTTATCCTAGGTGCATGAACTGACTTTTTGGAGCCCATTCCCTGTGGTGGGATACCTTGCTCAGCCTTGATACAATGGGGAGGGGCCAGGCTCTCCTTCAACTTGGTATGCCAGACTTTGTTGACTACCATGGGAGGCCTTACCCACTCTGAGGAGTGGATGGGGGTAGAGTGGGAGGGAGGTGAGGAGGCTGGAGAAGGGGAGGGAGGGGGAACTGGGGTTGGTTTTTAAATGAAAAAAAAATTAAATAAATAAATAAATTTTTAAAAGAAGGGTATTCATATAACATTATTACTCTTCTCAAATAACTCAGATGCTTTCTTTTCACATACAAGTGCCAACTAATTCTGAAAATGAACACGACATCACTGTGTACAATCCCCTACTCCATCCTTAGGTCTCAACTCATCTCAGTCAATTGAGTGCTTCAGTTGCCCTGAAGATATCATAAAGTACTAAGAAGAGTATCTACTGGTCTCCTCCTATGCAGAATGTAAGTTGAAAAATTTGTTAATGGATATATAGTACATTTTTCCAAGAATACTATTCCATACTTATTATTTGCTATGTTAATAATTTTAAGGCCAAGATGAAAAAAGTTAAGCTGCATGTTATTAGTTGAAAATAATTGTTATGCATATGAAATAAGAAATTTAGGGGAGTGAAAATCAAACCAGAAAATTCCCAGGAAAATACTGAGTCAGGACAAGATTTCTTCCCATTAACCAAAATAACCCACCATATCAGGGAGTTTGCTAAAGGAGTGAGTGATTAGCTGAAAATAATGAAATAATCCATAAAACAAAATGCAAATATGATGCTCTACAAAGTGATCTTCTCTAATGATAAAATAAATGTGGTATATGAGGTCATTATTTGCCAAAATTAGGCCTACAAAATGTGAGGGAAGTTCTCACAATCTCGATGCAAGTCTTTGTGCTCTAACTGAGGGACTACATAAATCTCACTAATTCTGAAATGTCTGATTTTGTGCCAGAGTTACAGTTATGTAATGCTAAAACTTAATCTTCACAGTCTACCGAATCTCCATGATACCTTGGTATTTTTTGTATCTTTGAATTAGTTAGGTATTAATTACATCTTAATTTTATTATGAACTTTGATGATATCTTTTAAATACCAAAAGTACATCATTTCTAGACATATATATTTATGAGAAAAAATTAATGTTGCCTTTAAACTATGAAATGGAATTTTATATATGTACATATATCTATATTAAAGTTTTATATGCATATTTTAAGTTATAATAAACTATAGAAATTAAGAATAAATAAAATATTACATATTTTGAAATTTATTGATTCCATTTTATTATTTAAAAGTTTCATACATATATAATGTATTCTAATTACTCTCACCCCCAACCCTCTTTAATCTTTCTCCTATCACTGCTAATTTCTCTTCTTTCCTCAATCTTCCTCCTATTACTGTTAATATCTCCTCCTTCCTTTCTCATTTTATGTCGTTCATTTTATTTTGTAGCCCACTGAAACTCCCTAGGGCAGTCTGTGTGACTGTGCATCTTTACTATCTAGCTGACATGGTGAGCTCACCAGAACTGAAGCCAATGACTCTGCCTCCTTAGAAAATTTTTCTGAGAGCTAGTATTTGATGAGCTTCTCCACATCCATGACTTTTGGTTTGACATTTCTGGTCCTGTGCAAATCTCATGCAGACAAGCACAGCTGCCGTGAGTTCATGATTTCAGTGCCTGTGTCAACCTCAAAAGATATCATCTCAATGCTATTTTTTTTTGTTTTTGCCAGTTGTCATATTTTTTTCTGCCCATACCACTGCTTTGTCAGTGACTTTTAAAAGTTTCAGCATAAATGGCTTTTAGGGCTCAACAATCACTTAATCTCAGCATCTTTAACACCCATAAATATCTGCCTTCACATCACTTATTGTAAAAAAAAAAAAAAAGAAAGAAAAAAAAAAGCTTTATTGTTAATGTTCTGAGTTGTATTAGTCTATAATATAAACATCAATTTTTAAAGACTGTTTAACATCACATCAATTTACCAGTAAGTTCCACTTTAGGGTTCAAAACTTCTCCAGCATGGTACTCATGACTGAGTATGAATTACCAGGCATAAATTCTCACCTACTCAACAGGCCTCAAATTTAGCTGAGGTCTGCTGTTTGCCCCTATAACAATTTTGAAACTATTATAGCAGTAGAGATATATTGCCTGTGTGGTTGGCATTGTACTTCATGCTTTTCACATGTGGGTAAGACCGTTAAAGCCTTTTCTCCACAGGTACTTACATAGAATCTTCTGTCATTAAAACAGCTAGTCAACAGGGAGGAAGCTTTCACTTCTGGGCAAGATTAAGCGTTTATACATCACACTATGTCTGCTTCCTTCAGCAATAAGGTCTTCTTCTTCCCCTGTTGTCCTTGTGAGCAACCTAAAAGCCTGACAAGAGAAACACCGGCTTATAAAGAGACACCGAAATTGGATAATGGGAATTATGTTGAATAATGTGGAGGTTTTAATGAGAATGTTCTCCATAGCCTTTGCTGTTGTTGTAGTTGTTGTTTAATTTGAATTATTGGTCCCAAGTTAATGGAATTTTAGGGGAAGGATTCCAAGGTTTGGAGCTGCTAGAGTAGGTGTTTTCTTGTTAAAGAAAAATGTGTCACTGGGAGTAGCTTGGGGTATTAAAAGCCCATGCTCTATTTCCTGCTTGCAGATTATTATGTAAAGCTCTCAGCCACTACTCCAGTGCCACATTTGCAGGTCATGAACTAACCTTCTGAATCTTTAAGTAAGCACCCAATCAAATTATTTCTTTTATAATCTGCCTTAGTCGTGGTGACTCTTTACAGTAGGTGAACAGTAACTTAGGTAGTGACCTATGGTTTCTAGGAGCAGCATGGTCCTTCCATATAAGGTAGTGCTTATTTGTTTACACGTATATTGTAAATGGACTTGCAAAACTGTAGGTTTCCTTATGGCTTTTTTTCCATCCTTCCTTTTGGTTAACCCTTTCTAATATATTCATCCAAAAACACTTCCGAAAAGGCATTACTGTCCTCTACTTCACTTAAGTTCTTGTCATTGTCATCAAATACCCTGACAAAAGCAACTTAGGGCAGAGAAGTTTGTGTTAGCTCACAGTTCTCAGTTACTGTACTTTTTCTAACCTTAGAGAGTTGAAGATTCACTGCCTAGTGAATAGTGGCAACCCCTTTCGATAGGTCTTCCCATTCTATGAAATTATCAAGATAATCCTCTTCATATATGCCCAATCTCTTCTAGCATATACCTCACTGAGACCTTCTTCTTAATTTATTCTAGATATTCAAGGTTAAAAATTAAAGCAACAGTCATATTTTGTAGATGAATTTCTAAATAGCCTTACTAAGTAAGAAACACAAAACCAAATACAGGGGTGAAAGCTGTAGAGATCAGAAAAATAGTAATAGCCACCTACTAACTTTAGCTCACCATGCCGCAGCAGCTTCCCAAGAGAACCAGCTTCTTCCTGTCTAACCTGAGTCTTTATTGCCTTCCTGATATGCCTTTTCCTTAGCTCTTAACCCAACCACCTCATTTCCTCGTCACTGCCTGTCTGTATAGACCTCCAGGTCTCTATGCTACTGGGATTAAAGGCATGTGTCACCACAATTGACTGTGTCCTTGATCAGATTAAGGGCATATGCAATCACTGCCTGACTTTTATTTATGGTTGGCTATAACCTCTGATCTCGAGGCAAACTTTATTTATTAACATACAAATAAAATATCTTCACAATATTTACTTTGTGTTATCTTACTCACAAAAGATACCAGGCTGGGTAGCAGCAGCGGCTGTGCACACCTTTAATCCCAGCACTCGGGAGGCAGAGCCAGGCGGATCTCTGTGAGTTCGAGGCCAGCCTGGGCTACCAAGTGAGTTCCAGGAAAGGTGCAAAGCTACACAGAGAAACCCTGTCTGGAAAAACAAAACAAAACAAAACAAAACAAAAACCAAGCACACAAAAAACAAAAATAAAGGTACCAACCACCAAGGCTCTTTTCCTTTTTGGATTTTATATAGGTTCTCTAAGTTAATATGCAAATATAAGTATTTGAAGCTAAACTCCACATATAATAGAAAATGTGTAGTTTTTTTGTTTTGTTTTCTTTTTTGAATCTGGCTATCTCAATGAAAGAAAACTTTTTCAGGGACATCTATTTACCAACAAGTTCCCCAAATTCAGGTTTTATTTGCAGCTGAATAAAATTCTATTGTGTAGGCATATCATATGTTCTGTGTCCACTAACAAGTTAATGGCCATTCAAGCTGATTCTATTTCTTACTATTGTGAATAGTCTAATAGTAAAAAATTGATGTACAAGCAGCTGTAGCATGATATAGAGTCCTATGGGAATATGTTCAGGAGAGAAACAGCTAGGTTATATGGTAGCTATATTTCTAGATTTTTGAGGAATCTTAATTTTTTCTTACTTCCCACTATGGAATGCTTCATAAATACAGATTTCTTCCTTGTGCAGGGGACATGCCAGTCATATTTGTAATTTTCTGGACTTTGTATGCAAAGTAGCCAAAACAAACACAATTAATGGTTGTTCTTAATCATAATTGAAGTTGGGAGTGTAGATTTCTCAGTCTGTTTGAGATGTCAACAGGTCCTACGTTGTGTGGTAGCAAATCAGAAAGTAGGGATAATTCTATTACATGTTGATCACAACTTCAGCATCTGTTTAACAAAGATGAGTGTATGCCATATGAGACTACTGCTTCTTTGAATCTCCTCAAATCTAACATTTGCACAGGAGTACAATGACCTCATACACAGTCTTGGGAATATCTATCATTTGGCAGTTCCTGCAGGGTTACTGTATAAATTAAGGTTGGCTGTTTGAAAGCCTTAGGCTGTTTCTCTGTAACCTTATAATGCAATGCTGAGATTGGTTCCCCTTTAAATTCTTCTTCTGTGTCTGAATATCATTACAATCTGTTTTAACAGATTTCTCTAAAGCTTTTATCTTGGCACTCATATTAACAAACCTTTTTAATGATAAAACAGAAATAATCAAACAAATAATATTTATAATTGACATAACATAAATCGCATCAACATTAATTATCCTTTCATTTAATTGTTCTATTTTCAGACCATCAATCATATTAACAGAGACCAAATTCCTTCCATTTTAAAAATGTTTCCCATTTTTTAATGTGTGGAAAAAACTTTCTTTTATCTAATTACCCCTTTAAGAAATCCCAATGGACTCACCAAATCTGCTGACAATGGGCAATACCGATGACAGCATGGCAGCAGCCTGAGGAAGGGGCCCAAGAAAGCCAAAACCCACCAGGAGAGGAAAAAAGTGATGGATTCAGCCATCTACATGGGAAAATATGCGAAAGTAGCTAACTCCTATGGTTTTTCCAGCCCCAAAACCTATGAACTTTGCTTCAGAGAGGCTGTACTAACAATGTAGCCAGGAGGATAGGGACTATGGCCCAGGTGGAATGGAGATTCCAGCAGAGTGTAGGTCCAGCCTGAGCCACAGGCAAGAAGCTTTGGCATGAATTCCTGGCCCACAAGTTGGACACCAGATATTGTTGAATTTTAAATAGGTCTTTAAATAAAAAATTCAGGAGCCTGATATGGGGGTAAATGCTGAAAGATCAAAAAGACAAAGGAACAAACTTCTGCCATGTCCTACCTAAAGGACACCTCAGCCTGAAAAGGCCTCAGTTCTGTCACCTCATGCCTTATACCTTTCTCTACTCAGCCTTCCCTTCCTTTTTAGTGCTGAGATTAAAGGCATGTGATTCGCAAGTACTGGGATTAAAAGTATGTGCCACCACTGCCTCCATCTATGTACAATCTAGTGGCTTGTTCTGTTCTCTGATCTTAAGACAAATTGTATTAAGGTACACAATATATCGCCACACAGTTTGATTTTAAGAGTATTTGAAAACTTAAATGTTAAGTGCTATCATAAGTAATTACAGAAGGTTGACCTAGCAAGCCATGCAGGTAAAGCTGCTTTCTGGCCACTGGTCTCTATGCTCTGGCAGTGCATCCCCACCTCTGGACTGGGTTAGAATGAAAGAGTCAAGTCTTTCTGGTTAGTATGTTTTCATGAAGACTTGCAGTTCCAGGACTGATACCTCCATTTCTTCCTGTCTTTGTCTTGAGTGTTCTGCACATGTGTAGATATGATTTTCAGGGGCCTTAGTGAAAGCCTTCTCCTGAAGAGCCTAGGAAACATTTCCATCTACAGTGGCTTAGACCTGAGTGTTTTTCTGCTATGCAGGAATTCCCATCAAATTTAAACCTCCTTTTGTTTTCAGCAGTCTCAACAGGGACAGAAATCTACATCTACCCTGTCTATCAGAATGGGGTTCTGTGGAGAAAAAGTTATTATTGCATCTGCTCTCTCTGTTTCTTTTCTTTTTTTTAGATTAAGATATAATTAAGGCATTTCCCCTTCTTTCCTTCCCTCCAAAATCATCCCCTGTATCCCTCTCTCCTCTTTTATTTTTTTTGCAAATTTGTATTACATACACATATGTGGTAGTATTATGTTCCCCAAATTATTGTGTGTTCCCCAAAATAAACTTATCTGGGGTCAGAGAACAGGACGGCCTCAATATTAAACATGAGGATAGGCAATGGTAGCACATGCCTTTAATCCCAGCACTCGGGAGGCAGAGCCAGGCGGATTTCTGTGAGTTCAAGGCCACATTGGAAACAGCAAGGCTTGGTGACTCACACCTTTAATCCCAGAAAGAGAGCCTTTAATCCCAGGGAGTGATGGCAGACAACAGAAAGATACATAAGGCGTGAAAACCAGGCACCAGAGCTAGTTAAGCATTTGGCTGGTTAAGCTTTTAGGCGTTGGAGCAGCAGTTCAGCTGAGAGCCATTGGCATGAGGACACAGAAGATTCCAGGCTGAGGAAACAGGATCAGCTGAGGAATTGGTAAGGTGAGATAGCTGTGGTTTGTTCTGCTTCTCTGATCTTCCAGCATTCACCCCAGTACCCGGCTCTGAGTTTGATCTTATTAATAAGACACCTTAAGATTCGTGCTTTACACATATGCATGTGTATGTACATATATGTTCCTAAATATAACCTGCTCCGTCCATACAATGCTACTTGTATGCATGTTTGCAGAGCTGACCGGTTGGTACCAGGGTGTCTCTGTAATGGATTAATGCTTTGGCTGTTACTTTCATTTTGCCTTCTTTCCCTGTTACTTTAATCATCAGCTCAGAGGCCTGTACCAGTTACCTTCATACTTCTGGGGGCAGAATGCCTGATGAAATCAATACAAGGCAGGGAGAGTTCTTTTGGCTCACAGTGTAAAAGGGAGTTATGCCTACCACAGAGGAGAAGGCACCATGGAATGCATGAGGGTGGAAGTGTATGGCAGACACTTATCTCACTGAAGCAGGCTAAGAAACAGAGAAAGCAGGCCAGAACTTGAAGTGAGGTAACCTACAAAGACCTGCCCCTAGTGATGTATTTCTGCCAACTTGGCCCTGCCTCCTAAAGGCTCAAAATCTGACACTAGCTGAAGAGGCATTCAAAATACGAGCCTGTGAGGGAATGGTTCAGTTCTACCTCAGCACCTGGCAGCTCGGCCCTCTCCACAGCTCAAGTGTACAAAGAGTTTACCTATAACTTTTGATGAAGTGCAAATACTGTCAACAAAACCAAGACCAAATGAATTTGAGCTGCATAATAATATTTGAAACTCCATGATAAATGTAAAAAAACAAAAGGGAAAACATGCCATATCCACGAAATTATTTCTGAATTTTTAAAAAAAAATTGCTACTTTTTGTAAGACAGATTCTTTTACAAGAACATTTATAATTCAAATAAGGGGACATTTCCTATGACATATTAAGGAAAATTATTGCCAATAATTTGGCTTCTTTATCTTATTTTATTTATGTGTATATATGAATGTCTGCATGTAAGTATGCATATCTGTATGAACACATACATATACAGTGCCGGTGGAAATCAGAAGATATAACCATGTTGAGAGCCAAGCACAAATTATCTGCCAGAATAGCAAGTGCTATTCAATACTGAGCCATTTCTCCAGCCCCCATATTATGTTTATTAACCATTTTATTATGTAAATATTCAGGTTTTGCCTAACTCTTATTGTGGTAGTTTCTGTCCACTATAAAGGTTGCTTTTTATATTCAGGTGGAATGGTCAGTTGATTCATTAATTGCTTCAAGTCTATTTTTTCTTGTATGACCTGAGTCATTTCAAGACATTTATGTTGTAGGTTAAAAGGTAAGTTGCTATTTGAAATGGATGATTGATCCTGTCTGTCTGTTCTGTTTGTTGGCATTTGGCTTTTCCTGCCTGCTTTTCGGGGAATCTAATTTTTGTGCTGCATGGGATTGATTCCAATACAATATACAGAGCTTCTCTTTCTGAGGATCATTTTTCTCTCATAGTTGTTATGATTGCAGTTCGCAGTGCCTTTCCCTCTTCTTTGTGTTCTGTTTTGTATTTCCCCAAGGCAGTGAGTCATTCCCTAAGTGTTGTGCAATTTGTTTTGTTCAGCACATTCTCTCCACTGCATGTACTGTTGTATTTAGCTTCATTCAACTATCATTCCCAATGTTGCTTCCTTCTGGTCATCCCTCTCCCCCTTTCAGATCAGTGTCTGATGTCTCAAGCTAGGCTATGACTTTCTTGTGTCCATTTCTATGTTCCAGGTACACAAAAGAGTACCTGACGTATACTATATGTTCGATAGGTGTTTGCAGAGGCAATGGATTAAGTTGATTTTTCTTCTTCCTTCAGTTTCTCTGTTGTTTTGTTGCTGTTAGCTGCTTATGATATTTGCCATTTCTAACTCAATTTTTTAATTATTTGTTTTATGAATTTATCACAGCATTTTGATTCTGTCTGGGTGTATAATGCAGAATAAACTTTACATATTATCTTAATTGTAAATAAAAGAATAACTGTGGAGTGTTCAGCTATCTATACTAACAATCTGTATCAGACACCTTTCCCAAGGTTCAAGGATCACTGTAGAATTGGGGCAGAAAGGCTGTGGGAGCCAGAGGTTGTGGAGGACCAGCATAAAGTAGAAAACAGTCTTTTGTTGGCATGACAGCTCTGATGCATGAAAGAATGCACAGCATTTTTAGGTATCTCTAAAAGACCTGTGCAATATTAATCCATTTAGTATTTTATCATTGAGTAGTAAGGGGTTTATGATTTCCCACTCCCCCCCCAAAAAAATGCAAAGCTGTGGACAGATGGCAGTTTTCGGGGGACAGAGAGTCTGTTCTCTTTCAGTTTAAAGCTCCTTACGAGTGGATCATGCCCTAAGTGGATGGCCCAGTACTCAGAAGAATAGAGAGATGACAAATGAGGTCAATGGGCTATTAAACACACCAGAAGAGGACGTGAAATTAGGGGATGAGGGTATATTTGAGGACTGATCTTTAAAATATTAAGGGTAGGGTTTGGGGTTGAATATGATAAAAATAATTGGAATAACTAAATAAATAATCAATTATTGTTTTAAAATTTGAACTTAATAGGTAAGCATAACAAATAGTTTTATTATGTAATCATATATAAAATCTAATTACTATTATTCATCTATCAAAACTTAGAAATATAAAGTAATTTTAGATACTGCAATGTTAAACTAAAGTAATAGATTATTTCAACTTTATTCTCAGTGAAACCAATAATTTGTTGTGGTAATAACTGTGAACAAACTTGTTTCTATGGCACAGGCACTTAAAAATCTTTTAAGTGGATAACACACATATTGCCTTAAAGTATGTATGTGTAGTAGAACACAGTGAAGATTAAAGTATAAAGTTTGGGTTATTTTCCTAATAGTAATATTATATTTATTCAGTATATAAAGAACTGCAGAAGAGACATATTTCAAAGATGATAGACCAGGTAGTTGGTTTTTATGTTTTTATATTTTTAAACTCTATAGAAATTAAAAAGATTAATACTTATGACCAAAATGAACATCAATAAGCTAATGAAATGTGAGTATAGAGATTAAAGGTGAATAAAAAAGATATTCTCAGTAATGAGAAAATTACGAAGAATCAATATGAATGTCAAGAGGTAAAGTTACATTAATGATGATGGTTCCAGAAAGAATCCAAGTCATGAAGGACCAGACTTGGTCTAAAGCCTATAATTTACCATTATGTACTCAAGGGGCTGATAAGGAAAAATACTGAGAAGAGCTAGTGAGGCAGAGAGAAAGAAATTTGAATGTCTTACTAGAAGATAGCTGAACCTACCCCTATGTTAAAGCAACCATTGGGTTTCCATTACTGCTGAAATACACTTGGACACACATACATGCACACGCACACATGCACACACACACATTCACATACACATGAGCACACACACACACACATTCACATACACATGAGCACACACACACATTCACATACACATGAGCACACACACACACACATTCACATACACATGTGCACACAACACATTCACATACACATGAGCACACACACAGACATTCACATACACATGAGCACACACACACATTCACATACACATGAGCACACACACACATTCGCATACACATGAGCACACACACACATTCACATACACATGAGCACACACACAAATACGTTTTTTAGTGGCCACTGAAATTAGAAAATTACATAACATTAGTTCAAAAAAGTTTTATTTCAGAACAGCTGGGCATAAGCACCAAAGAAAGTCTCAAGAGAATATGTAAAAATGTTGGGACAATTGGGTGCAGACTGTACATTTTTATGGCAACATACTTTGAAAAACTCATTATTAGCTGATTTGCTCATTTAAAAGCCTAGAAATATACACAAAATTTAATGTCTACAACCCTATTAAATAATATAGTTTAAAGGAATTATAGAGGGAATGCACTAGTTAGCTCCTTGTCACTATAATAACATACCCAATTCTTTAAAAAAGCCCTAACAGAGAAAATATTTATTTTGGCAGATGGCTTTAGAGAATTCATCCCACATTTGCTTCATTACATGTTACTGAGCATGGAGTATTGCCATACCCCATTTGACAGACTTATTTATATCTTGGTGGACAGCAAGATGAGAGAAGTAACTGTAGGATTTGGCTAGCTTTATCCTGTTTCTTTTATCCTGTCTATGTTAACATACCGTGAGATGAAAATGCCCCTTTGAGGAACCCATTTGTAAACAAAGTCCCTGGAATACATGTATGCCTTAACAATGTAAAGAAAAATGCTCTTTTGTGGTATATGACTTTACCTTTGTGAAGAGGGACTCTGTTATGAGTGGAAAAATAATTTAGCAGTAACTGGAAGAAAATGTTGCTGATAGGATGAGTTCTAATTTAATAAATATTTCTTCAGGTCCTAGCAATAATTGGGAATGTAGAAAAAGTCCTTGCCTTATAATTTGTTCATATAAGTTGGTACTAATTCTAAATAGCAATGTCAGTGATAGATTACTGAGCCTATATACACATTTTTTAAGTATCCTGTTCAAGAAATGTTAAGCTTTCAACTGTCACTGTTTAACAGCATGTTGGCTATTTTAACTTATTTGAGTATTTTTTCAAATATAGTTGTATTTAAAATATAATTTTATTTTTCACAGTGGTGAGACATATGCATAGAATTGCATAACT
The DNA here is from genome assembly GCF_903995425.1 of Onychomys torridus. Lineage (NCBI taxonomy): Eukaryota > Metazoa > Chordata > Mammalia > Rodentia > Cricetidae > Onychomys > Onychomys torridus. Next base: position 48,535,382 of record NC_050452.1, read on the forward strand.
AGCAATGAGATTAGCCATACTAGCACTATCTGACTTTAATATTGCAGAGCGAGGAGAAGTTTGCACAATTCACACATAAGAAATCATTTTGAGGGGCTGGAGAGATGGCTTAGAGGTTAAGAGCACCGACTGCTCTTCCAGAGGTCTTGAGTTCAATTCCCAGCATCCACATGGTGGCTCACAACCATCTGTAATGTGATCTGGCGCCCTCTTCTGTATACATAATAAATAAATAAATCTAAAAAAAATTGCTTATAAAAAAAAAACTTTATTTAAAGAAAAAAAGGAAATCATTTTGATAAGAAAATTAGTCAGAGATTAGTAGTGCCTTTGTAAATCAGACACCTTCCCTCTCCAGGAGAACAACAAGAAAAAAAGTCCACAATATTATGGAAATTTAGAGATTTTGAGAAGGAATTCTGTTGTTAAATATAGAACTGGCTCTTTGAAAAAGCAGTGTTGAAATTAAAACTCTATGGACAAATTTTATAGAATCCTATGAAGTTGGTGGATATGTACCACCATAACAAGAAATCTGAAATGATGGGCATGGTCCACTTGAGTTTAAAATAGTATAAGGAGACTGTGGCATTTGATAGAACAAGGATTCCTATAAGTGATCCAGTTCAGTTCATAGTACTATGTGTAGGCAAAATATTTTGAAATTATATTGAACTACAATTCATCAAACCAGAGAAATATGAGCCTATACACATTGTCAAAAGTTAATTCACTATTATCTCTTTCTGAAGTTTCTTTTTCCTTTATTTAAAAAAAATAGTTATTTTACATACTAATCACAAATCTTATGGGAAGCAGCATTTGTGAGGATGTACAAAAAATCATATTTTAGTGTTTTAAGTGTTTAGAGCAAATTTAGAACACACGCATCCACACACACACATACAGACACAAAGGAAGTCATACATATTAGCTCATTTAAATTAGTTGCATAATTAGTTGCCAATTCCTACTAAACGAGGTGATGACAGCTAATTGTCAAGCTATTTGGAACTAGCACTTTCTCTATTTCTCAAATTGCATATGTGAAAATTAAGTAACATGATTAGATAATGTCTGTCATAATTCTTAATCTTTGTCTTATTATTCATGATGCTTTCCTTGAAGCAACTGGTTTTGCATAATGAAAGATGCATTTTGAGTAGTAGTGGAAAGTTAGTCTATACATATAAGTATAATGCAGATTACTATGACAAAAGTCATGTTACACAAGTGTTACATATTTCAAATTTTGCAGATTCTCAAAAGATGAAAGATACAAGGAAAGAAAGTGATTACAGATAGACATATTAGTGAATGCAGACAGCCTGGTATGGTTGAAGCTTACCATAAACAATAGTACAATTGAAGAAAAGAATGCAACAGAATTATGTCTAGATTCTAAATTTAACCAAATACTTCAATGGGGGTAAGGAGATTAAAAAAGTTGTTTTCAATGGGTAGCCATTTGCATTAAGAATTGTGATAATGAGGTAAGAGTTGTTACAGCTAGGCATGTCTCTTACTAGTGTTTTTGATTATGCATTCTTATTAAACAACAAGCAGAGATGTTTGAGTGAGATTTGATACTCTTTATTGTTGTATTTCAATGGACACAAAGAGAAATCTAAGAGACAGATTTGCAGAATGAAATTTCTTTCTCACTTTATCCTTTCTGGGAAGGATTCTAACCAACAAGTTTTGGACCATTAGGTACATGTAATTTAAACTTCTTCAGCCAATTTTGTGATTCTTTCTAGAAGAAGCCCAAATTCACACCGATTCTTGACCTAAGACCTCCTGCATGCCAGCCATGTTCTTGCAAATAATATTACAATCAGATATATCTTTTTATCTGGTGATTAAGTTTGATGTGTTAATGGGAGCTAAAGCACTGTTTATTGAAAAAAATCTACATTAATAAAGCAATAGCTTACAAAATGGCTCAACAGGGAAGTGAACTTTCCTGCAAACCTGAGTTCAATCTCTGGTATCCCAGGGAAGGAAATGACTGATTACCAAAGCTTGTTCTCCAAACTGTATAAGTATGTGATAGCAATTGAGTGTCCATACACATTGTAGAAATACACCATATACTTGTAGTTACATAAAAAGTACAACAACAACAGCAACAACAACAACAATAATAATATACTGAAAATAATAAACAAGTACTTTCACCATGCCTTGTCAAACTATCCTAACTCTCCCTTAATGTTTCTATTATCAGACAGGGAAGCAAGCTGCTGCTTCTGAATACGTCTGCTGAAACTTCAACGTGCACCTTCACCTTTCTTGAATCATTATCTAGTGTGAAATGGGCTCTTGAGGAATATCAAGAGCCTCAATGAGTCCATTGGGTCTTAACTACCAGTAGTTTATGTAGGTTCTTCAGCACAGAAGAAAATGTACACTTAACCTTAGGCTCAATCATTGTTTAATCCAAACCAATTAGTTCAATTTTAAGTCCTTGTCTGTCTCAGCTCATCAGCATGAAACAACACTCAAACAGCAGAGAAAGGATATCCGATAAGGACTGCTTATTTCTTGTGTGGCCTCTGGGATCACTTCAGTTATAAATACATAGTGCATCTTTTAGTAACTATTTTTAATTTCTGTTTTAATTATACTGACCCAAAAGTTCATGATGTATTTACAAATCTTTCTAGAAGAAGAAATGGGCAATTTCTGAATAATTTCTAATTTTAGAGGTCTATATAACCTTGTTTGGGGACTATAAAAAAAGAATTCATAAAGATAACGATATAAATTCTATCAGTACTTACAAAATTGACATTTGGGAGCATATTTTCCAGAAGGACGACTGTAAAGAGGAAAAAGCAGGTCATGATCAATGAACATGGAGAACCCTCAGTGTGGGAAAATTCAGGAAATGTGTCACAAGGTGAGGTGTGCAAGTTTAACAGGCATCTAAATAATTACATCAAAGATGACATGGATATGTCTTCATGAAAGGCACAGGGTGTTTGGAAAAAATTAGGGTAAAGGATAAGCCATTATAAGTATATTTTGAAGGACATAAAAATTTCCAAAAGCCCCAATCACATTTCCTTCTAGGTTGGCAATGTTCTGTAATTTTGAATAGGCTTTTTCTGTCTAGATTGATAGCATATCCTCATCTATAAAGTGCTGATCTATGACAGAAACAGCTAATCTTTAAATAATGAATTTTAGTGACCCGTGAATCCAATTTCAAAGGTGCTATAGCCTTGCAACACACTGCAGTATTATGATCTAGTATAAAATATTAAGTACAATAATGCCTTTAAAATGTTCTTAGGAATTAAGTTGATTATACACGAGCACTCGCTGAGTGAGTCTCGGAATGTCAATGATTTCTTGGCTGTGTAACTTACGCTTGTGTTATTTCAGAAAAGATAGACAAGAGGAGAGTGATGAAAAGTTTAAAATGTGCCAAGCCTTATAGATTGCTGCTTATGTCCTCCAGACAATAGATAAAGGAAATTCCAAATACACTATGCAGCTTTAGCATTCAACATTGATTGGGAATGTTTCTGGACCATGTTCCTACTTCAAGCATGGAGTGAAACCCACCCTAGTACTCAAAAATTGTCACTTGTCACCCTTATATTCCCAATCAGAAAGAAACTGCAGGGAATATAGTACTCCATCATTGAAATGTTTGAATTCCTTTCTTGGGGGACAAACATTTTATCATTTGAAAAGGACAAAGAGCCATATTCCTCTTTTTTATAGCACATAGCACATGCACATAATTTGTACTGCCTTATGAATATCTTTCACATCCACATAGATTCTTATTGTACACGAGGTTGCATGCTTGCTTTTCATGAATCCAATGATGGATTTAAAGCCAAGACCAGTCTTGTTTTCTCATTATTCATTACTTTCTCTGAATTATGAGAGAATTTTCCAGTGTGTTCTGTTTTAAAGAGAATTATGATACATCTTTCAGCATTAGCATATAGTCTTCATTTTTAGATCTTAACATCAAAATGTAAATGTCCCAAAGATTCTCTTGTTTTAATACTTCTGTTTTCCATTGTTATCCCTTTGTAGTCATACATAAAGGCTCATGTTAAAGTAACATTGATACAGGATGACAAATAATTGGTCATGTGTAACTTCATTAAGAAAAGATCAGTGATAATTACTCATATAGTTGAACCCATGCTAATATTTCCCACTCAAAATCTTTGGCAATGATTCAAAGCTTGCCTAGCCTGCTTGTCTTAAATGAGTATTTGTATACATAACAACCCATGACTCAGTATCCTCAAATAAGTGTTCCATAGCTTGATTTTATGGAATTCATTCTAATTTTGATGTGATTAAGTAGAAAATGAGGATGAGAGGGAGAATTAGTTACATTTCCTCAGTGTATCCAATGAACGAGCAAGCTTGTGACTGCTGCTCTGTGGTTTCTCCTACTTTCTTAGATAACCTGCTGTTGTCTGTTAAATGTAGATACAACAGTAAAGTAGGCATTTTTTTCCTTCAATTATACATAAGTAGCTAGTGTTCATTCAGGTTTTTCTCCTGATCTGTCCCAAGCTACTATACACATGTATTTGCACCACAAAGTGCTTTCAACCAGGATCCCTGCTTAACTTAACATAAAGAGGTCTTTGTGGGTTGAAGGGTAATAACTTCTCTTTACATTTTACCCCCAAGTGTCTGTGAGCCATACCAGGTAAACACATGAGTTGTTTTGTGATGTTACCTTGGGACTGGTTCTACAAGGTTCTTATCAGTTTTCCTGACGAGCATGTCAGAATCACTTGTTTTCTATGTCACTGCTTCAGTCAAAATATAATGTAAAGAAGGGTTCTAAGAAGTCTGCCTCAACACTTTCTTTCAACAGGCTTTTAACTATATTTTGGCCATGAAAAACAATTACTTCCTCTTTGCTTTTAGGCGTTTACTATGTGTTACTAACACATTATGGTCAATAGTTTGTGTTACTAGCCCATGGATTTTTTTGAAAACAAAAATCAAGTATGTAAGTTTTGTGTAATTTAGAACTGCCATCACTTACTACTGACTCATTAGAGACTCTTTACTCCATCAGGACAAAATGTTAGAATGGTTCTATATAATACTCTCCATGGAAATACATGATGTGAGGCTTGGTACTTAGAAAAGCACTTTGTTACGCTTACATCCTCAGTTCTAATCACTGTAGCAGTATCCTAAAAACAACCCAGAGTGGCTGTTATGCTGTAAGAGAAAGGTAGATAGGAAGAGGAGGCTGCATTCAGTCCATCTTCACAGAGCAGCTGTTCTAATGTCCCTCCAGAGTGATAGGGTAACCTTTAAAAAGATGAAATATGCATCTGCTTGTTAATATATCCATAATTAGCTTTTCTTTCTTTCTTTTCTTTTTTTCCCAGATAGGGTTTCTTTGTGCCTTTCCTGGAACTCACTCTGTAGTCCAGGCTGGCCTCGAACTCACAGTGATCTGCCTGTCTCTGTCTCCCAAGTGCTGGGATTAAAGCCTGCACCACCACCACCTGGCCATAATTAGCTTTTCTGGAAAACGTATAACATATGTGTTCACATACCATTTACAATGAATGGTAAATGAATAATTTCTCTAACTGGAAGGACAAAATCAAAGTATTTACACATAAAATAATTTACTAGACTATTTTACAGAAAAATGGTGTTGGGAGTGTTAAGTATTTTGCAACATGAAAGACCATGATTTTGATATTCTATCTCTTCTAGGATAGAAAACAGGTTGTTTTTGTTTGTTTGGTTTTTTTTAGTGGTAAATCAAATTAGTGACAAAAATTTGTGTATTAAGCTTAAAAATACTCTAGAAGTTGTGTTGCTCATGATTTTTTTTTTTCTTTTTGACTTTAGACATTACTGTTTCCAACAGAAGAAAGTGACTGAAGACAGAGTACTGATTCTTAAATGACTGAGGAGGGGAAGAAAAACAAAGGGAAAACAAAATTAATTACTTAATATAAAAAACATAGACTGAGTAAGTAAAGAATGACACACTTCAACAAAGTATAATGTCAGGAATGAAAACAAGAGAAAAATGTCAATGAATCATACACATAAATAAGCAGCAAATATTGTATGAGTATAACACAAAACAGTCAAGAGAAGTGTGGGATGGAGAGAGAGCAATACTCATGGCTCTAACATATTCCATACTAGTTGGTATCTGTGGATTTTATTGATGTACACACACAATGTCAAGTTTTACTGAAGCCTGCTATGACCACTTTCATTGAGTTTATATTTGTAAATTATTGTAGGAGCAATGAATGATATTTTAAAGGAGACTGTAAAATTTGAAGGGAAGCATCATGAAATCATGACATTTATAAAAGCTCGACAATGAATTAATAAAGAATTTCCAAGACTTATGTTTAATACTATTTATGTCATGATAATTTAATAGACATAAAAGTAAACAAACATGTATCTATATCTATTTATTTATTATTTTCCTTGGAGGATATATATCTATGTGTGTGTGTGTGTATATGTCCTCTAATTATTTTGTTTAATGATCTATTTATAGGTATAAATATCCTCAAAGTATAAATAATAACTATATAAGCTAAGGTAAGATAGCAGTGTATAGGTAAACATGAAGATTTACCCTGTGGTCATATTCTGGTCCCTTTCTTTTCTATTTTTCCTATTAAGGATAGCATCCTGAGCTTCCTACTTAACCAAAATCCTAGAAAATGCTGCTTAAAGGAAGCTATTCCCCTAGTTAACACCAGATGGCAATATGAACTTTTCCATTTCTTTAAGAGGACCCAAACCAATGGTATAAAATTGAAATAAACATTTATTGAGTAAATTTCTCTTATTTCTGTTTTGAAGGTGATCCAACATTATTAGTTAATATACACCAGAGGACTATGCCAGTTTCACATGCTTGCCATTTTACTTCTTTTTAAAAATTCTCTTTTCATTGAAAATATGTTATCTTAGAACATACATTTCAAGTATAGTTTCCCCTACCCTAATTCTTCCCAGTTCTCCCCGATTTCCATAACTACCTTAATCTACACTCTTCTTTCTCTCTATTAGATTACAAAAACAACATAATGTTGTTAAAATAATAACAACAAAATAAAATTAGATAAGATAAAAACAAACAAACCATTGGTTAAATAGGAATGTTTTCCTAAGTAGTTCTTAACCGTTTGTGTTTCATGTACTGTCAGAATTTGATTACTTTTCATATGCACTTCACAACTCTTCATATTGAATGTGCATAAATACAGCAATATAGAAAAATAATTTCCAGTTGTTTGCTTTTCTTTTTTTCATTCTTTTATAATTTTATAATTAATTTAAATTTACATATCAGTCTCGGATTCCCTTGTCCTCCCTCCTCCAACCCCCCAGCTTTCCCACCCCCAATCCTCCCCTGATTCCCACCTCCTCCAAGGCAAGGTCTCCCCTGGGGATTCAGCTCAGCCTGGTAGATTCAGTTGAGGCAGGTCCAGTCCCCTCCTCCCTACACCAAGGCTGAGCAAAATGTCTCAGTATAGGCCCTAGGTTCCGGAAAGCCAGCTCATGCACTAAGGACAGGTCCTAGTCCCACTGCCTGTGGGCCTCCTGAATAGTTCAAGCTAATCAACTTATCTAGAGGGACTGATCCAGTTCCATGGGGCCTCCTCAGCTATTGGTTCATAGTTCATGTGTTTCCACTAGTTCAGCTATTTGTCCATGTGCTTTTTCCAATCATGGTCTCAATATCTCTTGCTTATATAATCCCTCTTCTATCTATCTATCTATCTATCTATCTATCTATTTATCTATCTATCTGATTGGACTCCTTGAGCTCCACCTGGGGCTTAGTCGTGGATCTCTGCATCTGCTGCCATCAGTCACTGGATGAGAGTTCTATCATGACAGCCAGGGTGTTCAGCCATCAGATCACCAGAGTAGGTCAGCTCGGGCTTTCTCTTGACCATTGCCAGTAGTCTATTGTGGAGTTATCTTTGTGATTTCTGGGGACCTCTCCAGCACTCTGCCTATTCCTGTTCTTATGTGGTCTTCATTTATTATGGTATCTCTTTCCTTGATCTCTCTGTTCCTGATCCAGCTGGGACCTCCTACTCCCCTAAGCTCTCTTTCCCCAGACCTTTGCACTCCATCATTCCCCCACCCCGAGTTTGCTCATGTAGATCTCATCCATTTCTCTTTTGTTGGGTGATCCCTATGTCTTTCTCAGGGTCCTCTTTATTAGGTAGCCTCCCTGGAGTTGTGAGTTGCAGTCTGGTTATCCTTTGCTTTACTTATGAGCAAAATTTTTAATAATTTCTTATCTTTATCTTGACCAATAACTAATTTTCAAATATCATTGGTAGATTTTTAACTATTACTTCATTTATTGACAAATGTTATGTGGTAAAGTTCATTGTAGTGATTAACTGTAATTTTCATTATTAAATAAAAGATATATAAATACAATTCCTTAAGTAAAGTGATATTTGTAAACATGACATTTGGTTCATACTTATATTGGAGAAATCCATACAAGTTAAGGTATTTAATAAATAAAGGAATGTGATTCCTATAAAATGTGAATTGTTCTTCTAGCTTGATACTCCTTACATTACAGTTTCTCTTAAACATTTTTAAAAGAAATAATTCTCAACAAATGTAATAGAAATGTTTTAATTGGCATGAAATATCAATATTAAAATTTACAAACATCAATTCTGTGCAGGACCCAAATAATATTGATTTCCACTTGTCTGTAACACAGTTTTACTTTTATGTATATTCAAAAGCTTATATTAATTTCAGATTTTTACAGAACATACAAACATAAGTATTTTTAAAAACAGATATTTGTAGAATTTGCTCAAACATGTGTGTGTGTGTGTGTGTGTGTGTGTGTGTGTGTGTGTGATGCACACATGCATGTATATGCTGATGGTTTTGCAGGCACCCATGTGAGTAAGCAAACATACATGACTGCCTATACATATGAAAGTCAGAGCACAAAAAAATTTGAGTGTCCTTACAGATGCTCGTCCACCTTGGAACACCAAGGTTGTTGTTCAGATACAGAAATGACCGAAATGTATCAATTACCTTTATTGTTGTTGGTGTCTATAATTGACCTGTAGGCCCACAGTTTACAGGTTAGTCTTAGTTGTCTAGGGAATTAGAGGTATTTACCTCTGTCAGTGGCATTTCAACTTTGATTCACCATTCCTCTTTTTTATTTTTATTTTTTTAAATGTAGATTCTGGAGACTAAGTTGAGATCTTAGTGCTTACAAGAAACTGTGTTACTAGTGGAGTTACTGACCCAGCATCAAACAGTACTATCAACTGATACATAAAACTTGTATGTATTTATGGAGAGTCTCTCTCTCTCTTTCTCATATATGCACAGTTTGTACAATGTACAGAATAGGGTTGACATATGTATCCTCTTAAATATTTTTTTCATATGTTATGGTGAAAACATTCAAAATCTGTATCCTGGCTCTTTTAAAAAATCTCATAATACTCCATTGTTATCTACAATCCCTTTGCTATTGAATAGAATATCAACCATTCCTCATCTCTGTCTGCTTTTTCCTCCCCTAGTCCTCTGTAAACTACCATTCCAAAGACAGTCTTTGATGTACACTTTAAAAAAGAAACTCATTGTATTGTGCTTTGTATAGAAATAGCATTATGCCTTGAAGGAAGACAATATAATAAATCCATTTTAAGCCATTATTTAAATTTAAATTGATGAAACTGTGTTTCCACTATCAACTCTGTAATTAAACTTTAACAAAGTGAGTAAGAAATATGTAATACATACACACTCACATTTAATGGGAAAAAATATCTGTGAATTTTATTATGTACCTTAAAAAGAGCCATGAACATCTCTCAGCCCTGTAAGCATCTGTGAACCATAAGGAGACAGGATAAAATGGGTTTCCTTGCATTTGACATTCTGTGATTTGGATTTTGTAATGAGAGTCTTTTTATATAAAGGAGAAAAGCATATGCTTATGTGGATGTTTTGGTAGAATTGACTAAAGGTTACATGAGAAATAAGTTAATGGACTGAAGTTTATAGCTGTGTGTATAACTGTCAAATCTTTCTGTAAATTACCTTTCTTTTCTGCTAGCTGGAATGCAAAAATCCAATAAACTGTTAATAAAAATGGAAAGGTCATATGTAAATATCAAAGATCCTGAAAATGAACCAGAAAAGATGATAGTTTGCAGAAAAATATCATTTCATATTCGGTTTCATTGTATTCTGTATGTAATTTGGGTTGCAAAGTGTATTTCCAAGAAAAAAAAAAGATGCATAGGAAAAGTTTCTAGTTAAAGGAGATTAGTTCTCCATTTGAAAAGAGAAGTTTGGGTACTAATTGGCTGTTGGTTTCTGCAACTTCAGAAGAATTGCAAACAATTAAACGCTTTGATATTTTCTCTGATTAAGCAGAGTCTTAATAGGACCTCATGGAATTATTCCAGAAACAGTGAGAGAGAATAGGGTGTGTGTGTGTGCGTGTGCGTTTGCGTGTGCGTGTGTGTGTGTGTGTGTGTGTGTGTGTGTGTGTGACGGGAGGTTCATGGCTTAGGGCCTAGGAGGCTCATCATCAGTCTGCAGCCAGACACCACACAATCCAGCATCCTTGAGTCTGTTATTAAACTTGCAAAGAATCAGGGACACAGAGAAGTGAAGCAGCAGAAACTGCTCGTTTCTGCCCTATTCCATTTTCCAAAGACAAGATAGTCTTTTAAAAGCCAATTTGAAAGTTGGAGTCACATAAAGGGAAGGCATTGAGGTCTAGGGAGAAGCTGAGTTTGAACACATGCTGCTTTTGATGAAGCCATGCGTGGTGCCTCTTGATCTTCTATGTCTGTATTTTAAGGGCTGTCCCAGTGCAGAAAAGAATGGATCACACAAGGGCAAAGCACAAGTTTGGTCCCCTGAATAGGCTCTTAAACAACAATTTCCTTCCTCTTTTCTTGCCATGTGCTATTTTAGTAGTTCCTGTCTGGTGCTATTGAACATAAGTAACAGAGGAGAGAAATGTTACCAAGAGTATGATATAGGACCATTGATGTTCAGAGGTGTCATTCAGCTTAAGAGATGATTAATCTGTAAGAGTTAAGCAGGGACTTGCTTTTCTTCATTAAATATTCTCAACTGTTCACCTAGAGCAGTGAATGAATGAAAGTATGTAAGCCAAGGCTTCTGGTTTAATGATCTAAATTTGTTATCAATAGCACTGACTGAATTTATTTCCCTGAACACATATAGGGATTGAACTATGTTTAAAATTAAATGTGCATTTTTCATATTTCATAGAAAAGAGGAAGCAGCTTTCATTAAATAACAGTGAAAATATTATTACATAGCATGCAGACAAAAGTGGATTGGATATAAGAAGGCCCACAAGTGGGAATTTGAATTTGTGGAAAAGTTCCATCTAGAATACATTATTTACTGCATTTAAATAACATTGGCTTAAGGTCAAATAGAAACTAAAAGGCCTTCCAATTTAAACCTTTCTGATTCCTTGTGATTAGTTTTCAATTAGACAATGAAAAACAATTCAATAGTTACTTAGTGTAATTGGTTTGCTTTTACTTTTTGACCCCCAGGCCTCCGCTTACATATTCTATGCAATGTGCTGTACAATTCTCTACCTCTATTGAACGCACTGTTCCTGTGACCTTTTTGCAGGGCTGTTTGTTTGGTTCAGTCTCTGCTAAGAACTCTTTTCTCTCTAACATCAAAAATAGATTCATCTGCACATTTACAAATGTAACTTTTATCAAAAATAAAAATGATATAATGAGGAATTTTTGATTAACTGGATAATACGCTGTCATTAGACACAAACTCAATTAAATACTTTTAAATAATGTAGATTTATAATTATAGCTGTGTTTCTATATCATTGTTAAACTTCTAATGTCTAGATTCCTTCGAATGATGTTGATATTCTATTTCCAAATATATGATGATACATTGTGATATATTACCAATTTTACACCACATTATATGCAGCTAGGTATCTGAAAAAAGTATAGGTTTAAAAGAAAACTCGGCCGGGCGGTGGTGACGCATGCCTTTAATCCCAGAACTCAGGAGGCAAAGCCAGGCGGATCTCTGTGAGTTCAAGGCCAGCCTGTTCTACGAAGTGAGTTCCAGGAAAGGCGCAAAGCTACACAGAGAAACCCTGTTTCCAAAAACCAAATAAATAAATTAATAATAATAATAATAATAATAATAATAATAATAAAAGAAAACTCAGTGTCTTATGAAATCTGGTCTTAGCTTAAGAGCTTTAATAATGGGAGGTTGGTATGTAGGTCAGTGGTATAGCAGTTGCCTATTGTACATAATGTCCTGAGTTTGATTTTCAGTTGCTTGAAATACATATAAGTAAATAAATAGCTTTCTTGATGAAAACGGTGTCTTAGTGTTCAAAAGAAATAAAAATTCTTCTGAAGCTCTTTTTTAATAAGGCAAGATTTAAAATGATAGACATTCCATTACTTTAAGAAATACTATTTAAAAGTTCTGACATTAAAACTACTTCTGAAGCTTATCTCTTTTGCACCAAACTCTTTTATCAATTAATCATAAGCATATACATTAAAAAGAAGGAAAAAAATGGAAGACGATAATCCATCTCTTGATGCTTAACTCAAGATCCAGGTAGAGTTCTTTCTCATCTCTTACTAGTAGATCTGCAAGTTGTTAGTGCAAAGACTTCAGGGAGGAGAAGACATTCAACTACGGTGAGCCTCACATCTTCTCTATCTAGAATTTAATTAATGAGTTAAAATCTGTATTTGCTTTACCTTGCCCTTGTAACATAGAATTATTTTACTACAGCACACAGCTTGAGAACATTTCAAATCAAGATTTTTCCTTCATGAATTACTGTGTTTGCTAGTATCCTCTTTTTGTGGTTCCCAGTTTGTACAAGTATCTTTAAAAGTCTCAATTTTTTATCTATAATTACTCACTTCAATGAATCTATTCTGTGGGACTGAATTCTGATCATCTGGGTTTGTAGCAAGTGCCTTTACAAAATCTGTAATCTTCTGGCTTGATTCTATGTATTATAGAGTCAAACTAAATCTGTATTGGAGACTAAGGCAAGAACTTTACAAGTACCATCAATTTAGGCAATGTTGTTTACTCTCTCCAGATTTTTTTTTTTTGAGACAGGGTTTCTCTGTGTAGTTTTGTGCCTTTCCTGGAACTTACTTGGTAGCCCAGACTGGCCTCAAACTCACAGAGATCCGCCTGGCTCTGCCACCCTCCTGAGTGCTGGGATTAAAGGCATGTGCCACCACCGTCCCGGCCTCTCTCCAGAATTTTATGAATGATTGTTCAGCATTGGTCCCAAGTGGTATTGTTAGAAGCTTGAAAAATTAACAAACATTATTACATTAAGGCTTGAAGTTTTATTTTCTATTGGTAATGAAAATTAGCAATAATGCATTCAACTATTCCAAGAGTTTAGATGTGACTTAAAATCCCTTTCAAATCAGAACAAAGTCATAAACATGAATACTCCAGCACAATTCTATTAGAAGGAGGCACTTGATCCTGTAGATTGGGAGATGTCATTTCCAGATTTTATCTGCATTCCTCAGCTTGAAGATGTGTTTCTAGCACCCAAGTTTTAAACTGATTGTTTTCCTATAGCTATTCTACTAAAACATGTTTTGCATTTCTTCCTAGGAGAAGATATCTGAATTACATGAAGATGTAGTTAGTGGTGTATGCTTTGGGATAAAGATAGCATTTTATTTTATGTTCATAATTAGCAGTATCTTAGGCAAGGTATTTTCAACTCAACCTCCAATCATTTAACTCTGTACCTAAGGATATATAAGTGCTTCTAGTCTTTGCTGGGATATTGTAAGATTTACCAGCAATTTGGAAAATGAGCATGCCTAGTAGCTAAAAAAAAATTAGCTATGTGTGGTCAGCCAGTTTTAATTTTCTTCCTCCTATTAGATTTCTTCCCAACTCCCAGAAGGCAAAGGCACTTACCTGTCTACTTATTAGCTGGTCTACTTAATGAAACTGATTGAATCATTGTTGCATCAACAAAGAATGGCAGGAAATTCTTGCTGAAAATTCTGGATATTAGATTGAAGTTGTGTATACCTGGATTTTAAAATACTTTGTTAACAATGCCAAATAAATTAAGAATGGGCAATGTCATTTTTCTTTTTGAAATCATAACACATGTATAAGAAATTTATTTTATCATCTAGATTAAGATCACTAGTTTTGTCTGCTTTTGAAATTAAAGGTAATAAAAAAATGCAACATCCCTCCTAGTTTTCTTTTAAAATGTAGAATCAAGGGACAAATGGAGGAAAAGATAAATTTGGTCAAACCACCACTACATGCTTGTGGCTGTGCCATGTCTGAACTATTATTTTAATCACACTTCTGAGGCACAGAAATTGGTAAGATTAGACAAAGAAATGGACATAGAAAATGTAATATGTCTTTATATGCCCCTTCCAAGTATAGTGAAATTATTGGATAAGTCTATAAAAATATTATTTTGGAGTTTTGGATACATAATCTGTCAATGCCAAAAATGATCTCAGATTTTTGTTTGTTATTGTTTATTGAGACAGGGTTTCTATGTGCAACAATCCTAGTTGTCCTGGAACTCACTTTGTAGACCAGACTGGACTTAAACTAACTGAGCACTTCCAGCCTCTGTCTCCCAAGGCTTGTGCCACCACTTTATGGACTCTCATCACTGCATTCAGGAAAGGCATGGTAATAAGAATAATAATATTAATATTTCTTCAAATGTCCATTCTGTCATATTACCTATTGACTTAAATTATTTTCTTTAACTGCAAAGCAGGATTTTAGCTGTGTATCCCACAGGTGCAGGTCATAAATTTATCTTCTTTTCATGTTCAGGACATCAGGCTAGGGGGAGATTGAGCAATTACTATCATTACTGTACGCCTAGACAAGAGTCCTGGAATTGGAAGATACTGTAGATATTCTTACTATCTGAGTGAAAGTAACCGAACCTCTGTATCTGTGATTCAGTTAAGTCAATCAGATGAATAAAACATCTTTAATTGTCTTTCTGATCACCAAGTTTATTATTTAATAATTAGTATTAATTAGTATTTTAATATCTAAAGGCAATCTAGGATTTGGTTACACATTTTCACCTACTCAAAAGTTTGAATTGAGAGGTGACCTCATGTGAGAAAAGGAGGGGCCACCACAAACTGAGCGGAATCAACAAGGTAAAATAGCATTTCATGTTAGGTAATGCAGCTTCCAACACCTGCATATTTACCTAGTATTAGTATCATGTCTGCAGAAAGAGAGCTTTCAGACTCCTGGAGAGCAGTATAGATAAAAAAAAAATATGATATCATACAAATATCACTTCACATCCTCATTCTTTAACATCTTCTTAAGTGAGCTTGTGCATCTACTGCAATTTTATTTATAATAGCACACCTTTATACCAATAAAGATAATTGATTCTTGGTTTATTTTAGTGAGCAATCAAAAAATTAGAGCAGACTGTATTTACTAAATATTCTATAGAAAGAGTACTAACAACTTACAAAAGAATTGATAATTGCCTGGAGAATTTTATGACGGAAGATTATCTTATGTAATTATAGAGCATGAGAAGCCTCAGCATGTGTGCTATACAACCTGGGAGCATTTAGTTTTGGACATTCACTTCCAGACTTCAAAGCCTAAGAAAAAGTATGAAGGCCACCAAAATAGCATGGCTAAACGTAAGGACAGGAGATCTCCATCTCAGCTTAAACTAAATATTAGCGCGTCTATTCTTTAATGTGACTTTGAATTGTAGGTGCTAATGTCACACAGGTAAAGGATGTCCACCAATGTGATGAAAAGCATTATCTTGACAAGTGTCTTTTTGGATGTTTTCAAAAGATTGGATGTCAAACAGTAGAGTGAGTGATGATGATTAGCAGCCTTACCAACATGGGTGAGCTCACGCTATCTGATGATTGCCAGGGTGAAGCTAGAAGATGCAGATGGGCACCTTCACTACTTGAAATTTGAACTTCTAGGCCATCTCTTTCCTGTTGCCTCTTGAAAGTGTGTTCTTGAATGGACTGAAAATCATCAGCTCATAATCAAGGGCTGAAAAACATTAATAAACTTTTTATGCAAACTAGTCCAAACACCATCGACAGACTTCCTCCATTAACTGAAGGGAGAAGATGGAGAGACCCTCAACCAAACATTAAGTAAATTTCGGGGAACCATGCAGAAGAAGGGGAGGAAGAATTGTCAGAACCAAAGGGTTGAGGACACCAGGAGAACATGGCCCACAGAACCAGCTAAAGCAGGGCTCACAGGGGCTCCCAGAGACTGAGGTGGCAATTACAGAGCCTTCTTGGATCTGTGCTAGGTCTTCTACATGTATGTTGAATTTGTTAAGCTTGATGTTCTTGTGGGACCCCTGACAGTGAGAATTGGGGTGCCTCTGGCTCTTTTACCCATGCTTGGGACATCTTCCCTCTTACTGGGTTGACTCATCCAGCCTTGATATGAGGATTTGTGCCTCGTCTTATTGCATCGTGTTATGCAGTGTTCAGTTGTTATCTGTGGGAGGCCTGCTTTTTGTAACAAAAGAACAAGGAATCTGTGGAAGAGGAGATGTAGGGGAAAGAACTGGGAAGAAGGGATGGTAGTGGAGGCTGCAGTTAGGATGTATTATATAAGAAAAGAATTAATAATAAGAAAAATTAATTTGAATAAATAGCATTTATCAAACTTGTGAGATCAAAGTGAAGTCAACATGCAGTAGTCATTCTCTTTCTCTGGTGGACTTTAATTGCTATGAGTTCTCACAGAGTTTCTAGAGGAGTAGAGCCATAAGGATAAGTTTCCTAAACTTCATAGGAGTTTTATTAAGACCTAATAATCTTGTCAAATTTAAAAATCTAATACCATTTTGTATAGGAAAGACATATCAATTCATGGTGTAAACTATGCATAAAAATAAGAAAAATATTTACATGAGGTATTTAGAATTTATGCCATACAAGAAGAAAGGAGATAATGTTACCTTAAACAATTTAATATAAATCTTCAATCCTAGGAAAATAAAAATTACTTACTATGAATGATGATGATATGGAAGCTAGTCCTCATCTTTTTATGCCATTAGAAGTTCTCATTGCTCAGAGTCATATCCCAGTCATAGTCCATATTCTAAAATCCTTCTTGCTTCTGAGGAAGATATATAGATGTGTTAGCTTTACTGTTGAGACACAATATTTGAAAATTTATTGATTTCTCACTGAAGGCTAAGTTTGCCTCTGTATCTTCAATACCTAGCATACAAGAGGTCTCAAATGTACCTCAGATCAACTCTTTACTTCTGTAGACTTTGGAACACTGTCTGAATAAAGAGAATTGGATTCTATATGAAGATAAAATTGTTTTCATGAACTTCCGCAGAATCTAGTATTTCATAAGCACACATACATAAAGAGTTTGCCAATTAGTTGGTGAGTGTTTTTTCTTCTTAACAAAATTTGTGGGTGTGTGGCAAATGAAACCAGGGGAAAGCTAAGATGATCTATTTTCTAGGAAGTTCCTACCCTGTTTTAGAAGAGAGGTTCTCAACCTGCAGGTCAACACCACTTTGAGAGTTTTCACAGGAGATGACTAAGACAATCAGAAAACACAGTAATTTGTATTCTGATTCATAGTAGTAGCAAAATTACATTTACAAAGTAGCAACAAAAATAATTTTATGGTTGGGGGTCACTACAACATAAGGAACTGTATTAAAGTGTTGTAGCATAAGGAAGGTTGAGAACCACTGTTCTATAACTTAGTTTTCTTACAAAAATTCAGAAACCCATGCTCTTCTTAAATATATTGATATTTAAGAAGTTAGGAATTTTTAGGTTGTAGGACATGTTTTGATTAGGAAAATAGAGGTTTTGTTCTCAAACATCTGACACTATAAGTGAAAAATAAACTCTAGAGATAAATTACAATTCAATTAGCATTTTGAAACATAAATTCAATATGCATGTATAAGAATCTAATTTGACAGTGAACTT
This sequence comes from Onychomys torridus, assembly GCF_903995425.1. Taxonomy (NCBI): domain Eukaryota; kingdom Metazoa; phylum Chordata; class Mammalia; order Rodentia; family Cricetidae; genus Onychomys; species Onychomys torridus. The sequence goes on from NC_050452.1 coordinate 48,553,489, forward strand.
TAAATTTATCACTAAAAGTAGGTACTGTGTAGACAAATTTCTAAGTGGTCTTATTAAATAAAGAACACGGAGCCAAATATAGGGGTGAAAACCTTAGAGATCAGAGAAATAGTGAGAGCCACCAACCACCTTACCTCACTGGCTCTGTAGCTTCCAAAATGCCACAACTTCCTGTCTACCAGGCATGTATTGCCTTGCTGTTCTGCCTTCTCATTGGCTCTTAGCCCAGGTACCTCACTTCCTTGTTACTGTTTGTCTGTACAGACTTTCAGGTCTCTGGGGTTGGTACTGGGATTAAAGGTGTGTGTCACCCGCTTGGCTTTGTTCCCTAGTGTGACCTTGAACACACACAGAGACCCTGCCTGCCAAGTGATGTAATAGGGTATATGCTACCACTGCCTCACTTCTGTGTTTACTTAAAATGGCTTGCTATTTGCTCTGATCTCCAGGCAAACTTTATTTATTAACATCAAATAAAATATCACTACATTTCAGCATAAATAAAATATCACCACAGTACTGATTTGAATTCTCAATAATATTTAAGAATAATATCATATTTCATTTTTACTAGATACTCTGAATTTGTATCACAATGTATATAATATCAGACTTTCATTCAATGTATTTCTGTGATATTTCATTTCACACAGAGAGATAAAATCACATACAATGACTTACATAATTTTACATTTTTATTATATTAATTTAGTGTAAATATGTGTTTTTATGTGCCTCCATGTGTTATCTCCCTCTCTCTATCATTGTATGTGTGTATTTGTGTGTGTGCATCTGTGTGTGTGTGTACCATGTGAATGAAACAGATGTCAGAAAACAATTTGTGGAATTGATTCTCTTTTTCTATTCCAAAGCTTCTGGTGCTGCAAATCAAGTCACCAGGTTTAGTGGCAAGAAACTTTATCTATGATGTAACACAAATCTTAAAAGGTCTTATTAAATAAAAAATAAAAAAAAAAAAAACATGGGAGCCAGAATTGAGGTGAATGCTGAAAGATCAGAGAAGCAGTACAAGTCACAGCTAACCTCACCTTTCCAGCTTCTCAGCTGATCTTGTTTCCTCAGATTGGAAGTTTCTGAGTCCTCCTCTGAATGGATCTCAGCTGAACTCCTGCTCAAAAGCCTAAAAGCTTAAAAGACCTCTAGTTCCTGGTCCCCATGCCTTATATACCTTTCTGCTTCCTGGGATTAAGACGAGTATCACCATGCCTGGCCTAGCTGTTTCTAGTGTGGCTTTGAACTCACAAAGATACAGGTGGATCTCTGCCTCGAGAATGCTAGGATTAAAGAAATGTGGCCACCATTTTTGACCTCTATGTCTATCTACTGGCTGTTCTGTTCTCTGACCACAGGTAAGTTATTAGGGGACAATATATTGGGGAACACAATATCTCAGTTTCTGTTTAAATGTCTTTCACTAAGTTTGACTATTATATTCAAAATAGCAACAACCACGTGTAATGATTATTATTGCTCTTCTCTATTTTTCTAATTAAAAAGAAATAACTCACAAACAATTTAAATTTTATTGCTTTCATGTCACAACATAATAGAACATGAGTTACTTTAGAGTATTACTTCATGGCTTTTTATGTCTTCTATTTCCATATTTTTTCATGAATAACCAATTTTTAGCAAGCAGTATGTTCAAAAGAAAGAAAAATGCAATAAATATTTAATGAAATAAGAAAAGGACAGAAAGAAGGAAAAAGGACATATGCACATTGAGATAATAATGTAGTATTTTCATGTAGAAAATAAATATGTTGTAGTGGTTTGAAAGGAAATGGCACATGAAGAATGGGCAATATTAGAAGGCATGGCTTTTTTGGAGCAGGTATGACTTGTTGAAGGAAGTGTGTCACTGTGTGGGTGAACTTTGTGATCTCCTTTGCTCAAGCTATGCTCAGTGTGACATTTAGACCACTTCCTGTTTCCTGCCAATCAAGATATAGGACTCTCAGCACCTTCTTCCACACCCTGTCTGGCCACAAGCCACAATGTCACACCACAATGATAGTAGACTATACTTCTGCAAATGTAAGCCACCCCAATTAAATGTTTTTCCTTCATAATAATTTTCGTGGCCATGATGTCTTTTAGAAACCCTAATTAAGATATATATTAAGATATGGAACTTAGTACTAATGAAATACTGACCTATTAATGTGCAGTTTGCCAATGTATATTTTCTCATATTTCATTCATACAACTAGAATAGAATAAGGAGTCATGTGAATACTTAGCTGATGCACTTTCTCTTCTGTGAGGTTCCCTGAGTGCGGGATCTGAAATACAACTTTGACGATGATGATTTACTGAACAGGTATACATAAGATATAGATGGAGGAAACTGAAAAAGTAAGTTCAATAGGAGCTATCCAACATTATGCAAAGCTATACTGATCACAACAGAAAACATGGAAGCTGTGGTATTTCTTTAAATACTTTTAATCTGAGACTTAGAGTTCCCCACTTAGAGACTACAGATTGACAACAGAAGGAGAAACACATTTGGGTTGGGCATTATCCTGAGGATGAGGATATACAATGGGACATAATTCATCAGCTATTTATATTCAATTTAGTTAAAAGGTATGTATGTTAACTTTGAACATTTCAGTACAGTCTATCGTGCTATCTTGTTGTCTCTATGATGGTATATTTTCTGGAGCAAAGGTGTTCCTTAGTCATATGAATTATCCAAGATTCATAGTAAAATACTTTCCTTGAATATTCACAGAATTGCAGAATCAGAAATTCAGGCATTCAATATGGAAGAGAAAAGAAAACCTTTTGAATCCACATCTTAAATGGCACTAATATAGGTGATAGCTAGTTTGCTTGGTAAGGAACTGGTTTTTCCACTGATTAATTGCTTATGGCAATGACTACCTATAGTAATACAATCTTGGATTGATGAAAAGATTTTATTTTTTGATGTAGATAGAATTTCACTGTGAAATTTTTATTTGAAGATGGAAAGCAATCTATTTTTTCATACACAAAACATACTAGTGACTTTGTATTTGTAATGATATGCATATTTTTATGTCCCTGGAAAGAGACAGTCATTACTTAAACCAGAGTGCATTTTCCTACAATCTTAAGAAATTGTAAATTATCACTGATTGCTTGGTTCCAATTTAAGCAATAACTTTCTGAATAATGTTTCTATTAACTTCTTCCTCAATATTTTACTAGAAGATTTTTGTGAAATATAAATAGTCAAATTTATACTTCTTACATTTTTTAAAAAGTATTTGATTTTATGTAGTGTATTTTTCCTTGTTGAAGCAGATTGCTGTTAAGAAGGATTGCTAAGAAGACTAGAATTTCAGGAAATGTTGAAGGCTTTTAAGACATCTTCCTATTCCAGGTCTTAATAAAAACAAAAAGTAAATAGTGTCTATGTGACAAAAGCCAAAAAAAAAAAAAAAAAAAAGAGGACCATCAACTCAAATTAATTATTTACTCTTTTATATCCTGGAAAACCTATTAGTTTGTTGATGCCCAAGCAAGAATGCAAGTATTCATGTTGTTACATATCTAAATGTATTCTTATTTTCATCAAATCCAGACATTCTGCTATATTTCCTCTGTCTTTAAGCATATTGTCTTGAAAACATGATATCTCTATTTCAATAGCTTCACCTATATCTGCTGTGTCAATTATAAACCCAAACATTTTTTAAATTATCCTGGAAAATTATTCATTTATTCAACATTCACCCAGCATCAGATTTAGGTAATTGACATAAAGTTATTTATTATTATGAAACATGCAATGTAAAAGTATAAAATAAGAAACATATGTACATTTTATTCATATAACCTATAAAAACTGTTGTAGACTAAAATTATTCATGACTTATCAAATCAACAATGATTCAGTTCTAGTTTCCAATATGGCAGGACTTTTAAGAAGAAATTATGGTTAGATAAAATCATGACAGTACATGCCAAGGATGAAATGACATAATACAAATAACCAGACAACTTTCAGGTATTTTGTACAGATACAGGCAAAATAAATGAATACAGATTCATGTCATTGTATGAAAAATTGGTATCCACAAACAATATACACATTTATAGCTAGAAAATACATGTAGATTATTGTGGAATTTCTCTAACAAGATATAATCATAGATAGAGTTCATATTTTGATAAAATATTCAACAAGACATTCAAGCCTTTGTAAAGTTTAAGAGTCTGTAAAATGCCTAAAATAAAATATGAAGTAGACTGTTGAATGTACGATTTTACAGGCAACACAGTACCATTTATTGATTCAAACAGAATTACAATGAAAACTATATTATTCTATATTATAATTACAAATAATAACATATTACAAATTATTTATAATATACTTTTATGTTTAGCCAAAAATCTCTGTTGATTGTAAAGATATAACAACATTGAAAAATAAAATTCCATTCAACTCCTGAATAAGTAGAAATGTAGATACTAAGCATTGGAACTGGAGACATGTATAATACTTGTTCACAATGGTCACTAATCTAGGACAGTATTTGGTGAAGTGGACACGTACCCCTAGTTCTTTGCTTCTTAGTAACCATGGATTGAACAGCATAATGTCTATGTTATCAAATCTTCTTTTTATCTGTTTTTTACCCATTACATCTTTGTGAACACATACCATATCTTACATTCAAGGAGAATCTTGGTATATGGAAAGGTACTTTGACAAGTGCATAAAGGCTCTATAAATATAAATTGAAGATGTTATTTTTAAAGATGGTGTTTGCACACCTTAAGAAGAAAAAATGAAGTGGCTTTGAGGAAGATAGTGAAGAGACTGTCTTTATAGATGCACAATCATGCAATATGAAGTGTGAAACTATAATTCCCATGGAGTTGGATTGTTTTATTATAGTTGGGAATACTACCAGACAGAGATACTTGCTTTTCTTTGTTAAATGTCCTCAGTGTTACTTGAGTTGTTATTTCTTTATGCCTGAAAAAGAAACAACAATCTATTTGTATGCAGGGAAACTTAAAACCCTCTAGGTGTCTCAATCAGAGAGAATTCAGCACAAATAATCAGTTACATGGGTGACTGAAGACCAAAAGAACAAAATGTATGAGGAAGTTAGGAACAGATTAGAAACAGCAGGAAGCTGTATGACTCGCATTGGAGGGATACATGAAGTTAGTGATATAATAGAGCCCTGGAGCTACTCCATAGCACAGGAGAAAATCAGCATGAACTGGGTCCACAGAGGAAGGCGCTTTCTGGAGGAGTAAGAATTGGTGCTGTGGATATCGCTCTGTGTAAATAAAGTTCTGATTGGCCAGTGGCCAGGCAGGAAGTATAGGCGGGACAAGAGAGAAGAGATTTCTGGGAAGTAGAAGGCTGGGGGGAGACACCGCCAGCCGCCGCCATGAGAAACAACATGTAAAGACACCGGTAAGCCACAAGCCATGTGGCAAAGTATAGATAAGCAGAAATGGGTTAATTTAAGATAGAAAAAGTAGATAACAAGAAGCCTGCCTCGGCCATACAGTTTGTAAACAATGTAAGTTTCTGTGTGCTTTCTTGGTTGGGTCTGAGGGACTGTGGGACTGGCGGGTAAGAGAGATTTGTCCTGACTGGGCCAGGCAGGAAAATCTAACCACAAATTGGAGAAGAAACAGACAATCTAGGGAAGAAATGGAAAGCAAAGCAGAAAAAAAAAAAAAAATCTCCGCATATCCCTTATACCAGTTCCTCCAATCAGCCAGTGACCAAGAGGACTGGGGCTATTTTGCTAGTGTTTCAGGTAAGCCAAACCAAGGCATGTTTAGAGAAAAATGGGCAAATGCTTGAACATACACTGTGTGTCAGGACTTCAAATATAAAGAGGCCAAGTATCTTACTAAGTGATATGATGACCGCAGATATACATAGATTTCTGTTATTATAGTAGGAGAATTTAGCTGAAAATGCTTTGGGCAATGGAATCAGTAGGCTGTATAGCCTATTTCTTCATAAATAAGCATCAATACAGAAAATATCTGACTGAATCTTGATTCCTTACATAGTTCGCATCTTAGAAAGATCTCCATTCATCCTAGCTGATTTAGGTAAATATAATTGTAAGGAAAATTGTTAAATGTTCTTATTAATAAAATAAAAAAGCAGGAGTCAGATATTGGGGTAAAAACCTGAGAAATCAGAGGGATATGAAAAGCCACAGATAATCTCACCTCAACGACACCTCGGTATCCAAAGAGATCTACTTCCTGTACACTCACGCTTATATGCCTTTCTGTTTTGCCATCTCATTCCCTCTCCCTGCCCAGCTATCACTTCCTGTCTGTCTATACAGACCTCCAGATATTTATGGTTAACTAGTGTTGGATTTTAAGGCATGTGGCTCCACTATGCCTGGCTCTGTTCCCTGTGTGTTCTTGAACACACAGAGATCCAGAGGGATCTCTGCCTCCCAAATGATAGGATAAAAGGCATGTGCTACAATTGCCTGACTTCTATGTTTACTATAGTGACTGACTTTATCCTCTGATCCTCAGATAAACTTTATCAGGGACACAATACATCACCACACATAATTAAGATAACACAATCCACAGGTTTTTAAAGAACTAAGAATATTGATTAAACAACCTTTACAATACCAAATCGGTGTTGTATTTTGATTTCAGTTTGAATTTATCTCTCTTTTCCTAATACATAAAAATGATATCAAGCAATTTAAGTAATTCAAAATTAGTGAATGTTTCCATTATTATGTTCAACATATCTAGAAGTACTTTCATTCACATTCAAATAATTTTCTTTCCCAGTGAGTACAACGTGTTCTCAATATTTTCTTCCTAATAATTTTTCTGCATAATGGTATCAATATGTCAAAAAAATTCAGAATATTTAACCAGTAATAGTTTCAATGAGGACTGAAGAAGAAGCCCCATTTTATACATGAGAATATATTGATTTGAAAATTGAATAAAATGTTTCCAGTAAAAAAATGTCACAGCTACATGTTCCTAATTAACATTGTATGTATTAGTAGATATTTTCTTCCTTATGCCTTGAAATCTCTTTGTCAAAATATTTTTTCTATCTCTGAAGAAATAATAAGATAGTGACGGACAACATATGGAGTCAACACCTTCTAGACCTGAAATAACTTAGTCCAGGTAAAGTAAGGCCCACTGAAGACAGTGGCAGGAATATGGTTCACATAGGAAATGTACTCTGTGAAGTATGTTACAAGGAAGACAAATTATGACCTGTTCAGAAACCAGCCTAAATGACACTTATTTGATGAGAGAGTGAGTACCAGTGAGAGTATTACAAAATGGAAAGTTAAAGTGTTCATATGAAAAACATGTTATTAACACACTGAAATGTGAATTAGGAGGTTTGAGTTCCATTGATTTCTGAAAGATGAAATGTGACCAGTTTTTAATTTTAAGATTTCATTCCTTAGTATAAGGAAACTATTAATAGAATGCTTCAGATCAAAGACCAAGTGAGTAATTTAAATGTGCCATCCTATTCCTAGAAAAGAGCTGTAGTTTTTAGCTACGTAGAAGTAAAAGGATGTTAGATAGAATTCAAGTAGTTTAAATAGTTTGAAATAAGAATTTAAAATAGGGGTTGGGGATTTAGCTCAGTGGTAGAGCGCTTGCCTAGCAAGTGCAAGTCCCTGGGTTCGATCCTCAGCTCTGACAAAAAAAAAAAAAAAAAAAAAAGAATTCAATTAAAAACATTGGTTGTAGTTGTTTTTGTTTTTGTTTTTTTTTTGTTTGTTTGTTTGTTTTAATTCCTTGCGGGCCCACCAACCAGCTCCCAAGTAAATACATGGAGAATTATTCTTATTTATGAATATGGATTCCTGGCCTTAGGTTGTCTTATTTGTAGACAGCTCTTCTACGTTAAATTATTTCGTTTTTCTTTTGAGTACATTTTGCCTCTGGGCTTTATACCTTTTTGTATTCTTTGTATCTTTCTTCCCTTCTTATTTGTGGCAGGCTGTGGGTGGCTGGCCCTTGGTGTCTTCCTCTTCTCCTTTACTTACTCCTCACCATTTTCTGTCTTGCTCTTCCCTTTCCTAGACTTGTCTTAATCAATCTCTCTACCTGGCAGCATACCTAGCCCTCTCTCATAACCATCCTCTGTATGCATGTCAATCACTTAATGTGCACCTTGGTTCTCAGAACTGTCACAGAATAACAGTTTTCACATCCCTGTGACACCTTTTAACAGTGTCAAGCTGTTCATTAGGTCTATGTGATTCTTATGACAGAAGCATTATGGCATCTGCAATTATCACAGAAAGTATGGTGAATCTGGTATGACAAGATATTTTAAGAGAAAAAGCTTAGAGTTGTAATTTTTTATTATGGTATATTACTATAATTGTTTTTTATCATGAGCAGTTATCTACTAGCTTCTTCTTATTGATAATTTTAAAATGAATCTTTTAAATAGACATATAATTATAAAATCACACACACACACACACACACACACATATATATGGTTTAACACTTTGAACTGGATCCATGTGGAACATGTGCCATGTTAGTGTTCATTACCACTTTCTTGCTAATCATTTACGGTTTGCCAATTAATTTATTCTTTTAATATCAAGACTTACTGCTTCACACTTGGTACTATCTAGTCCATACTGCAACACCTCCTTTTATATTCTCATGGCCAGCTGATGAGCTTCTATAGCAGGAAACTTAAATGGTCTTATTAATAAAATCAAACCTGAGGCCAGTTATTGGGATGAATGCTGGAAGATCAGAGAATCAGAACAAGCCATATCTACCTCACCTTGCCAATTCCTCAGCTGATCCTGTTTCCTCATCCAGAATGGGTCTCAGCTGAACTGATGCTAGAAGCCTGAAAGCTTAACCAGCCAAATGCTTCTAGTTTCTGGTCTTCATGCTTTATATATCTTGCTCTTTTGGCCCTGGGATTAAAGGCATGTGTCACCTTGCCTGGCTGTTTCCAATGTGGCCTTGAACTCACAGAGATCCAGACAAATTTCTGCCTCTGGAATGCTAGGATTAAAGGCATGTGCTACCACTGCCTAACCTCTTTGTTTAATAGAGTGGCTGTTCTGTCTCTGACCCCAGGTAAGTTTATTAGCATGCACAATGTTTTGGGAAACACAATGTCACTACAAGCTTCTTATACTTTTATGTCATAACTAAAAATCACTTAGTTATTACTGTTGATACAGTAATTCCATACAAATTGCTCACAGGATTTCAAAGCTTTATTTAAATATATATGAAGATATCATCATATAATTTAGCTTCAACCTTCAAGAGATGCTATTCTATGGAGACTGAGTATATTATAAAAATTTCCCAGAATTAAATTCAAACAATTTTAAGGATAATTTGTCATTAAATGCTATGCCATGCCTTTTGAAGTTAAAGGTTACCCAGCTTCAATTACCAACAGCTGTTCAGATACTTTTTAAATTCAAACACAAGCAGAATATTGACATCTTAATGATAACATTAAACCAGATGAAGTCTAGAAGAAAATTCTGCAACAAATACTCTTGTATGTGTTATGCTGAGTCAAATTCAACATCAAGAAAAATTTTCCATCATTGCTGCTAATATTTTGTTTGGAAACATGGATTTCAATAGCTGAGTCAATATAATGTCATGCTTGGCTCATCTGTTACTGAAAAATCTAAGCTACAAGTTATAGGCTATAAGCTATAAACTCCAGGTATAGTTGATAACAAAGGCCACTATTGGAGCTCTTGGGTAGAGAAACAGTTATCAGTCATTTATTCTGTAAGCAATATATTCAATTTTACTTTGGAGAAAGATAAAAGTGAATTCACAAAAAAGCATAACAATTTACACAGAGACCAGAGATTTGTCCTATTATTAGCATTAAGTATTTATTACATTGTTGTATTTGAAGCAAGGAATTTATCACACCTGTCTCTATAGGCTGCACATCTTTTCTAGAATAACTTCAAAGATGCATAATCCATCTATTAAAAATAACATGGTAGACATGTGCATTTATTTTAAGTTACAATTATAGTTATTTCAAAACTCTTAGTGAATTCTCATCATTATCCAATTGCAGGACATGAGTATTAACTGAACATGATTATGACCCTCTTTTTCTCTTCCTTCAGCAACTACATTCATCCTAACTTCTCTTCTCTCTTTTCCTTCTTTTACCCTTTTCCTTTGTTTTTATACTCCCTTCTTCAATTTCAATATTTTAAAACATGTTCTAACATTCTATGATCAAATATCTTTGCAGAATTAAAAATCTTTTCAGTTATTTAAAATTCATAATAGGTTTAAAAAACATCCAGTGTTTAAAACTAAGCCTTTCTTTAATGTTCTGCATTTATGATATTATCAAAGATTGTGTGTGTGTGTGTGTGTGTGTGTGTGTGTGTGTGTGATGACTTTAAAAGAAAACAGATTTTATACAATATTTTCTGGTTATGGTTTTCCATGCACCAACTCCTCCCAGCCCCTTCCCATCTGATCCCTCCTCCCATTCTCACCTACATCATTTCTGTCTCACAAACAGATATCTTCAAAAGACAAAACAAAAACAAAAATCAGAACAGAGCAAAATAAACTAACAAAAAAGGAGACAAAGTAAAAACACACATACAACATATAGATGCAGAGTCACATATATTCTAACATGTCCACTAAAACACAAAATTGAGAGTCCATTTGAACTTAAGATCTTACTTAATAAGAGGGAATTCATGCCTGATACTATAAAAACTAGATGAATGCCCACAGCTGGTGACACCATAGATTTTACAGGAGAACATACTATTGCCACTCTATTGAACAATTGTAATTCCTACCTGTATTATCAATATTTATCCTTATACTGACTGATATGTGGCTCTGACCTCATATCCAGTAGGCTTTTTTTTTTTGACACCAAATGGAGAATACCACACAAAACCACAAATGGTTAAATTTTAAAGACTAGATTTTATGGTACCTAATCACCAACTGTTATATCTGCAGCAAATCCCTTACACACATGGAACATCATTGAAGATGTGGGAAAAAGATTGTAAGAGCCAGAGACTTTGGTCTTCTTCAAGAAATGCTAGGTGTGGTATACCTGTGAAATCTCAACAGTATAATAATCTAAGCAAAACCTGCATCTGACAGCACCAATTGACATGCACATGTAGGTATTCAAACAGTTCCACCCCTGGATGATGTTCTACAGCAGTCAATGGTGGCTGAAATGTGAAGAGTGTCCTAATAGTTATGGAATCCAAGTAAGTGAACTTCCCTGGGCACACTGATATGTGAGCTCAGTGGTGTGTGTGTGTGTGTGTGTGTGTGTGTGTGTGTGTGTGTGTGCTTGTGTATGTATAAAATAATAATTAAAGAGGATGCCATGAATTAAAGAAGAGCTGAGGAGACAGGGTAGGAGATCAAGAAGGCAAAAAAAAAATGATGTAAATAAAATGCTCATGTATATTATCCAAAAAACTCAAAAAGTAAATTTGAAAGAATAAAATGTCATATTCATTGAAGATGGGTTACACATCTTAAATGGCTTTCTAAACTATTGATGAAAGTATTAAGGCAACTTTATGTAGTTAAAAGGGAAGTTTATTTTGTGGGGTAATTTACAAGTAAAGGGATAGGTTACAGGGTCTGTGAAAGGTGTGGTTGCCGTCCAGTGGCATTCTCTGAAGAACTCTGCTTAGTCTACCTCCAGAATCCAGGATCCAGGAACCAAGAATCTGGCACATCCGACTCTCAGGTTCTAAGGGTTCCTGTCTTGGCCCTGCTGTAAGTGTGACAGTTACAGGAAGCCTCAATGGGAGTAGTACTTCCAGGTCAAAGCTGGAACAGCTACCCACTACACTAAACCATATAGGCTATTATAGAATTACACTAATTATTTATAAAACTTAAACTAATTAGAAATTTGTCTCTCTGTAACTGTATGACATATCTTGTATAAATGATAAATCATGTGATACTATTGGGACTAATGCTGACACCATAATCATCACATTCATTAGCAATTTCTCCACTAGTATTAAAAGTATCTCAGTTGAATGTTCTTAATATCCACATACACATATATGTGCACATGCAGACACACTGTACTACTCTTTCTATAGACTAACTCAATGACTTGAGAAAATATGCAATATTATAAAGCTACTTCAAGTTGACCAAGGAATCCACAAGGATGAACCTGGATTAGATTACTAGCAATAGTGGAGAAAGTACCTGAACTGGTATATCTTGGTAATCAGATTGATGAATACCCTAACTGTCATCATAGAGCCTTCATCCAGCAACTGTTGGAAGCAGATGCAGAGATCCACAGCCAAACACCAGGAGTCCATATATTTCTAATACTTCATTTTAATCTATTCCCAGTTTAAAATTTTAATAAATTGAGCCTACAGAATTACCAACATATGTCCTTTCCAAGTTCATAATATTATGCATAAATGAATAATAGTAACTCCTTGTAATTATTATGTCTATGTCTATATATATATATATTCATATTTATATGCATATATGTTAACAATAGGTATGTGTTTATATATATATATTTAACATAAGATGTTTTGTTTCACAAGATAAATCTTCATGCTCTAAAGCTTCTTTAAAATTGGCACTATTTTTATTATTCATGTTATGGACAACTCATCTACAATTATAAATTATACATGAACATGTCTGCTGTAAACCATATGATGGGCAGACATGTTTTGTTCTCCATTTGAGAAGCTGAATGGAATACCCTGAATTTTAGTTTTATTTAATTTGTAGCATTATAACATTAAAAAATTCATTCCTTCATTAATTAAAGCATAGTTAACTTATATCCTTAAATTGCAATGAAATAAAGTATCTTACAAGAGTGTCCTAGATATGAACACTACGATATGAAGAGTCTTAGAATGTATTAATTTTTCTCTTGCTATAGTGATGACTTTTGGATCACATTGTCTTGACCTGTTAATATTTAAGTTTAGTAATTCATCATGAAGAGAGAGAACAAAATATGCCCGATTTTAAAATAGCATTTTTAAATAGAATTATTTTTTTTTTGTATATTAAGAACACAACATTTTTATTTCACTGGTTTGGACAGCCTCCATGATAATGACCAGTAAGGCAAATATTCCTTAATTCCGAATAATAAATTCCCTGTAGGGAAGCTACACAGTTTGTCCATGCCAACAGATTCTTGGCAGCTAAAGCCTTTGCATGATAAGTGTTGCAATTAAAGTTATTGAGTTGTGCATAAAATAACTTTCCTCAAATCTTGCTTCAACTGTATGAAGAATGTAGTAAAATAATAGAAAACATATGAGGACACACTTCCTAAAACATAAATAATTCAAGTAACTGAAATTATTAATACTATATTTTAAAACGTATAATATTAATTGTATCATGCTCAGATCAGAAAGAGTGAGCTATACAAAAAATAATTTTACTTGATGGTTGTGATATTTTAATTGTGTTGAAATGTGGTTTTATTTGTATATTAATAAATAAAGTTTGCTTGGAGATCAGAGGCCATTGGCAATCCAGGAACAGAAGTCCGGTGGTGGTAGCCCACGCCCTTAATCTGATCACAAGGCAGGCAGAGTCTCTGTGTGGTCAAGAACACAGCCAAGTGTGGTGACATGAGTCTTTAATCCTGGTACCAACCTTAGAGACCAGGAGGTGTGTATAGACAGGCAGTGAGGAGGAAGTCATGTGGTTGGGCTTAGAACCAATGAGAAGGCAGAACAGGAAATCAATAAAAACACAAGTCACACAGGGAGAAGCTCTCTCTCTGGGGAAGTGATGGCGACCAGGTGGTAAGATATGGCAGTCTTGGCTCTTCGCTAGTGCTCTGATCTCTTGGACTTTTAACTCTGTATTTGGCTCTGTGTTTCTTGTTTAGTAAGACTGTTTAGAATTTCATCTACGACTTGATTGTAAAGTTCACGAAGGTTGTTCATATTTTGGGTCTTGACATATAATTTACTACCCACTAAATTAATACAGCCAAATATTCCACTAGCATCACCAGTTGCCCAAATCCTATCAGTTAAATGACAACAAAAACAGTGAATGGACATATGGCTAAGCAGTTAGAAGCACTTACCTTTTTTGTAGAGACAGAAGTATGGTTCCCAGGACCTACACCAGGTGGGTCACAACTGCCTGTAACTCCAGCATCAGAGATTCAGGTGTCCTGTTCTAATCTCTGTGGGCAAATGTGCCCATGCATCAACACACACACACACACACACACACACACACAAAAAAAAAAAAAAATAATAATAATAATAATCAAATAAATATTCAAAAATAAGAGGAAAACACAAATAGTAATTAACATGTTATTTTATGAAATACAAAAAACATTCAAAAAACTGTGAAAAGTTTTACAATGTACATCGGGTTGGACATATTTTACAGGTAAATTTTCAAAGCAAACTATATAAATCAAAATTAAAATTCTTGTTAAAACAATTGCTAGAATATTTTGACAGGAAAACTGTAACCTTGCTTCTCATGTGCAACTGAACTCACATGCATAACCTTTTAAGGGATAGTGAGTTAATTGTCTAGAGAAGATTATCATTAGCTTGCTAGTACTCATCGATTTCTGATATGGTTTGATGGCTGCATGAATTCTTTCAACCCTTTCTTAGAATGTGTCCATAAATCAGTGATACTGTGCAATAGGAATCTGGAGCTGCATCTAATCCACATGTATTATCCTCATACAAGAATTGGAAATCTAATCTACTCTTCATTTTGTATTCCAAATCCAGATGTTAAAATATTCCATGGCAGTATTATATAACTTGATCAACTTATATAGGAGAGAGTATTATTTTAGCTCTTGGTTCTAAATTCTTGGAAGTCTATCGGTATAGGAAGGTCTTCCGTTACTCCAACACATGATAGGGAATGGAAGCAAGAACATATTTGGAGAGATGAGATAACATACAGAAGTCTCAAAGCAACTTGATCTCATAAGAACCAAGTTATCACTATAGGAAGATAGTCATCACTCATAAAGACCATCTCCTGTTAAGGAATGCTCAAACCATAGTGCACCACTGTGCAGATGGCTGACTGTGGTTTAGCAGAGATCAGACCAACTATGACTTTCACAGACTTGAAGTAAATTATAGGAATTGCGCTGGGACAAGTAATAATGTGCTACAATACATCTGAATAGTTTTGAGCCAAGTAATGACCAAGATTACTGGAAGGTTAAAAAAATTCCTAAAACATAGAAGAGAAAAGGTAAGGAGCAAAAGGAAACAGAAAGTAAAGACATGCTATGCACATGTTTCCTCATCTTTTCTTTTGTTTCTGTAGATTTCTCTGTTTGGGATGGTTTATTTTCTTTCTCCTATAACAAAGTTGTATTTCCACCAACTGTGTGGTTCTTATACAAATAAAAGCCTTTTTCTCAGGACAATATGTTTAAATGAGATAATAAATGAATTGGTTACATAATAAACATTCAATAAATAAAAAGCCAGGTTATGTAGTGCTTGATGGTGCATGCATTTCATTTACTCCTAGATCTAGAGAATCGGAGGGAAGTGGAATTAATAGCGTTTGGGGCCAATCAAATCTGCATAGTGAGTTCCAGGACTACACAGTGAGAACCTGTCATACACTCCCACTGTTAATAAAAAGGACTTATTATGTTATCATTTAAGTTTTGTTAAATTTTCTGTTGTGTAAAATTGACCTCTATATCGCCCATCATTCACCACATTGAAAAACAAACACAAAGACAATGTAGAGATTTAAGCAAAGAAAATATATAAGTGCTCACACAATAGTTTTAAGAATAGTACAGAAAGATATTTTTCTGATATTCATGTATATTTTCTCATACAATACAAAATGAGTTTCATCTTACAGAGAAACTGAATGGAGAGTGAAATTTTAGTTTAGACTCAAACATTCCATAGCCTTTTAGCCATTAGATACAAGGTTCTCAGTCCCACCTCCAAATACACACACACACACACACACACACACACACACACACACACACACACACCCTGCTCTTTCCTCCCCTTCTTATTTAAGAGCTTGTATCTGAAAGGGAGTTACACATGTGTCTTCAGAGTTGCTGAAACCTTCATTCAGTTTAGACAAAAAAAAAGAGTAGAATAGATATTTGTCTTCAGAGATTTCTGCCAGGGAATTAACAATCATGTAACAATATTTCTCTAACGTGCTTCCTAAGTCTCCTATTCAACTTTGTTTTTTTTTTTGGTTTGTTTCTTTTGTTTTGTTTTTATTTTTTGATGATTTTTGTTTTTAAACTGATACTTCTTTATTTTTTCTTTTCCTTTATTCTTCTCTCATACAATACACTCCCAACCACAGCCTCTCCTCCCTCCACTCCTTCCACCCAGCTTCCTCCTCTCTCATCCATATCTACTGCTCCTTCATTTCTGTTCGTAAAAGAGCTAGTATCCCAGAGATAGCTATTGAATATGGCATAACAAGATGCAATAACACTAGGTATAAACCAGCCTATCAAAACTGGACAAGTCAACCCAGTAGGAGAAAAAGGGTCTCAAGAGTAAGCAAAAGAATCAGAGACACCCCTACTCCTACTTTTCTGAGTCCAAAAATATCACCAAGCTAAACAACTACAGCATTGTATGTAGAGGACCTAGCACAGACCCATGTAGGCTCCGTGGTTGAAGCTTCATTCTCTATGCGTCTCCATGAGCCCTACTTAGTTGATTCTGTGGGCCGTGTTCTCTTGGTGTCCTCAACCCCCTCTTGCTCCTACAATCCTTCCTCCCCTTCTTCTTCTGAGTTCCCTTCAGAGAAGTATCCATTTAATGATGTTGGCTATGGATCTCTGAATCTGCTCCCATAAGCTGATGGAGGAAGCCTCTCTGATGATAATGGAGCTAGACACAATTCTATGAGTACAGAAGAAGAGAATATTATTGGGAATCATTTCATTGACTTTTTGTTCTGTTTTGTTCTTGTCAGTTGTGTTTGGCTTTACCCTCAGTCCCTGAGCAATCCAGCTTCCATTTCCCAGCCATCCAGGCAATGTCCAGGATTGGCTCCCTCTTCTGGCTGGGGCCTCAAGTTAGACCACTCATGGTTGGCCATTCCCAATATCTCTGAGCCACTATTATTCCAGCGCATCTTGCAGACAGGACAGGTGTTTTGTGGCTGGGTTGATGTTTCAGTCCCACCACTGGGATCCAAGCGGAGTAACAGAAGATGACTGATTCAACTCTGTATTCTTCATTACTAGGAGTCCTCGCTAGGATCACCCTCATAGGTTCCAGAAAGTTTCCACTACACTAAATTTTCACCCATTCCAGTGTCTCTGTCCCTCCCAGTACTCTCTCCTTCCCCTTCCTCTGGGTTTTGAGTCATATCTGTCAGAATGCAATCCCTCCTCAGTGGCTAAACCAACCGATTCCTTATGCATCCACTGCAAGCCAGCAGCAGCTGTTTGTTTGTTTGTTTGTTTGTTTGTTTTGAGACAGGGTACTTCTGTGTAGCTTTATGCCTTTCCTGGAACTCACTCTGTAGACCAGGCTGGCCTTGAACTCACAGAGATCTGCCTTGCTGTGCCTCCCGAGTACTGGGATTAAAGGCATGTGTCACCACCGACCTGGCAGCCGCTGTGTTCTTGATATTTGGGATCCCTAAGTTAGTGTGGCATTTATCTGCTGTCCTACTTTGTGTAGCTCCATTCACAATTCAGGCTGAAGAAGAAACCATTCTGGGACATGCTATTCTCTTTAGAATAATGCACAAACATAGTGTCTCAATATTCCCATGTAGATTTTGCAATCTTGTTTTTTTCTTTTTTTTTTCTGTTTCAAGTATACAGGTTAAATTGTATAGAAAAAAAAAAAAACAGAGCCCAGATAGTTGAAGAAATAATTTAACTCTTCAGGAACCAATGACTTCCACAAAAGTACTTACCTTGGAGGTTTGTTTACATTTATTACTGTGGATTTTTAAAAATCTCCTATTTGATCTTTATAATCACTTCCTCAATGTCAGTCAGCTAAAATTAATTTTAATTTATTATCAACAAATGTAAACACATTGAATGATTATTCCTAAGCTTATCAAATATATTATTTATTATTTATACTAATTAAGTACAGTTTGTCATCTTGTAAATAGTCAATAATAACTTCAAAATTAACAATTATGAGAATAATATTATATTCATTTGACACAACAATGTAAAGTATCCCAGTACAATATAAGCTTGAGATACATGGGAATTAAGGGTTAAGAAATTCAATAATGTTTCTCAAATCATATAGTCAATGACACAATTAGGTTAGAATTCAGAAGATTTTTCTTAGAAATAATTATCAGAGTTAAGCAGTATCCATTTAATCTAAAAAAAAAACAGATACTTAATAAACTTCAATGATACAAATTGCTTCCATTTTAGACTAAATATATTAATAAACATAACTGGTAAATTAAGGTTAAATATTTAAAGAAGAGTTACATTTTACTTATTTTCCTTTAATTGAAAATGGACTTTTTTATATTACATACTTATTATGAGTTTCCCTTCCTCTGTTCCTCAAAGCTACTTCTCACATCCCTTGACATTTGGATCGACTCCCCTTCCTGTCTCTCATTAGAAAATAGGCTTCTATGTGTTAATAGTAAAAATAAAACACAATAAGATTAAAAAAAAAGCCAACACACCATAACTTTCAGAAACTAAAAATAGAAAAGTGCCCTGAGAAGTCACAAGAGTCAGAGATCCACTTTTCACATACTCAGGAATCCCATAAAAATACTAAACTGAATGCCATAATATTTATGTAAAGAACCTGTTGTAGATCAATGCAGGGCCTGTGCATGATGCCTTAGGTTTTGTGAGTTCACATATGTTAATCCTCTTGATTTAGAGGTTCTTGATTCCTTGATGATTATAGTACCCTATCTCCCCCACTCTCTCTTTTGGTTTTTCGGGGGAGGATTTCTCATTGTAGTTTTGGAGCCTGTCCTGGAACTCTCTCTCTAGACCAGGCTAGCCTAGAACTCACAGAGATCTGCCTGCATCTGCCTCCCAAGTGCTGGGATGAAAGGTGTGTACCACCACCACCCGGCTGCCATCTGGCTCTTACACTCTGTCTTCCATGGGTTTTCCTGAAGCTTGAGGGGAGATATATGATGGAGATGTTTAGGGCTGAATGTTCTAAGGTCTCTCACTTTTTTTTTTTTTTTTTTTTTTTTTTTTTTTCCGAGACAGGGTTTCTCTGTGTAGCTTTGTGCCTTTCCTGGAACTCGCTTTGTAGACCAGACTGGCTCAAACTCACAGATATCCGCCTGGCTCTGCCTCTTGAGTGCTAGGATTAAAGGTGTGCACCACCACCGTCTGGCTTCCTCTCACTCTTTTTTTTTTTTTTTATTGTCTGGATGTGGGTCTATACAAGGTATGTGCTCCATCTTGTTGAATGGAAAATAAGTCAAATTAGATAATGGCTAGCTATGCTAACAATATTCCTGTCTTTACTCCAATAGCATATCTTGCAGACAGGACAGGATTAGAGATCAAAGGGTTTGAGGTTTGGTTGCTGTTTATCTTTTTCCTTTGGTAACATGCAGCATACCATCCTGTACCAATGAATGTATGTTGCTGACAGTCTGGGTTGAATGCTTTCTATAGGTACCAGCTTAACTTCTCCATGTTAGATGAATTGCATAAATATAGTTGTTCTTTGTTGTTGTTAGTTTTTGTTGTTGTTTTTTTTTTTCTAATTTGCTCTTTAAGGGGCCCATTAATCAGCTCCCAAATAAATTACAGGAAGATTTAATTTTTTGTTATGAATGCCCAGCCTTAGCTTGGCTTCTTTCTAGCCAGGTTTTCTTAACTTAAATTATCCCATCTATCTTTTGCCTCTTGGCTTTTTATCTTTCTCTATTCTATATACATTTCTTTCCTTCTTACTCCATGGCTTGCTCTGTAGCTGGGTGGCTGGTCCCTGATGTCCTCCTCCTTCTTCCCCTCTTCTCAATCTGCTCTTCCCAGATTTCTCCTCCTTTTTATTCTCTCTGCTTGCCAGCCCCGCCTATCCTTTCTTCTGCCTAGCTATTGGCCATGGATCTCTTTATTAGACCAATCAGGTGTTTTACACAAGGCAAAGTAACAAAGCTTCACAGAGTTAAACAAATGCAACACATCTTTGTATCATTAAACAAATGTTCCACGGCATAAACAAATGCAAGACACCTTCAACTAATATTCCACAACAGGGAAGTGTTGTCTTTAGTACTGGTGCCTGACCATCAATTTGTAGAGAATGACATATAATCTTGACAACAACCTGGGTTGTTTGGGGTTTCACATGAGAATCTTTTGACAAACAACTTAATTATATGCAACCTAATCCTGGTGCTGGAAGCTTCATTTGGTGACAAGAGGTATCCAGTTGGGTCTCTGTCTCTCCCATTATTTGGCAATTCCATTTAGATTTCCTTTGTATATGTATATACTTTAGTAAATTTCTAGTCTATTATGTTTCCATACTATCCAACAAATGACCCTTAAATTAGCTGTACCTCCCATAGTCATTCCTTTACCCTCCTTTTCACTAAGCCTCTACACTTGATTCTCCATACCTGTTCCCCCCAATACATTCTTAACTATCTTTCTATTTCTTTTTCCTAGGAGTATCTGGCTGCCCCCAAACCCAACCCCATAGTGTAGACACAACCTTTGTGGTACTATGGATTACAGTATTGTTATCATTGACTTAAGAGCTAATATGCACATATAAATACATACATATCATATTTGTCCTTATGGGTCTTGGTTGCCTCAATCAGGTTTTTTTTTTTCCTGTCCCACCCATTTACCTGCAAAATTCAAGATTTTTTTTAATGGCCAAGTAATGTTCAATTCTGTAAAGTTATCACATTTTCTTTACCCATTCTTCTGTTGAAGTAAATCTAGATTGCTTCTAATTTCTGACTATATTGAATAGAGCAGCAATGGACATGTTTGAGCAAGTATTTGTGTAGCATGATATAGCAAAGTTTTGGTATCTGTCCAATAAAGTGTAGGTGATCTTCAGGTAGATCAATTCCTATATTCCAGAAGAACTGGCACATTGATTTCTTTAGTGACTGTAAAATTTTGCTCTTCCATCAGCAAAGGATGAGTAGTCCCCTTACTCCACACCCTCTCTAACATGAGGTGTCATTTGTGTTATTGAGCTTAGCCATTTTCAAGGATTTAAGACTAAATTTCAAAGTAGTTTTGATTTGCATTTCCCTGATGACTAAGGATATTGGACATTTCTTAAGTGCTTCTCAGCCATTTGAGTTTTCTTCTTTAAGAATTCTCTGTTTAGATCTGTATTCAATTTATTTATTGGGCCAATTGTTTCATTATTTGTATTTTTTGAATTATTTACATATTTTGTACATTAATCATTTATTGGCTATTGAGTTGATAAAAATCTCTCCCATTCTATAGACTGTTACATGGTCCAAATGACTTTTACTTTGCCCTAAAGAATCTTTGCAGTTCCATGAGATCCCATTTATTAGCTGTTGACCTCAGTGTGTGTGCCATTAGTTTTCTGTTCAGAATGTATTCTTGTGTGTCAATGAGTTCACAGCTTCAACCCACTTTCGATTCTCTGGTGATCAGTGGATCTGATCTTGTTCTTTGATTGGGATCTTTGATCCATTTGGAGTTGAATCTGTGCAAGTTGACAATTATGGATATATTTGTATTATTCTCCATGCAGCTTTCCAGTTTAACTAATAGCACCATTTGTTGAAGATGCTTACATTTTTCCAGTGTATATTTCTGAATCCTTTATCAAAACTCGGGTGTCCATAGACAAGTGGATTTATTTCTGCATCTCCAATTCATTTCTATTGAACAATGTATATTATTGTTACAATACAATGATTTTTTTTTAATTTAATAAGATTTATTTACTTATTATGTATACAGCATGTGTCCCTGCAGGCCAGAAGAGGGCACCAGATCTCATTACAGATGGTTGTGAGCCACCAATGTGGTTGCTGGGAATTGAACTCAGGACCTCTGGAAGAGCAGTCAGTCTTTTTAACCTCTGAGCCATCTCTCCAGCCCCCACAATGATGTTTTTATTACTTGTTGTACAACTTGAAATCAGATGGTGATATTGCCAGCAGTCCTGGATTGTTTTAGCTATCCTGGGTTTTTGTGTTTCCAAATGAAGCTGAAATTTATTCTTTAAAGTTTTGTGAAGAGTTGTTTTGGAGTACACAGATGTTGAAAGGACATTCCATTCATATATGACAACTTTTTGATATGTTAATATTCCCCCTTTCAGCTGTTGCTTATATAAGAGTTTCTAGAAATAATGACATCAATGTAGATATTTTCAAAAAAGTATAACTGTTAAAAATAATCCTTTAGGTTGAGAATTTAGCTCAGTGGTAGAGTGCTTCCCTAGCAAGCACAAGGCCCTGGGTTAGATCCTCAGCTCCAAAATAATAATAATAATAATAATAATAATAATAATAATAGTAATCCTTTAAAAATTCCATGTCTTTTTAGTACATTTTGATTCATTTCCTCCCCCCGAAGACTTGTTTTCTGATTTCATAGTTAAAAAATGGAGCTAATCAATCAGCAGGAGTGCTACAACATGTGTATAAGCTGTCTTATTGACCATATGTGGACCACACATATTTCTGAGTATAAGCACAAATGCTAATATATTTTTAGTAATTATGGTAGTTTAGTAAATTTTAGATTGTATATTCTTCTCCAATAACCAGTTGCCTCACTGGTACTCAGTAGTTAGCTAGGTCTTCAGCACATAGACACCACTACAAAAAACCAAACCAATCAAAACATCCTTATACCTAAAGTTTAGAGAACATCATAGAAGATGTGGCAGAAAAATGTAAAAACCAAAGTATGATAAGTGTTTACTAGGATCATCTACCAACAAATATCACTGGATACAGAGCGTAATTAGAAGTCATTTTATTGCTATGTGTGTTTAGCAGAACAGTAGAACTTGTATTTCCCCTAGATTCCTAGCTTAAACAATCCCAAGTTCTCAGTCACACTAGCTGTATTGGTGACAGGTTCAATCTCAGAGTGAACCTTAAATCAAATCAGATCTTCATTGTTACTCCTACAAGCTTTGTGCCACTATCTCAATAGTGTATCTTGCTTTCACATACACCCAAAGGTTTGTAGTTAGATTTGTGTTTACCTTTCTTATTTGATAGCATGAAGAATGCCATCCAGGACCATGAACACTAGTTCATAGTGGTGAAGTCTCTAGGTAGGCCCCGGCTCAATTAATCTGTGTACAATGATTTGTGTAGGTGTTGTCTTTGGCAATAAAGACTTACTGTCATTATATGGATAATCAGAAGTAACCAGAAGCCTTGTCAATAGCCTGGGTTCTCTAGGGGTTCCCAAATGATCCTTTTCTCCTGCAACTTGATTAGATATGATTTATGCTATTTCAGGTTTTCATATGACCCTTCAAATGGCCCTGGATGTTATCCATCCCTCCCTCTATTCTCTCTTCCACCTCCATTTTATTTCCCTCCTTGTTTTATCCTCCTATTCCAGTTCTTCCCTCCTCTATATCTATTATGTTTTTCAGAGGAGGGGAGAGAGAGGACATAAAATCAGGTTGGGCATAAAGTAGGGTAGTTGGGAGTACCTAGGAGCTGGAAGAAGGGAAAAATGTATCAAGATATGTTGTATGTAGAATTTTTTAAGAAAAAAAATATAAAATAATGTAAGAACAGTTTTATTAGGTAAAAAAAGTAAAAAGTGAAATTTAAACTTATATAAATTAAATTTATTTTTGTGAATAGAATTAAATTTCATCTTTCCCTTTCATCCATCTTAAACATTATTTTTTTTTACAAAATATTTTTGTGAGATTCAGATGAAAGAAAATGTGTTAATGAAAGAAGCTCCCATAACCATACATATATGCATGTGTTTTAAAAGTCACTTTAGTGTTTGCGTGTATATATGCCTAAAGGGTAAAGTAAATATATTTTTAAAGGGGCAACCAAAAATGCAGATTACACTGAACTATAACTTTTGAAAATATTGTAAGATTTTAACATACATTTTAAAATAAGAAACAAATATGAGAATTTTAAGTAGAAACAAGTAAACCAACTTAAGAGTCCAACTTCAGAGAGACCCCAGCCACTTCCTGAGACTCAGAGACCAGCCCCCAGCTCCCATCTGCCCCAGAACTCCCATCTGGACCTGAGGTGAGTGGCTGGGGTTATAGTCAGAGAGGCAACTGCCCCTGAGTCCCACCCCTGGGCACCATCCTGGGAGGAACTGCCCAACTTGACCCCAGTTTCCAGCCAATTGGCTGGCCCTGTGGGAAGGCTCCCCTTTTCCAAGACTGCAGGCAGATCCTGCAGTCTCCACACTCTGCACCCACACCCATTTGCCCAAGACCCCAGCTACTTCCAGAGACTTAGAGACCAGTCTCCTGCATTCTATCCTGTCCTGGAACTCCCATCTGGACCAGAGAGCCCCCAGCTCCCATCTGCCCCAGAGCTTCCATCCTGTCCCAGAACTCCCATCTGGACAAGAGGAGCTCCCATCTGGACAAGATAAGGAGACCAAAGGGACTTCCCAAGACTCAGAGTCCAACCCCCCAGCTCCAATCCGGCCAGCACTCTCATCTGGACCAGAGCTCCCATCTGGCCCAAAGGTTCCATCTGGACCAGAGAGAGGCTCCCTAAATCTGTCAGCTCTGTCTGAACCAAGTACTCTGATAAGACCAAGAATGAACCCAAGAGGAGATGGACAGACACCAAGGCAGAAGTACATACAACAAAATAAACAGCAATACAGCATCAACAGAACCTAGCCCTTCTCCAACAGCTAGACCTGAACATCACAGAATGGAAGGAGAAGAAGAAAACAACCTTATAAGTAACATCATGAAGAGGCTAGAGCCTTATATAGAAGAAATCAAAAGTAAAGTGGAGGAACAGACAAACAAAAAAATGGGAAGAATATTATAAAAATCTAGAGGAAAGGACAATTAAAGCAGAAGAAAACAATAAGTCCCTGAAAGAAAATCAGGAAAAAACAAGGGAAACAGTCCAAGACCTTAAGAGGGAAATAGAAAAAAATGAAGAAGACACTAGCAGAAGGAATGCTGGAAATAGAAAATCTGAGTAAACAAGCAGGAACTTCAGAGGCAAGTATAACCAACAGAATACAAGAAATGGAAGAGAGGATCTCTAGTGTTGAAGATACAGAAGAAGAAATAGATTCATCAGTCAAAGAAAACATTAAAACCAACAAAGTCATGACCCAAAATGTCCAATAAATTTGGGACACCATGAAAAGACCAAATCTACAAATAATAGGGATAGAGGAAGGAGAAGAATACCAACTCAAAGGCACAGAAAATATATTTAACAAGATCATAGAAGAAAACTTTCCCACCTTAAAGAACGAAATGCCTATGAAGATACAAGAAGCCTATAGAACACCAAACAGACTAGATCCCCCCAAAAAAGTCCCCTCGCCACATAATAATTAAACAACTAAATGTACAGAATAAAGAAAGAATATTAAGGGCAGCAAAGGAAAAAGGCCAAGTGACTTATAAAGGCAAACCCATCAGAATAACACCCGATTTCTCAATGGAGACTTTGAAAGTCAGAAGGACCTGGACAGATATAATGCAGACACTAAGAGACCAAGGGTGCCAGCCTAGACTAACATACCCAGCAAAACTTTCAATCATCATAGATGGAGTGAACAAGACCTTCCAAGACAAAACCAGATTTAAACAATACTTATCCACAAACTCAGCCCTACAGAAAGCACTAGAAGGAAAATTCCAACCTAAGGAAGGCAGATACACCCATGAAAACACAGGCAATAGATAACACCACAGCAGTAAACCCCAAAGAAAAGAAGTAGACAAACACTACCAACAAATAATAAGAGTAACAACAGGAATGAACAATCACTGGTCATTAACATCCCTTAATATCAATGGACTTAATTCACCTATAAAAAGACACAGACTAACATAATGGATACGAAAACAGGATTCATCTTTCTGTTCCATACAAGAAACACACCTCAAATTCAAAGACAGACATCTCCTAAGAATAAAAGGTTGGGAAAAGACTTTCTGCTGTGGATATCGCTCTGTGTAAATAAAGTTCTGATTGGCCAGTGGCCAGGCAGGAAGTATAGGTGGGACAAGAGAGAAGAGAATTCTGGGAAGTAGAAGGCTGGAGAGAGACACCGCCAGCCACCACCAGGAGAAGCAACATGTAAAGACACTGGTAAGCCACACGCCATGTGGCAAAGTATAGACTAACAAAAATGGGTTAATTTAAGATAAAAAAGGTAGATAACAAGCAGCCTGCCACGGCCATACAGTTTATAAGCAATATAAGTTTCTGTGTGCTTTCTTGGTTGGGTCTGAGCGACTGTGGGACTGGCGGGTAAGAGAGATTTGTCCTGACTGTGAGCCAGGCAGGAAAACTCTAACTACAAATGGCGTCCAACGTGTTGGCAAGAGTTTCCACCTAAAACCTAAGAAGAAAAATTCTAAAATGGAGCTGAAAACAGCTTCCTAGTTGTCTCTCTCAAGTTAGCAGCAGCCTGCCAGTTTGAGCTACTATGGCAGGTTCCTGGCGTGTGCGTCTGACCTGCATTGGAGCGGGAATGAGGAGTCTACAAGCGGCACTTTACTCTGCTGCGTGGTAGATTTAGCCTTTGCTAGTTAAAAAAAAAGTTTCTGGTCTATGCGCTGCTTTGATAGAACTGCTTCTGATAGTTGATGGTACACATGGCTCCAGACCCAGAGCTGACGGTAAACTGTACCACCACCATGTTGGGAAGCTGAGGTGGGTGGAGCCAGCAGCCACAGCGGCGTTTCAGTCTTACAAAGATGGATATTACACAGAGAATCTGGTTTGTCTTGTCTTTGGGATTTTTAACTGCAGAAAAAGATTTGATCGTAAAAGATGTTCAGTTAAACAAATATGTAAATCTTAAAGGTACCTTGACTTCAAAATTTGGATATAAGGATATGTTGCTTTGGAAAAGAGTCTCTGCTTTTGTTTCCACAGAAAACTAGAGGCTGTGGATTTCTTCCACATTAAGATACACCAGGTTTGATCAGCCAAGACCACCTGAAAGGTCTCCAATGACACCATGGCCCAGATGATCCGACATCCAGAATGGTTTCAAGGCAACTGGCTCAGAGGTTCACCCTAATGGACTACTCCATAATCCTAAAATTTTCTTTGTGTCCCCATAAGATACAGTGCCCCCCTACAGCAGGAAGTAGTAAGAAAAACTACGCCCACATTCCCAAAATTATCAAGCTGGCTTTGGAGATGGAATTGGCTCACTCCTTCTCTAAACCCAGACATATTGCTAAAAGAAAAGGTTAAGAGATTCTTGTGTCCCAAATCAGAAGCGCCCTCTGGTGTGGGACAGAGAAAAACCAATATTTTTCTTTAAAGTGGATTGATTATAAACACAATTTCTTTCTAAAGAAGAAAAGGGGATATGATATAGATATAATAGGATAAAAGGGTAGTTTAAGGAACTTACTTCTAAAAAGCAACAACTTGTTTAAAGTGTTTTACATTGGTGTAGATTTTAGTCTATTGATACAAACTTAAAGTTAATTTCGTTATACTGTGTGTGTATTTCTAATCGTGTTTAAGGTATTATGTTTATATAGCTCATTTAAAATTGTAATGGATGATTAAAAATAGATTGATAATTAGTCATCTATGATAATCATTCTCGTAGCTATGTTAGTTAAGTCTTCTAGATATACATAGACATATTTCAGATAGATAGGTAATCTTCAAATACTTCAAAGACCTACAGAATATGGCATTTAAAATATTTTTAAAATTTAGACTTTCTAGACAGTGAGACATGTCTGCTCCTGGCAGCACCGATTTACTTCAGAGAGGAGGATGGGCATTGAAGACACTTCATATGGAGTTTATCTTCACCTTGGCAAAAATAGCCATTTGGGCAAGAAACTGTTCTTGCCTGGACTGCTTGATCAACTGGACATACAGGACCCATAGAAAGGTGACCACTAAACTTTGTTTGACAAAATGGTCCTTCAGGTTCCTGCTTCGCAGAGGAAACAGCCAGACATTCTACAGGACACTGAGAGAAGTGACCAAGAGACTACCCCTGTGGGCTGAAGACAGATGCCCCAACTTTACAAAGGATCATTAGGTGACTGTCCAGGCTGCCAGCTGTCTCTGTCTACTCTTGCAAGACTCCTGAAAAATGCTTACATCCTTCTCCCAGTTCTCAGGTAATATTATATCCTTCTGAGGTCTTTGATGTGGCTGAAGACTAGATAGTTATAATTTTGCTCAGTTATGATACAAGATAAGTTAGATATAAAACCTTAGACTCACCAATATAAGATAGAATATCTTCTTTAATAATGTAACTATAATTCTTGCTTGATAATTGTTTTGTTATATGTAATTGTACTATGTAAAAGTTAAAACCTTAAAAAAAAAAAAAGAAAAGGGGAAGTGCTGTGGATATCGCTCTGTGTAAATAAAGTTCTGATTGGCCAGTGGCCAGGCAGGAAGTATAGGCGGGACAAGAGAGAAGAGAATTCTGGGAAGTAGAAGGCTGGAGAGAGACACCGCCAGCCACCACCAGGAGAAGCAACATGTAAAGGCACTGGTAAGCCACACGCCATGTGGCAAAGTATAGACTAACAAAAATGGGTTAATTTAAGATAGAAAAGGTAGATAACAAGCAGCCTGCCACGGCCATACAGTTTATAAACAATATAAGTTTCTGTGTGCTTTCTTGGTTGGGTCTGAGCGACTGTGGGACTGGCGGGTAAGAGAGATTTGTCCTGACTGTGAGCCAGGCAGGAAAACTCTAACTACAACTTTCCAATCAAATGGTCTTAAGAAGCAAGCTGGTGTAGCCTTCCCAATATCCAGCAAAACAGACTTCAAACTAAAATCAATCAAAAGAGATGATGAAGGACATTACATACTCATTGCAGGAAAGATCCACCGAGATGAAGTCTCAATTCTGAACATTTATGTCCCAAACACAAGGGCAACCACATATGTAAAAGAAACATTACTAAAGCTTAAATCACATATAAAACCCCACACATTAATAGTAGGAGATTTCAACACCCCACTTTCACCTCTTGACAGATTGGCCAAACTGAAATTTAAGAGACATAATGGTCTTACTGATGTTATGGCTCAAATGGACTTAATCGATATCTACAGAACATTCCACCCAAACAAAAAAGAATATACCTTCTTCTCAGCTCCCCATGGAACCTTCTCTAAAATTGACCACATACTTGGTCACAAAGCAAATCTCAACAGATACAAAACAATTGGAATAAACTTGTGTGTTCTATCGGACCACCATGGATTACAGTTAGATTTCAACAACAACAACAACAACAACAACAACAACAAAAAAAAAAACCCTACACAAATCCTACAATCTCATGGAAACTGAAAAATGCTCAACTGAATCACCAATGGGTTAAGAAAGAAATAAAGAAATTAAGATTTACTAAAGATCAATGAAAAGGAATACACCACATACCCAAACTTATGGGACACTAGGAAAGTAGTGCTAAGAGGAAAATTCATAGCACTAAATACCCACATAAAGAAGCTGAAGAAATCTCAGGCTAGTGACTTGACAGCACAAATGAATGCCTTTGAACAGGAAGAAGCAAAGTCTCCCAGGAGGAATAGATAATTACCCTGATTCCTAAACCAAACAAAGATGCAAAAAAGAAAGAGAACTAAAGACCAATCTCCCTCATGAACATTAATGCAAAAATGCTCAATAAAATACTGGCAAACAGACTCCAAGAACACATCAAAACCATTATCAACCATGATCAAGTAGGCTTCATCCCAGGGATGCAAGGGTGGTTCAACATATGAAAGTACATCAATGTAATACACCATATAAAAAATCTCATAGAAAAAAAACCACATGATCATCTCACTAGATGCAGAAAAGGCATTTGACAAAACCCAACACCCCTTCATGATAAAGGGCTTGGAGCAATCAGGAATACAGGGAACATACTAAACATAATAAAGGCAATCTACAGCAGGCCAACAGCCAACATCAAATTAAATGGAGAGAAACTCAAAGCAATACCACTAAAATCAGGAACAATCAAGGCTGTCCCCTCTCCCCATACTTATTCAATATAGTACTTGAAGTTCTAGTCAGAGCTATAAGACAACAAAAGGAGATTAAGGGGATACAAATTGGAAAGGAAGAAGTCAAGCTTTCCCTATTTGCAGATGACATGAGTGACCCCAAAAATTCAACCAAGGAACTGATACAGCTAATAAAAACTTTCAGTAACATGGCAGGATACAAGATCAACTCAAAAAAATCAGTAGCCCCTCCTATATACAATAGACAAACAGGCTGAGAAGGAAATCAGAGATACATCAACCTTTACAATAGCCACAAATGATATAAAATACCTTGGGGTTACTCTAACTAAGCATGTGAAGGACCTATATGACAAGAACTTTAAGTCCCTGAAAAAAGAAATTGAGGAAGATGTCAGAAAATGGAAAGACCTCCCATGCTCATGGATAGGCAGGATTAACATAGTAAAAATGGTGATCTTACTGAAAGCAATCTACAGATTCAATGCAATCCCCATCAAATTACCAACACAATTCTTCACAGATCTGGAAAGAATAATACTCAACTTCATATGGAAAAACAGAAAACCCAGGATAGCCAAAAGAATCCTGTACAATAAAACAACCTCTGGAGGCATCACAATCCCTGACCTCAAGCTCCACTATAGAGCTACCATAATAAAAACAGCTTGGTACTGGAATAAAAACTGACACGTGGACCAATGGAATCAAACTGAAGACCCTGACATTAACCTGCACACCAATGAACATATAATTTTTGATGAAGAAGCCAAAAATGTACAATGGAAAAATAAAAGCATCTTCAACAAATGGTGCTGGCATAACTGGATGTCAATGTGTAGAAGGCTGCAAATAGATCCATATCTGTCACCATGCACATAACTTAAGTCCAAGTGGATCAAAGACCTCAACATAAATCAAGTTGCTCTGAACTTGATAGAAGAGAAAGTAGGAAGTACTCTTGAATGCATTGGCACCAGAGATCACTTTCTAAATATAACACCAATAGCACAGACACTGAAAGAAACAATCAATCAATGGGACCTGTTGAAACTGAGAAGCTTTTGTAGAGCAAAGGACAGGGTCAACAAGACAAAGCAACAGCCTACAGAATGGGAAAAGGTCTTCACCAACCCCACATCTGACAGAGGGCTGATATCCAGAATATATACAGAACTCAAGAAATTAGACATCAAAATGCCCAACAGTCCAATTAATAAATGGGCTATAGAACTAAACAGAGAATTCTCCACAGAGGAAGTTCAAGTGGCTGAAAGACATTTAAGGAATTGCTCACCATCCCTAATTATCTGGGAAACGCAAATCAAAATGACTCTGAAATACCACCTTATACCTGTCAGAGTGGCTAAGATCAAAAACACAGAAGACAGCTTATGCTGGAGAGGATGTGGAGCAAGGGGAACTTTCCTCCACTGCTGGTGGGAATGCAAGCTTGTACAGCCACTTTGGAAATCAATATGGCAGTTCCTTAGAAAATTGGGAATCCATCTTACCCAATATCCAGCTGTAGCACTCTTGGCCATATACCCAAGGAATGCTCAATCATACCACAAGGGCATTTGCTCAGCTATGTTCATATCAGCATTGTTTGTAATAGCCAGAACCTGGAAACAACCTAGTTGCCCTTCATCTGAAGAATGGATAAAGAATATATGGTACATATACACAATGGAGTACTACTCAGCAGAGAAAAACAATGATGTCATGATGTTTGCAGGCAAATGGAAGGATCTAGAAAAAAATCATCCTGAGTTAGGTAACCCAAACTCAGAAGACAAACATGGTATGTACTCACTCATAGGAGGATACTAGATGTAAATCAAAGATGACTAGAATTCTACAAAACTCCAGGGAAGCTACCTAGAAAACAGGACCCTAGGAAAGACCCAGGGAATACTCAATGACAGAGAAATGGATGAGATCTACATGAACAACCTGGATGACAGTGGGAGTAATGAAGGGAAAGGTTTGAGGGAAAGAAACCTTAGGGGAGCAGGAGATCCCAGCTGGATCAAGAACAGAAAGGGAGAACAAGTAATAACAGACCATGATAAATGAAGACCACATGAGAACAGGAATAGACAGAGTGTTGGGGAGGTCCCCTTAAATCCACAATGATACATCATCTGTAGACTGCTGGCAATGGTCGAGAGAATGCATGATCTGACCTAGTCTGGTGATCAGATGGCCAAACACCCTAACAGTTGAGCTGGAACTCTCATCCAATAACTGATGGAAGTGGATGCAGAGATCCTCAGCCAGGCCCCAGGTGGAGCTCCCAGTGTCCAATTGTCAAGAAAGAGGAGGGACTGTAAGAGCCTGAATTGTTGAGACCAAGATTGGAAAAAGTACAGGGACAAATAGCCAAACAATTGGAAGCACATTTATTATGAACCAAAGGCTGTGGAGCCCCCAGCTGGATCAGGCCCTCTGGATAAGTGAGACAATTGAATAGCCTGAACTGTTTGAGAGGCATCCAGGCTGTGGGACCTGGATTTGTCCTTAGTGCAGGAGATCTCTGTTTGGAACCTTGGGCTTATACAGGGACACTTTGCTTCACCTGGAAGGAGGGGATTGGACCTGTCTATACTGAATCTACCAGGTTTAAATGAGAGTCTTGGCCCTGGAGGAGATGGGAATGGAGGGGAAGGGCTGGGGAGAAGGTGGGATTGGGGGCGGGAGGGGGGAGGACAGGGGACCACATAGCTGATGTGTAAAATTAAAACACGAATATAATAATAATAATAAATAATAAATTAAAAATATTATATATCCCAGGGGCTCAGGAGAGAGAATTATTAATGGCAAGGATTATTTTGGGGATATAGAATACCGTAGTCCAGTCATTTATTCTTCCATATCTTTTTCTTGGTCCTCCGGTGCCCTGGGAGTCCCAGGATATATACACTTACAAGCTGTAATCTTTGCACAGTGCAAATCCAGACTTCCAGGAGGGGTGATAAGAATCACATAGAGCGGCAGTAATTGGTAATAATCATTTGCAACCCAAAAAGAAAGTGACTAATGGGGAAATGAATTAACTAAAGGCTAAATTGTTGTAAAGTCTAAAAAAAGGGATTTATGTGCTCAACTATAATCTTAAATGTGATTGGTAGAAAATGTTGAGAATCTATAAGTTGCTAGGTAAATGAGAGAAAATAAAACTGTCTTCATTTTTTTCTGTGGCACCTATCTCTCCAAGATATCTGCCATTTTTTTGTAGGTTGCGGGGAAAGTGTGCTTGGTCGCTAGGCAACCTGTGTACAGCAAGATGCCTCTGGTGATAGTTAAAGGGAGATATGGAATTAGAGATTGTCATATGTTGTCTTCTTCTTTAAAAGAATAATTATCAGCTTCAGCAGCAACTATAAAGAAAAGAAATGATTATCAGTTGCATCATCAAGAACATCACTGATGATATCTTCAGGATCAGCAGCAGCAGTGGCATCATCAGTGGAATCTTGGGTTCTTTTTTGACTTTCTAATAAAGATTTTATTATCTCCTAAAAAAAAGAGTCCAACTTCCCTCACATACAGAATATATTTTGATTGTTTAATTATACAAGCTTTACATATCAAAATTGAATTTGGAATAACAGACCATGATAAATGAAGACCACATGAGAACAGGAATAGGCAGAGTCCTGGAGAGGTCCCCAGAAATCCAAAATGATATATCCTCTGTAGACTGCTGGCAATGGTCGAGAGAAAGCCTGATCTGACCTAGTCTGGTGATCAGATGACTAAACACCCTAACAGTCGTCTTGGAACTCTCATCCAATAACTGATGGAAGTGGATGCAGAGATATTCAGCCAGGCCCCAGGTGGAGCTCCAGGTGTCCAACTGTCGAGAAGAGGAGGGACTGTAAGAGCGTGAACTGTTGAATCCAAGATTGCAAAAAGCACAGGGACAAATAGCCAATCGAATGGAAGCACATGAATTATGAACCAACAGCTGTGGAGCTCCCAGCTAGATCAGGCCATCTGGATAAGTGAGACAATTGAATAGCTTGAACTGTTTGGGAGGCACCCAGGCTGTGGGACCAGGATCTGTCCTTAGTGCGTGAGCTGGCTGTTTGGAACCTTGGGCTTACACAAGGTCACATGCTCAGCCTGGAAGGAGGGGACAGGACCTGCTTGTACTGAATCCACCAGGTTTAAATGAATCCCCAGGGGTGTCTTGTCCCTGGAGGAGATGGGAATGGAGGGGAGGGCCGGGGGGGAAGGTGGGGTGGCGTCAGGAGCGGGGAGGAAAGGGGAACCCATGGCTGATGTATAAAATTAAAACACATAATAATAATAATAATAATAATAATAATAATAATAATAATAATTAAGGGGAAAATCTGATTTATATATACAGATACATAATTGATTAATTTTGTTTTCCTGAGAATACAGGGTTAATCATTACTGAAATAAAGTAATTTTCAAAATGTTCTTTTGCTAAAATTATTCCTTTTAGGTTAGGTTTGTTAATAATATGTGCTCGTTTTACATACAATGTGGAAACTACAAAATTTTGTATTTCTTTTTGGCATATGAGGTCCATGCTATTTTAGCAACCCCTGTCAATAGTAAAAATCATCATAGGCTTAATCTGAGGGCCCCTCTGGGAAATCATATAATTGATTTATGAGTGTCACCTTCATTATAAAATATAAATTGTTGTTTGTCTCTGATACAAATTCCACATCTCCTGAATACTAGTCATAATTAACATGTTAGGTGGTTAGACTCTGGAAAAAAATTTCTTTGTTCCTCTGGATAAAAATTAAGTATACTAGAAATTGTCTAAAGATATTAGGTTCCAACAACTGAGATATTTATGTATTTACTTTTATATATTTTTAAACTTCAGCTACTTACATGATTATACCAAATGTCACAATTCACCCAATCCAAAGATTTTAGTATTGCACATGAAAATGGTACTGTACATAGAATCACACAATATACTACTTCCTACAGTACCACTCCTGGAGAAATATGAACATGAGAAATTATTTTTTGCATCCTTCCTTTGTTAGTCAAGTCTTAATGGACACAGGAGGCACTATCACATAGAAGCTAGTGGGGTAGAAAACACCTCATCTATCTTTTTGGTATGTAGCAAACATCAGAACAGTCACTTCAGATAATTTTCTTCCCTTCTCAACTGCTTCTCAAGATACATTGCTGGCTGATAGACAGATTACATCACCAATATATTTATTCAGTGATAGTCTAGCGAAATATTGAGTCATATTTAAAGGACAGAACTGCCTGGCAACAGAGTTCAGGGGAAGAACATCATACATACATAAGTGAGGTCTGTGGATGAATGATTTTCCCAGAAATATAAACAGGAAGGAAGGGGGAAAAGAGTGAAAGGAAGGAAGGAATAAAGGAAAAATAAAAGAAAGGGCTAGAAGGCTTGATAAAGATGCCAAACTTCTAAATTTTTTATATTTTTTATACTACATCTACAACTATTTCTTTCTTCCTTTATTTTGTGATTCTTTTATACTGTGCTAATCAGATGATCAACACATGCAAAGTCTTTTACAAAATATAAACAGATTGTCTGAGTCAGTGTGCCTGTGTCCCCACATGAATATGCCTGTACATGCTCTACTTTACCTTCGTTTCTCTCTACTAAACATGAATATATGGCTCATATGTAATAGCTGTCCCCTGTTGGAGACATATGAGGATATGTGTGTCAGTGTCTAAGTTACAGTGTGTTTACTTGTACCTTGTAAGCAAGATTTAAGTAAAAGGAAAACATCCCACCCAAGATTATATTAAAATTCACTTTTTATTGATAGGTCTGTTTGATTCACTTTGTCTAAACACTGGGAGATGAAAAGACAAAATTCATCTCTTCTATTATTTGTGTATAATGCAGCCTCCTTTTGTGCCTAGTAAAATACAAAGTGCATATGCCAGAAAAATCTAACCCTGAAATGCTTAGCTCTCCATATGGTAAGGCCAAATGTAATTGATTTTCTCCATTTATAATTCCCTATCCACTATTTTTACATAAGAAAATGAAAATGCCCTTCTCACTGCAACAATAACAAGAACATTTTAATTAAAAATTTAAAAACACTAGCAACTTTAATATATTCTTTGTCTGCATTTTGGTCTTTAATGGGACTTTCTCGTTCCATGCATAATTACAAAGGAATAAGTGCACCTAAGGAACAGTAAGTCTCTCTCCATGATATTTTTTTAAAATTTTTGCTTTCATGAGCTTGAATTCTGTGCTGTTATGTTCTAAATTCAGTATTTCTTTCGAAATTATTCCTGTTATGAAGTGTTTAAGAGCAGTATCTCTTATTTAGGATGCAAATGTAGTGAATGGAGTTATGCCAACTTTAATCCAATGCTAAGAGTATGTACTAAATATTATGTATTAAGAAAGGTGAATCCTAACATTTACAATCTCTTATGCAAGCTCAGGAATCTTTCCATTGAAATTGACATTAACTACTTTCAGTTAGGCTTTGGTCTATATGACATTCTGTGAGGTTTATAATCAGAAAAATTAAGAGATAAATTTAATTATTCTTAAAACAACTGTCTTGTGAAATTCCACTTCACTTTTGTTGCTGATTCAAATGTTATCGTTGCCATTCAGAAGAAACTGTGAAACGTTTTGGTATTACAAATAGGTAGTTTAGTAATTTATCCACTCAAAGTGAGAGAGGGTAAAGAGGAGGAGAAAAGGAAGATGGATTGTGAGAGGAAAGAGGAGCATTGGGTAAGATAAAGGATTGGCAAGAGGGAAGAGGTATAATGTAGGTATAATGTAGGGAAAACAACAAGAGAAGGAAAGAAATTAAGGTGGATGCATGGAAAGGAATAGTGGAATAAAGGCTGAGGACAAGGAGATAGTGATAGACGGATTGAGGAGAATAGAGTGGAATGGGAATAAGAGGGGAGAGCACAGCATGTAGGAGGTGGCGAGTGGGACTGCAAGGGAAAGGATGTGGTGGAAAGGAGGACAGAGAGAAAGACTAGAATGAACTATACATTATGTATATCTCAATCTTTCTTGGTGACCATGTGGAGAGTAATTACTATCATCCTTTCATGTAGATAGGCTAAACAATTTATAATAACAAAATTTAGATTTTAATGAGTCATAATGCCATTTAATAATTAGCCCAGAACAAATGAACTGATGAATGAATCAAAAATATCTCTGTTCAGAATATTTATGACTTAGTTGAAAATATTGATTTGATTATTATTTTTTGGCTGTTCACAAAGGTGGGGTGTGAATGAATTCTACAAAGACCACAAGGTGATATGGATCTTCCAGTACCAGTTTTGAACCTTACCATTTTCTGAACTGTTTATTTCTCTTCTGGAGTTACCCAGTCTGTGATAGTCTGTCACAGGAGTATAAACTGAAGAAGAAAATATCAAAGGTTTTTTGCTTGTTTGCTTCTTAAAGGGAGGTATGACGTGGCTATATGTTGTATATTGCCAAGTGTATTTTGGAATGAAAAGAACAAAGTTATAGAACGAAAGGAAAGAACCACAGAAGAACTGTGGGCTTGGCTAAAGAGAAGTCTTCAATTTGTGGACATTCCAGAGGCCCCAGATGATCTCCAGTGAGTGAGTCCTAAAGTTGCAAAGGACTGAGAATGGCCTGCATCATTGCAGGAATATGCATAACCACAGTCACACGGCAGACACTATGCCAGTTGATGGAAAGCAATAATATAAAATGCGTTGTTTATCCTCAAATAGTTAAAAGTGTGAAATGCAATAGTTTTACTGTATTTTATTTAAAAAAGTATAATTCTCCTTGGATTGGTAAGTCTGCTGTTATTTTGCAGTCACAAAGTTTTTAGGTTGAAAAATGCTGACTTTAGATTTTAGGGATGATTTTATTTTATGAGGACTTAAATCTGCCATTCTGGATACAAACTCTGAGTCAACTGATTCTGATACCTTTAAGAAAGTTAACCCCTTATATTTTTGGTTGTGAACCTAGCCTTTAACGGCTGAGCCATCTCTCCAGCCCTGGGGTTGGGGATTTAGCTCAGTGCTAGAGCGCTTGCCTGCAAGGCCCTGAGTATGATCCTCAGCTCTGGAAAAACAAAAAGAGAGGGGAAAAAAAAAGAAAGTTAACCCCTGCTCCCATTGTTAAGAGTCCCACAAATAGACCAAGCTACACAATTTTCATATGTATGTAGAGAGCCTAGGTCAGTTCTATGCAGGATCCTTGGACAGTGGAGGACCAGATGCCACACTTATTTGCCCCAGGAACTCTTGAGGATTGAGGGTTAAGAGTCTTAGTTATAAGTAGAGAAGAGAAAACACAGGTTAAACTTGGGTGAGCCTGGACCCTTATCCAAATGGGCCCAGAACTTTATTCCTAAGGCCTATTTATAACAATGCCAAGGGATGGAGCAAAAGACCTCCCCCTTTCTAGTTAGTCTCTTACAATCAGCTGGTACCCAGGCCTGTCATCCAATCAACCTTCCATGCAGTCCTGCTGGGTACAGCCACTAGGAAACCTAGTGGGCTCCAACACTAGATGTTGGTTCAGACTCTATGAGTTCCTATGAGCCAGGTTAGTTGTTTCTGTAGGTTTTCTTGTGATGTCCTGACACCTCTGGGTCCTACAATCCTTCCTCCCACTGTCTCTTAAAAAACTATTCCTCATACTGGATTGCCTTGCTCAGCCTAAGTAGAAGGTGGGGTGTTTAGTCTTGCAGCAACTTGATATACCCATGGGAGGCCTGAACTTTACTGAACAGAAATAGAGGAGATGTGGACTTTGAGGGAGAGGCGAAGACAGGAGGAAGGGAAAAATGTGGCCTGAATGTAAAATACATAGATACATAAACAAACAAACAAACAAATAAGCAATAATGCAAGCTAACCCCATAAAGCAAGCAATGTTTTTAAAAGTAACTTTATACCTAAATTTCACCATTTTTAAAGATACATAAAACATGGAAATAATAATCCACAGGGGAAATGCAGTATTCTTAAAAGATTATAGTCATTGTGTAAAGACTTATCTGATAAAGTATTTTCTCTGAAAGTTCTGTGAATATGGAGTCTAACTTTCCAGCCTGAATGAAGTCACTGAATCAATACATCATGTGCTATGACATGATAATGTGATAAAATAATTAAATGCCATCCACGTTAACAAAAAATATTTAACATTAGTATTGTTCTGGATTTCAGAATATTTTACTTTATTCAGATTTTTCACATCTGTTAATACATAGTATACTCTCTTGGGATGTGCCATTCTTTAAGAGATAGCATTTAACTGTATTTCATAGATGCTTAAAGCATATATAATCTAATTATGTGTCATAATTTGCATGCACTGAAATTTGATAGCAACCCACCACTGAAGTCAGGTGAGAAATTTTCCACATGTGGCAACACTTTGACTCTCATCAAGGTTCTGATTTTGGAGTATTTCTGATTTTAGATTTTAAGTTTAGTTATAATAAACCTGTATCATATGTTAAATAGTATTCATGTAGAACACACACACACACACACAAGAGGGCAATAACTGAGTGTATGTCTTTCTTAAAGAATATCATTCCATAGTCTATGGTTTACAAATGCCTGTTTAGGTGGATCAAAGGCTCTGATGAATGGCTCTCACCTAAATTTGAAGCCTTGAATTGAGAACCTAGAGTATGACTGCATCAGGGAGCAAAGAGTACAAATATAAGGTCCTCACAACTGCATTCTACACCCACTGGCCAGCTACCAGGACAGTTATTGGGGCTAAGTCCTATGACATTTTCTCTTCTCTTGCTATGAATAAATGCTGAGCCTTTGGAGTGTGGTCGTATTCATATAAACTATTTCAATGACCTGAAGCTTTTTACACTGGTCTTATGATTGGTGTCAGTTATTTGACTTTTAAACTTGGTCTCAAATTGTGACCACTTACTGAATGTGAAACAATACATATTTTTTCACTTTAAGTAGCTCATGGTATATTGAACCTGATAGTGGGTGGGAAGTTCTTAGCAGAGGTTCCAATGCATGGTAAAAGATGAAAAAAATAAATACATAAATAAGGATAGACGGAAATAATCCTAATCAGATTATGAAGACATTTAGAAATGGATATTTTTTATTGGCATGTTGGAAAGGACTCTTGAGATATGACTAAATTGAAATTGCACTCAGTAATAGCAAATATGCAATCTTTGCAAAATGTTTTATTCTCAGTTCTTCTATGTTTAAAAGGAGTTATAATTGGAGATGACCTCAATAGTTTATTATGAGAATAAATAAATACTGAAGAAGTATTTTGATTTTGAGCTTACTTAAAATAAATCACTAAACACATTTTACGTAATTTCTGACCTCAGTTCTAATTCCTTAAGGCTTTATATTCCCCCTGTGCTTTCAAATATGTATATATTTCCTTTGCTAAGAGCTAATCTGTGTCATATGGAATGCACAAGCCACTGAGTTATTTTTAAATTTTTTTGGAGAGAGGACTCATATCCAATTTACTGTTAGAACACTGAAGTAGCATATAAATATTCCTTTTGGCAAGTGAAGCAAGCATACATAATAATACAGAGTATATGAGTGATAGTGTAATCCTAAATAGTACAATATTATAATGGGATATTAGAATATGATGGCACACAGTTTCAGGATCATTTGAAATCATAGTGACAGCTTTAAAATGTGAAAATGAAGCTTTGGGTCTAACCGTATCAGAAAAAAAAATACAAAGCAAGAATGAGAGAAAAGAAGTAACAAATTTAGGAAAACAAAAGAAAAGTTTTTGACTTGGCCTGACCAAAACTTCCCCAAGCTTCAAAATGGCTTATGTATGTTTTACAAAAACAGTGAAGTTGCATGTGCAGATGTAATGTATATAGATTTTATGTTAAAGACACTAAATGCCAGTGTGAAGAAATAATTATTGTTATAACCATTCAAGACAATGTTTTCTATAAGACTCTATCACACGTGTACAAGTGCAATAACATCTTTAAGCTCTTGCATCAACCTTGATACAATTTATCTGCCTGTTTATGGCTAATCACCCAAAGGGAGTCATAGGAAAAGAAGACAGACTCATTCTGCTTTTTTTCCCTGTGTGCAGCAGAGTTCATCACATCTAATTTAATTTAGTCTTTATCACAGCTAAAATTAATCTTCAGATGTTAATTGGAGGTGAATTCCACCCACTTCCCAAACCTTGCAATCATTCCTCCATACTCTACTCCTCTTACTTCCCCTGAAGTTATCTTTGCTGTAAAATCAAATTGTGTAATTTTAGCTCATTTTGACCTTTTGCA
Source organism: Onychomys torridus (assembly GCF_903995425.1). Classification (NCBI taxonomy): domain Eukaryota; kingdom Metazoa; phylum Chordata; class Mammalia; order Rodentia; family Cricetidae; genus Onychomys; species Onychomys torridus. Next base: position 48,595,110 of record NC_050452.1, read on the forward strand.
CAGAATCCATATTCTAGCACTTTAATCAATTTTGTTTCCCTCTGCTCTATATTCTAAAGTACAGTTACAGTAAAAATTAATTAACATTTGTTCAGGAATTCTATCTAATTCTGACAACTAATTAATGATCAAATAGACAGAAGAAGACATGTCTCATGCCAAATTACATGAAAGTATGTCATGCCAACATTTCAACCTGGCACAATTAGGCTCCTTTCTCATTAGTTTCTTACGGGATAGAGAGAGCCTGCTATGTATTTTCTTATCAAATCTGACTGGCTGTCAGGGAGATACTTTCTCACACTGTGAGTGTAGTGAATGTTTTGATGTGATAGAAGAAAAACAATTATTTTGAAGTTTTTTGACCAAGTAGTCATCTCTCAAGTAATCTCTAAATAAAAGAGGAAATTAAAAATCTACTTATTCACAAGTTGAAAACTAAGACTACAGACTAAATAAAATCAGTACAAATCCCAATTTGTAATATGTTGATACCACAGCATTAGCACTTTCCATTAGAGAAGGAAGGATATTGATTTTATACAGAAATTGCCCTGTGTTGGGATTGATATTACCACTATATGTATTTCAGATTTTGGGTTGCCTAAATTAAATGCAAGAAAATAATTTTTGCCTCCAGATATATTTATTGTATTTGCACAGTTAAGTATTTGTCTCATGCCCATAGATAAATACATCTATATCTAGTCATTTCCTTGGAGCTATAAATATGTATGACCAGATAAATATTGATGATAGGTATATAACCTTTATATCCATAGCCATCTGCTTAAACATTATTAACATAAACTAAATTTAGCCTGTGGAAATCCATCACTGTATCCTAGTATAACAAACTACAATCTAACTTAGGGCATAAACTAATTGAAAGTCTAAGGTAAGAGTAAAATTCTCTAAAACACCTAAGTCTCAGCCAACCACAGCAGCTGAGCATCAGTCAATCATAGGTAGCCAAGTTTTCCAACGTGTTTAAAGCTTGTCACTGTTGATCATTTCCTTCTGCGTGTAATTTTCTCTTTTATGGCCATAAATACTCCTTGGCAGTTGTTTGCAGCTGTTCTTTTCTGTGGCCTGCTAGATTCTCAAATTATTCTTCCTTCAGGGTATGTGGTATGGGGGGCATTTTAATCTCTTAAAATTAGATCAAAGCTTATACATATTCATGTTTCTGCACTGATTCTCAGTTACTAAAATTTTTCTATTCATTTTTCTAGACCAGTGTACATAGGAAAAACCTTTTCTTTTTTTCCTGGAGAAAAAAAATAATACTGTCTTTAATTTCATATCTGGTTAAAATATTGATGTGTGTGTAAAGGCAAGAATAATTACTTTATGTTTGATGAGCTATCAGAACTCACCCCAGTGAATATGGCCAAGTCAAGCCTGAATGTAGGAAACATTTACATTTTGAGGGCGCTGTTAAAACATTAGAGTCTGCTTGGTAGACAAGGTGCTTGGTAGCCTATGTAGGCATGCCTAGTTGTTATCATTGTGAATGTTTGGAGACCGCACCTCTATATTCTAGAAAAGTGTGAAGTCTCTTCTACACTGTCAGCTGTACTTCCATTTGGGTCTTTGATCTTAGGAAAGACAGTTGCTCATTTTCCCAATCAGAACTTGGAAAGGGAATTTATTGTGAGGACGCAAAACACTTGTTAAGCAACACGACAGCACTTACTGAAGCCAAGTCAAGCCTTGTGGAGTGAAATGTTAGCTCCTCCTCCTCTACTCATGATGTTATCATTTTCCCTTGTGCATCCACTATCCAGGAAAATACTAACTTCAGTGCATCTGAATTTTTATCTAATACTTATATATAAACATATATATGATTCACTTTTAATATAGTTGAAAATCACTTGAGATTTTAATTTCTTTTAGTTCAAGTAGAAGAAATACCCTGTTCCTATTCTGCCTTGTGGTTATAAAAGTAGTTGGGGGTCTTCATTATTCCACCAAGACATTGATATATCTATATATTGCAATTTCCTCATTGATTTTTCTATACAGTAAAACCATCGCAGCCCACATATCTGTCCACATATGGCACAGCATTCCACTCTCTTGCTTTACCTCAATTGGTAAGAATTCCACATGTATGAACTGTAAGATACATTGTGACTATGTGTGAAGTATAGTAAGATTTTAGTTCCTCAAGCTGATGTTGATTAATGAAGTTTTCCTTCTCCTAATAATCCTGGGGAATTCATCACATTTGTCTCCTGAAAATAAAGTTGAGTCAAACTAAACCTTGTTTTGTAGAAATTGTCTGGATAGCATAAAACTTAACATCTGTGCACACCTAGAAACAGACTGATTTTCATTATCCTGCAAGTTAGAAAGGACCCAGAGGTATGAACAGCATGGTTCAATTTTATAACTCTCAGACTTAATTTTGTAGGTTTGCACTGGTATATTTCACCTTGCTTTACTTGAGTACAATTTAGATATGTTATATCATATGTGAGATCTTTATTTAACCATTTGGCATAGGTATACCTATTGAAATGTTTGGCATGCATTTAGTATAGAAGCTTTATTGGTTTTATTTAACTTTATTATTTAGTGAGTTATTATTATTTCCTTAGATAATTTTATTCTCACATTATTTTCAATATACTTTATTCTTATATTTGCAAAATGGAAAAATTAATTATGTTTTTTCCTTTACTTAAACTGTGCCTCTTTGTATCAGTCACTTTAGCAACCACCTAAGCATATTATATAGAGATCAAATCTTTGTTCTTATCATTCTGACTATAAATTTTATCATCATACTCTACCAAGGAAAAGAAAATATAGAGATATGTTACTATACTTGCACATATAATTCAATTTCTTGGAAGTAAATTTCCAAACATATTTTAATAAAATATTGACATGACCGTAGCAGTATTGTAGTTACTCGATTATATTCCCTACACTCATTGAGGACTCTGTGTGGGAGGATTGTGTTAGACTCATAGTTGGTACACATTGTTTTCAGACACAACAACCTCATAAGTCAGTGAGTAAGATAAGTTATCAAGTCAAAAAAGGTGTTCCTTGACAATTGTATTAATGTGAAGGATTTATTAAACCATAAGAAATTTGAGAAAATTTGAGAAATAATGGGATGTACATTCCTCACCCTTCACACGGAACAATTTTATTGTTATGTATGTTTATACAGCTTTGAAGGAGTTGGAATGGCCAACCTAACATTCCATTGTGAATGAGTGTCTCTGTGTCTCAAACAATTATCAAAAAAATCACCCTTCTTTATTTCTCAACTCCTACTGTCCTCATTCTCTCAGGAAGTGTAACTGACTTGCTTTCTTGTCACTAACTGGGTCTCTTTAAATGCTACACTCCAAAGCCAGGGAGGAGTTGAATTCTAAAGATCAAATGCTATTTTTATATTTTAGGCTGCATCTTTCTGTCCTTAGAAGACAATTAGCTACATATTTCAATCACAGGTTTGTAATGAGATTGCTAAAATGTGAACCACAAAACTTTAGACATTTTAAACTTTTCAAACATTAAACATCTAATTTTAAACATTTCAAAGAATATTGAGACAATAAATTTTTAGGTGACAATATAGCAACCAAAGGAGGGGAGGTGGGCCTTACTGACTCATGCTGCTTCTTTTGAGCCTTACTCTGAAAGACATAGAAAAAACAATTGCCAGTGTCTCAAAAGTATAGTCATATACTTGTGCTGACAATGATGACCTCTGAATCACACAGGCAATCTTTACCCTTCTTCTTGTTCTCCATTTCCAATTGCCCAGGCTCATCCCCAGCCTTATAGCAGACCACTTGCTATTGCCTGCCTTCCCTCTATTCCTCCAGTCCCTGGGAATACAGTAATCCTCATGGCAGAATCTGCTTTCTCCATCCCTGTGGACTGTCTCAGTCCCCCTCCTCAAGCTCATCTCCACTCCTCCCTGTCAGCACTTAGTATCTAGAAAGACATTCTGCTCAGGACAAGCAAGGCCACACATGACAGTAACTAAGAAGTGCTCCCTATCAGGCAACTCAGAGCCAGCATTCTTTCTACAATCAAGATTAGGCAATGGAAAATGAGAAATGAAATATACACCCCAAAAAGACAGAGCTAGTTATCAACACATAGAATAACAGTCATCCCAAACCCAGATGTCTAAACATCACAGTAAAAACAGAACCAATAAAAGCGAGGATAGTATATCTCCACTGGAGTCCAGCTAACCTACTACAGTAGATCCTGAGAAATGCAATGCAGATGAAGCACTAGTAAATGATTTCAAATGGCTATTATGAATGTTCAAGGAGCTTAAGGAGAATATGTCTAAATCTATTAATGAAATTGTAAAAGCACAAACAGTAGAATATAATAATGGAAAAAATTCAGGACATGAAAGTAGAAATGGAATCACTAGAGAAATTCAAACTGAGCTAAAACTGGAAATAAAATATTTATGAAGTCAAATACAAACCTCAGAAGGAAGTTTCATCAAGGGAACACAAAAGAAGAAAGAGAGTCTTGGGCATTTAAAACAAGATAGAATAAATGAATAACACACACAAATAAAATGTTAAATGTAAAAAACTTCAAGCCAAAACAATCATGAATGGAGAAATTATGAAAAGACAAAATATATGAATAATAAGAATAGAGAAAGGAGAAGAAAGCCAGCTCAAAGGCATGGAAAATATTTTCAACAGAGTCATAAAAATTTCCCTTATCTAATGAAGGAGATGTCCATCAAAGTAAAAGAAGCATAATATAAATGCACAGACAAAGAACATTAAAAATTGCAAGGTTTAAAAACCAAGTAAATATAAAGTTGATTCTATTAAAATAATAACTTATTCCTATACAGAAACTCTAAAAGCACGGAGGGCCTGAATGGATAATTTACAAATTCAAAGACTACAGATGCCATCCCAGATTACCATAGGCACAAACACATCAATTAAAATTGAAGAAAGATATTTGGTGATAGAACTAAAGTTAAGCAAGATCTAAAAAATTATAAGAATCAAAACATTGCTCATTGATAACTTTCAACATCAGTGGTCTCAATTTCTCAATAAAAGGCACAGGTTAACAGATTAGATTAGAAGATAAGAGCTATCCAACTGTTACACATGAAAAACACATCATAACATCAAGGAAAGGCATTACCTCAGGATAAAAGAATGGAAAAAGATATTCTAAACATTTAAGAAATAGCAAGGGTTGCATTTTAATATCTGACAAAATAGACTAAAACACAACTAATCAGAAGGGATAGGGAAAGACACTACATACTCAATGAAGGAAAAATAATCCACCAAGAAGATATTGCAGTGTCAATCATCTATACACTAAACATAAGGGTACTCATGTTCATAAAAAGAAACACTATTATAGCTAAAATCATATACTGACACTCACAGAGTGATATTGGGTGACTTCAATACCCCACTCTCATGACCTGTCATCCAGAAAAAAAAAAAAAAAAGAGATTCTGGAGATAAATGTTGTCATTAACCAAAAGATAAAGGATATCATTAACCAAAGTGGACATAACAGATATTTACAGAACACTTCAACCAAACAAAATAAATAATTACATTTTTCTCAGCATCTCATAGAAATTTCTCCAAAATGGATCACATATTTGGACACAAAGCAAATCTAAATAGGTAGAAGACTATTAAAATAACATACTGTATCCTATCTGGCCACCATGAATACACCTGGATAGCAAAAACAACAGAAATATTGCAAATAAACAACTCACTAATGAATGAAATGGGTCAAAGAAGAAATTTAAAACATTTTGGAATTGAATGAAAATGAAAGCACAATATTCCCAAACCTATGGGACATAATCAAGACAATTCAAAGGTACATTCATAGAAGTGAGTGCCTTCATGAAATAATGCAGCAATTTCATGTTAACAAATTAACAACAAAACTGATATCTCTAGAATGTAGGTAGAGTTTTCCTGCCTGACCCACAGTCCAGACAAATCTCTCTCACTCACCATGCCCATTGATGCTCAGAACTAACCAAGTAAACACACAGAAACTTACATTGCTTAGAAACTGTATGGCCATGGCAGGCTTCTTGTTATCTACTTCTATGACCTTAAATTAACCCATTTCTATTATTCTATACTTTGCCACGTGGCTCGTCGCTTACCATTACCTTACATCTTCCTTGTCATGGTGATGGCTGTCAGTATCTCTTTTCCCCAGCCTTCCACCTCCCAGAATTCTCTTCTCTCTTGTCCCACCTATACTTCCTGCCTGGCCACTGGCCAATCAGAAATTTATTTACTCAGAGTGACATCCACAGCACTAGAATAGAGAACAAATGATGCCTAAAAGTAGTAAACAGCAAGAAATAATCAAACTCATGACTGAAATTAATAAATAATATTGAAACAATAACAACAGTAAACTACCAAAGAAAAAAGATAAATGAGTTAGTTTTTCTTTTCTTTCTTTTTTTTTTTTTGAGAAAAAGCAATGATTGTTAAGCCATTAGCAAAAATTACTAAAACGTTGAGATAGAACAGGCATACCAACAAAATTAGAGATGAACAGGGGCAAATAAAAACACAACAATGAAATTCAGAGATAAATAAGAATGTATTTAAAAACTTGTGCTTCAGTAAATTGGAAAATATAAAAGAAATGGATAATCTTGTTAAATGCCACCTACCAAAATTAAACAAGCTCATGTACACATTATATACAGGCACATAACTCCTATGGAAACAGAAGTGTTAATTATGTCTCCCAACCAAAACACAGCACATGGCCATATGGCTTTAGCACAGAATTCTACCAGACTTTCAAAGAATTAATATACATTCTCCTCAGATTATTTCCGATCACTGATGGAAGTGGATGCAGTGATCCTCAGCCAGGCCCCAGGTGGAGCTCCAGGTGTCCAATTATTGAGAAAGAGGAGGGATTGTAAGAGTGTGAATTGTTGAGACCAAGATTGGAAAAAGCACAGGGACAAATAGCCAAAAAAAAATGGAAGCACATGAATTATGAACCAAAGGCTGTGGAGCCCCCAGCTGGATCAGGCCATCTGGATAAGTGAGACAATTGAATAGCTTGAACTGTTTGGGAGTCATCCAGGCTGTGGGACCGGGACCTGTCCTTAGTGCATGAGCTGACTGTTTGGAACCCTGGGCTTACAATAGAACACTTTGCTCAGCCTGGAAGGAGGGGACTGGATCTGCCTGTACTGAATCCACCAGGTTTAAATGAATCCCCAGGGGAGTCTTGGCCCTGGAGGAGATGGAGGGGAGGGGAAGAGGGGAAGGTGGGGGTGGCAGCAGGAGGGGGGAGGACAGGGGAACCCATGGCTGATGTATAAAATTAAAACACAAATATTATAATAAAAAATAATAAAATAAATTATTTAAATATAAAAAGTACATAAAAAACATTGTTCAAATATTCATATAAATCTGCAGTTACCCTGACACCTAACCCACATAAAGAGCCAAGAAAAAGGGAAATACAAACCAATTTCACCTATGAATACACATTAAAAATCAGTCTCAATAAAATACTTGCCAACCAAATTAAAAAAAAAAAACACATCAAAAGAAGCAGCCATATTAATCAAATAGGATTCACAGAGGTTCAGTGATGGTTCAACACACATGATTTGATAATGAAGTCCAGCATACAAGCAAGTCAAAAGACAAAAACTCACGTGATCATCTCACTAGATACAGAAAAAGCAGGTATTCTAGAGGACCAAAAGGTACAAAGGACATACCTTGACATAATAAAACAATTTACATCAATCTTAGACTCAGCATCAACCTAATACTTATAGAGAAACTCAAAGCATTTAAACTAAAACCAGAAACAACACAAAGTTTTTCATTCTCTTCATACCTATTCACTAAAGTTCATGAAGTCTTACCAAGAGCAATAAGACAACTGAAGGAAATCAGGGGATACAAACTGGAATGGAAAAAAAATCTAAGTATCTTTATTTGCAAATGATATGATTTTATACTTGGATATAAAAATTCTAGAAGGACACTTCTACAGTTTTTAAGCACTTTCATCAAAGAAATGGGATACAAAATTAATATGCTAATTAGCTATCCTATATAAAATAAGATACACTGAGTCAGGAAGAAGACAAAGTGGGGGATAGCCTTGAACTTGGTGGCACAGGAAACAACTTTCTGAACAGAACACCAATAACACAGGCTCCGAGATCAAGGATTAATAAATGGGACCACATGAAACTGAAAAGTATCTGCACTGGAAAGGAAGCCTTTATTAGGACGAAATTTTGACTGTAATTTTGTTTATATCAATTTTACATGATAATCATTCATGTCGTTGATTTTAATGTCGTTTCTCAAATGACGGAATTTTAAATATATGGTCTATTATTCATTACTTACCTTAACCATTGACTAAGATGATTAGTTTGGACTTTTGTGCTACCTATAGTTTCTAACAAAATTGCTTAAAATATAGATTTCCAAAGTAGTTTCTTAGATATAGAATGTATTATCATTTCAGCTGTATTACTTCATATATTTAAAAAGATTTAAAATAATATAATGCATAATATATATAACACAGAAGTTTCATCAAACTCACACTTAACCTTATTAAAAAGGCCAAGAAGAGATTTACCTTCATTGCTTATGTGGAATAGTGGTAATTCTAGACTTAAGTAAAGTATATTTAAGTTAAGTGCACGTACACAAGCAACATTATACAGGTTATATTTAGGAATATACATATACATATACATGAATGGACAATCAATAAATTTTTTAAAATAGTCTATTAATTTCAAAAAGATAAAGGATAGTTAGTTATATGAAAGGTTAAAATGAAGAAAGGGAAGGGAGAAATATTATAATTACAAAAATTTTTGCAGAGGTTAAAAAAATAAGTTTAGTGTGGCCTCACTCATCATTTACAAAATGTTAAAGTGAAAATACATGAATCCAACTCGATTTTAGCTTTTATCAACTTGAAATTTGGAAGTGACCATGTAAAAAACTGTTTATTATTGTTTGAAATTTTGGAGGAACTGTAACAAGTTTTTGTTTTCTATTATTTACAATAATTTCAAAATGTTAAATCTCATTATCAGGAAAGTAATAATTAGTCTGTATTGTAATTAGAGTATCTTATATCCACTTGTAATTAAGATTATTTGCAATCACAACAATTATGAAAACTTTTTTTGTTTATATAATTCTATCATTACATTTCCTTAATCACATTGGCCAAAATTTTATTTATTATTTTTACTATAAATGCTTTCTGGAAGTAATGTAGCCACATCTAAAGTATCTTATTTTATTCTAATGCTACACTAAGGAAAACTTTATGTGGATAAAGCCAGTATGTGAAATGGAGACTCACAGAGAACAGGAAAAACAAGTCCATTTTTAGTGAGCTCTAAATGTCTGACATTTATCTGGGCAAATAGGGAACAAGCCTTCCCTCAAGGGTAGCCAGACTACTGAGAGAGAAAAGAATATAATGGTAAAAGGCTCATTGCTATCATGGGCATCTAAAAGACAGCAGGGATGACGCCCTGGTGTGCTACTGCAACATTTTTAGCTTGATATGACTAGACAAAAACATGGATTTCATCAGTAACAAATAGAATAGGAGTTCCAAAGGAAAGAATCCTGGAAACAAATTATAAAAGGAATGATAGAGAACAGTTGACCAAAAGTAGTAACTAAAATAGGGAAACCTCTGAAGAAACGAAAAAAAAAAGAAAAAGTTTCACTGAACTGTGCATATAAAGAAAAAAAGCTGGGGGATGGGAAGAGGGAAAAGGGTGATCCTTGATTGGTGTGTAAAATGAATGAAAAAAATTCTTAATTAAAAAAAAAAAAGAAAAAAGTTAAATACTACTTTAGTGGAATGCAGAGTAGTAATTCCAGAGTGACCGCTGCAGCCTTCATGATGAATAACTGTGATATCTCGAATCTTTTCTAAGTATCAATTTGCAAGTGTAAAATGTGGCATTAGATCAATGACTTGCTTCCTCCAGTTTCCTTTCCAAAGTGCTTTTCAGTGAATTACCTGTGGCTCATGCAGCAGTATTATACCTTTTATAGATAAACCTGGGTTCCTGGGGTGATGGCTCACTGGGAAAAGAACTTGTAGGTGTAAGCGTTAATACTTGAGTCCAGGTCTCCAACAAACATTTAAAAAGCTATGCATTGCAGTGTGGATGCAATTCAGTACTGAGAGACATAGACACTTGGATCTGATAGCATTCAATGGAGAAGGATATTATTAAGTGGCCTAGAGACTATTCTTTTATGATGAAGAATGTGGTTGCTTTCTCTCCTTGTCCACAATATCTGCTTGAAGTTAAATTGAAGAGTTTTGGACTGATGACATTGGCAGAGGAGATTTTGAGGCAGCCTAGTCTTGACTCTGTTGTCATATGACTATTAGTGGTTACGCTTACGAAAATCTGTAATAAAAAGTAACCAGCTAAAACATGAAAAAACACAAAATGCACAGTTTGAGGAGAAAAGAAGCACCAGGAATTGTAATACAGCTAATTCCAATGTTCAAGGAGATAAACTAAAGGAACATTTTAATAATGGGGTGAGTACTGAAGTTCGCTGCTGTTAATCACATACTTGAGAAAACGTGAAATTAAATCACAGTGCTTGTGTATGTAAATAATATTTCTCTTCTCTGGTGAACAGTTGTTAATTGATATGGAACCAGAACAGTGTGCCTCGGCATAAAAAGGAATAAAGTGTTTCCCCAAATGGGACTTGTTATCAGACCAGTTTAATCAACTTCAACTTTGCCTCCATCTTATATAGTTTCTACAATAATTATACTAGTTATATCTCATTTTAATTCACAATGAATTGTTTTTATACAAAGTTATTATGTAGAAAATTGTTTTCACATTGGAACATAATTTTAAAATGATATAATTTTTCAAAATTTCACAACTGCCTATAAATATTTATTACATAAGAAATTGCCATGATTTGTGCTGAAATAGCTCTCCTCTATTGCAATTATATAGTTAGTTTATTGTTATAATTCTATATGTTACTAATTGATCCAATACTAAAGTAATAATGAGGTCTTTTCATATTTACAATGAGTACTTCAGGTAGTATTATTTGATGTTACAAAGGATTATAAATTAATAATTTTAGTCACAGATTAAATAGAATGCAATACTAATTTTATTTATGCTTGGACTTAGGAGCAAACTAAATATGTTTATGTAGAATGACTCTCAATGACACGTTTCTGTCACAGTTCTGTGCATTGCTCAGCCATTGTCAGAGAAGCCTTGTGTAGCAGATGGGAACAAGTACAGAGACTCACAACCAGGCAGAATGCAAAGAGTGGGAGTCCTTGGGACTCTCAGCCTTAAATGGAACATCTTCATCAAATATCTCCCAACAGTGCTCAGGAATCTCTGCAGATGATAGGGTGGAAAGAGCGTAGGCAAGGGGGGATTGAGGACACTAAGGAATCAGGCCTTCCAGACACAATAGGGCTTGTACACATATGAACTCAGAAAAACTATGGCAGTATGCACAAGACTTGCGGGTGTCTGCTCCAGATGGAGTCCTAGAACTTAAAAGAGAAGTGGACACAGCACTATCCTCAACTCAGAAGCTAACTCCAATTAATGAGCCCTTGAAATGAAAAATTAGTTTTCTCCAAGAGAGTCTCACTGGGTAAACACAACACTCTTACTGGTAGGCCCCATACTCAGGAGTTGATGGGCAAATAAAAATGAACTCAATGGGCCCTTTGAAGGTTCTTTGTATCATAATATAGAATTGGGGCATTTTTTTCAACCTTACATGTCCTTTGAGTATATATTATGGCTTTTGGTTTTGTGTATTTATGGGACTCCTGTGTCTGAGAATGGATGCATCCGTAATTTTTTTTTTTTTTTTTTGGTTGGCCGGGAGGTGGTGCACTCAGGAGGCAGAGCCAGGTGGATCTCTGTGAGTTAAAGGCCAGCCTGGGCTACCAAGTGAGTTCTAGGAAAGGTGCAAAGCTACACAGAGAAACCCTGTCTCGAAAAACAAAAAACAAAGAAAAAGAAAAAAAAAATTGGCCCTTTTTCTTCTCTGTTTTGTCTCTTTCCTGTGGTGTGAATATGTGTGTGTGTGTGTGTGTGTGTGTGTGTGTGTGTGTGTGTGTGTGTATGTTGTATTCTTCTCTCATATATTACTTCCTGACCACACCTTTTCCTGCATACTGTCCTCCCAGTCCCTTGCCCAGACCTCCCTTTTCCCCCAGATCCATTCCTCCTCATTTCCCTTTTAGAAAAGGGCAGCCCTCACAGGTAAATCAACCAAACATGACATATCAAATTACAATAAGGCTAGGCACAACCCTTATACCAAGACTGGAAGAAGCAACTCAGTAGGAGGAAAAAAATTTCCAAAAGTAGGCAAAAGAGTCAGAGACATCCCCTGCTCCCACGTTAGGAGTCTCACAGGAAGATCACGCTACATAACCACGATATATATGCAGAGTTTCTAGGTCAGACCCACATAGGCTCTGTTGTTCTATTTCTAGTCTCTATATGCCCCTATAAACCCTGCTTAGTTGATTCTTTAGACTGTTTTCTTGTAGTATGCTCAAGCCCTCTGGCTTCTCCAAATCTAGCCACACATTCTGCAGGATTCCCCAAGGGTAGATTAATGTTTGGCTGTGGGTCTCTGCATATGTTCCCATCAGGTGACAGATAAACCCACTCTGATGATGGTTATGCTGGGCCCCAGTCTACAGAATAAGCAGAGTATCATTAGGAATCATTTCATTGGCTTTCTTTTCACACTTGTATTTAGTTACAGCCTAAGTCTCTGTGTTATGCAGCCTCTTGCTGGTTCCTGGGCATGAGTGCAGTCCCAGGCCTTAGGGCATGGGCCTCAGTTTGGACCAATCATTGATTGGCTACACCCACAACTTCTGTGCCACTTTTGCCCCAGCACATCTTTCAGGCAGGAGGAATTGTAGGCTGAAGGACTTGTAGCTGGGTTGGTTGTGGAATGAATATTAAGAGGTCTTATTAATAAAAAAAAAAAAAAAAAAAACTCAGTGCCAACTATTGGGGTAAATTCTGAAAGATCAGAGAGATAGAACAAGCCATAGCTAACCTCACCTCACTAACTTCTCAGTCGATCCTGTTTCTTCAAACTGGAAGCCTCGGGTTCTTCATCTGAATTGATCACAGCTGAGCTGCTGCTTATAGCCTAAAAGCTTAAAAGTGTCTATCTAGTTCCTGGTCCTTACACAATATATACCTTTCTGCTTCCTGCCATCCATTGCTGGGATTAAATGTTTGTGTCACCACACCTGTCTGTTTCCAGTGTGGCCTTGAACTCACAGAAAGCCAATTGGATCTCTGCCTCCCAAGTGATAGGACTAAAGGCATGTGTGCCACCATTTTCTGGCCTCTATGTCTATCTAGTGGGTGTTCTGTTCTCTGACCCCAGATAAGTTTATTAGGGTGCACAATATATTTGGGGACATAATATCACCACAGTTGGTGCCTCAATTTCTGCATTGAAACCTTACCAGGTTACAGAAAATAGCCAGTTCTGGCTCCATATCCCCCATTACTAGGAGTTTTCACTAATGTTACCTCTTAGATTCCTGGGAGTTTCCATTGCAGTAGGTTTCAAATGCCTCCAATTCCAGGCATCTCCCAGTATTCTCTCCTTCCATCCTCCCAACCTATCTCTATCTCCACCAACCCAAAGTCCACCAGTAAAATCAAATCCATTTCTCCTTCCAACAAGATCCCTTCGTAGCCCCTGGAGCACTCCTTGTTACTTAGCCTGTCTAGGACTGTGGATTTTAGCAGGCTAATCATTTATAATACAGCAAATATCCACTTATGAGAGAGAATTTACCATGTTTGTCTCTCTGGGTCTGGGTTTCCTCACTTTGGAAGACATTTTTCTAGTTCCATCTGTTAGTCTACAAATTTCATGATGTCATTGTTTATAACAGATTGTGTACATGTATTACATTTCTTTGTCATTTTTTTTTCTACTTAAGGACATCTAGATTGTGTCCAGTTTCAGGCTATTATGAATAAAGCTGCTATGATCATATTTGAGCATGTGTCCTTATGGTAAGGTGGAACATCCTTTGAGTATATGCTCAAGAGTAGAAGAGTTGAGTCCTAAGGTAGATCCATTACAAATTTTCTGAAAAAACATTGATTTCCAGAGTGGTTATACAAGTTTGAGCTCCCACTAGCAATGGAACACTATTCCCCTTACTCGACATCCTCAAAAGCAAGGGTTGTCACTTGTGTTTTTGATGCTAGCCATTCTAACAGGGGTAAAAATGCAATCTCAAAGTCATTTTGATTTGCATTTCCCTAATGGCTAAGGATAAACATTTCTTTAAGTATTTCTCAGATATTTGATTTTCTCTGTTGAAAATTCTGTTTAGATATGTACCACCTTTTTAAATTGGTTCATTTGAGTTGTTAACGTTGATTTTCCTGAGTTCTTTATATATTTTTTGGATAGTAGCCCCCTGTCAGATGTGGAGTTTGTTGAAAATCTTTTCCCATTCTGTAGGCTGCTGTTTTGTTCCATTGACAGTGCTCTTTGCCTTACAGGATCTTTCCTCAGATGATAGAGTACATATCATAAGAGACTTCTGCCATAAAAATCTGCCAGGGAACTCCTACAGCTGATAAACATCTTTAATGAAGTGGCTGTAACAGATAAAGATTAACTAAAACAAATCAGTAGTCCTCCTATGTAAATGTTATAGACTGAGAAAGATATCAGGTAATGAATTCCCTTCACAATAGCCACAAATAATATAAAATAGTTGGTGCAGCTCTAACCAAACAAATGAAAGTCCTGCATAACAAGAATTTCAAGTCTTTGAAGAAGTAAATTGAAGATGATATCAGAAGATGGAAAGATCTGCCACGTTCATGGATTGGTAGGATTATTATAGTAAAATTGGCAATTTTACTAAAATCATTCTGTAGATATGAGTCCCTATCAAAATTCCATCACAATTCTTTATAGACATTGAAAAATAAACACTCAAATTCATGTAGAAAAACACAAGATACAGGATAGCTAAAACAATCCTATACAATAAAATAACTTCCAGAGATATTGCTATCCTAGTTTCAAGCTGTACTGCAGAGCAACAGTTATGAAAACTGCACGGTATTAACACAAAAACTGTGGTGATATTTTATTTGTACTGAAATGTGATTTTATTTGTATATTAATAAAGTTGCCTTGGGGTCAGAACAAGCCATAGCAGAAGCTGGTCGGTGGTGGTGCACGCCTTTAATCTCAGCACTTGGTAGGCAGAGCTAGGTGGATCTCTCTGTGTTCAAGGATACAGCCAGCATGGAGACACACGCCTTTAATCTCAATGCCAACTATGGAAGACCTGGAGGTCTGTACAGACAGGCAGTGACGAGGATGTCATGCAGTTGGGTTTAAACCAATGAGAAGGCAGAACAGAAAGTCTATAAAAAAGAGAAAAACACAGGAAGTAGGTCTCTTGTGGAAAGAAAGACAGAAGTGGCAGTCAAGGGTAAGGTTTATAGGTCTTAAATATTGCTCTGACCTCTTGGCTTTTAACTCTGCAACTGGCTCTGTGCTTCTTATTTAACAAGGTGGTTATATCTACAAAAACCAAACAGGTTAATTAATGGAATCAAATTGAAGACCCAGACATAATTCCACACACCTATGAACACATAGTTTTGGTAAAGAGGCCATGTATAAATGGTAGAAAGAAGAAAGCATCCTCAACCAATGGTGCTTGTCTAATTTGACGTGGGCATATAGAAGATTACAAACAGATCCACATCTATCACCCTGCACAAAATGCAAGTGCAAGTGTATCTAAGGCCTCAACCTAAATCCAGGCACACTGAACCTGACAGAAGAGAAATTGGGGAAGAGCCTCAAACACTTTGGCACAGGGGACAACTTCCTGAACAGATTGATACTGCAGGCACTAAGATCAACAATGAATTGATAGGAGCTCATGAAACTGAAAAATTTTGTTTTATTTTTTCCTTAGATTACAATTTGTTTTCTAGAAATAGAAAGAAACGTTTTAGATCTACAAGGAAAGGGAAATCAGGAGGAACTGGAAGGAGTGTGTGGGAGAATCATAATCAGAGTATATTGTGTGAATCAAATACTTTTATTAAAGAATTTTTTTATTCCTTTTACATAGCAATCCCAGATCTCCCTTTAAACCCTCCTCCCACACCTCCAGCCTTACTCTCCAACCCATTCCCCATTCCCTCTTCTGACTCCCATGGGGAGTCAGCAGGGCCTGGTATATTCTATTGAGGCATTAAATGTATATATTCCAATATTCTGAATGTAAATTTTACTGCTACACTTCTTTGTCAATTAACATGGTTCTTTTTCACATTTACACCAATATCATGTTTCTAAAATGTCCTTCTGTGTTTTTTACTTTGACTTCAGGAAACAAAAAATTCATATTCATGGTTGGGGTTATATAGCTCAGCCCATAAAGTGCATACTGAAAAAAATACAAGTATCTAAGTTCAAATTTCTGGAATACATATGAAAAACATACACAGTGACAGTGTTCAGCACCTGTAACCCCAACACTTACAGAGAGCAAGGGATAGAAACCAGAGAAGTGCATATCTCTCAAGCTCATTGAAAGTCAGTATAAGTGAACTGATGAAGTGCTGGATCAATCTGAGACCCCATCTCAAAAAATAAAGATGAAGAATAATCAATAAAGGACACTAGATATTAACCTCTGTCATCCACATGCATGATGACACACATGTAATCACATCTCCTTACCTACACACATAAGTATATAATACATATAAACAAATTACTTTACTTTTGAGAATTTTACTTCATTATTTTATAAGTGTTTGGTTGCATGTAAGCCTATATACTATGCGCATACTTAGTGTTCACAGAGGCTAGAAGAGGGTATTGAATCCACTGCAACTGGAATTGTAAAAAGTTGTAAGCCATTATGTGGGTGATGGGAATTGAACCCAGGTCCTCTAGAAGTGCAGATAGTGCTCTCAGCCTTTGAGCCATCTCACTAGCCCTAAACTAATTATTTCAAAAACACATGAATGAGGGTTGTTTCTATTCAAAAGAAAATATAGACATTGAATGCATGTGTAATTCAACCAGTAGTTGTATTATTACAATGATAATGAGACCATAGATATTCTAAATTTTTTCCTTTGTCTACATTATATTTTTCTTATAAAACCTCTACACTTTTCTAAGTTGAATAAATTTCCAGATGAAACAGAGTTTAATTAGTGTATTATAATAAAACAATACTATTGTTTACATAATGGTGAAGATTATCAGTTATGCTAACATGGAAATAGGAAAGAGTGAATAAACATTATTATACAACATACTATAGAGTATTAATAAACTGAGGCTTATGTCATTGGAAGGTATTTTAGTTTTGTCAGAAAGCTGAATTGATACCATAACAGAATTTGCAGTGACAATCTATTTTTTATTTATTATTAAATCACTTAAAGTATTTATCCAAATTTGCACATTACATAGCATATCATTACTCCAAACCTCTGTTATCGTCACTTCATCTAAATAATGACATTCATGCAATTAACCTGGAAGATCAGAGAATGAAATCACCCTGAGATTTAATAATTTATTAAATAATTAGTGTGGGTATTAATATCATTTATTGTAAAATTGTCATATCCAGTTTTGCTTGACTGGATAATTTAAAGGCATATTGTTAAATTGTTAATGACAAGTTGTTTATTATCTAAACTGACAATCTTTTCATCCAATATTAACTCAGTTATATTTAAATTTATTGCTTAAGATTTAGGTATTAAAGATTCCTATCTTTGCAACTATGTCCAAGTTTTCATGGGACTCACATTTTCTGTGCTCTTTTCTTTCTACTGAGCACATTGCAAATGATTCCATGTCCTTGTCTGTTTCTCTCATCTACATTATTGGGCATTGATGCCAAGTCCTTGAACTTGCTAATAAATGTACCACTGCTGACCTTGAGTCGAAGCTTGTATTCTACTTTTATGTCTTATTTTACTTCAGTTCTTAAATTCATATATATTTTGTTGATATCTGTATGAAATATTTTCAGAGACTCCACATCTGTTAATTTTACTTCAATCCTTTAAGTCATATATTGTTTTCTTTTGATTTGAGGTTTTTTTCTCCTTTTTTATTTATTATATTTGTGTTTTAATTTTACACATTAGCCAAGGGTTCCCCTGTCCTCCCCCCTCTTGCCCCTGCCCCCCCCTTCCCCTTCCCATCTTCTCCCCTCTATTCCCATCTCCTCCAGGGCAAAGACTCCCCTGGGATTCATTTAAACCAGGTAGGTTCAGTACAGGCAGGTCCAGTCCCCTCCTTCCAGGCTGAGAAAGTGTCCCTGTGTAAGTCCAAGGTTCCAAACAGCCAGCTCATGCACTAAGGACAGGTCCAGGTCCCACTGCCTGGGTGCCTCCCAAACAGTCCAAGCTATTCAATTGGTGGAGTTCCAGGAGTCCAATTGTCGAGAAGAGGAGGGACTGTAAGAGTGTGAATTGTTGAGACCAAGATTGGA